>NC_092253.1:9990000-10000000 GCF_036320965.1 Panulirus ornatus
TGGACGAAACAGGAAAACATGAAAAAAAAAAGAAGTTGTTCAAGACACACCCAGCTACCCAGGTCAACCCCCGCCACCTGACCTCCCCTTAATCACTCTCCCTTACAACGGTTACGACCAGACAAAGCAAGACAGTGCTTGGCCTAGAGGGATTGGTGTTGGACGGCGGGAACCCAAGTGTGATGTTCGGATCTAAATAACTTTGTTAAATACTGACACCTGATGATGAGGTGGATTGTCTCCACGTAACATGTCGTGCCACATGTACTGAAAAATTACATGTTAAATGAAATTGTATGAACTCTCTCTCTCTCTCTCTCTCTCTCTCTCTCTCTCTCTCTCTCTCTCTCTCTCTCTCTCTCTCTCTCATATTCTCTTTCTCTCTGTCTCTGTCTGTTTGTCTGTCTGTCTGTCTGTCTGTGTCTGTCTGTCTGTCTGTCTGTCACTCTCTCTCTCTCTCTCTCTCTCTCTCTCTCTCTCTCTCTCTCTCTCTCTCTCTCTCTCTCTCTCATATTCTTTTTCTCTCTGTTTGTCTGTCTGTCTGTCTGTCTGTCTGTCTGTCTCTCTCTCTCTCTCTCTCTCTCTCTCTCTCTCTCTCTCTCTCTCTCTCTCTCTCTCTCTTTCTCATATTCTTTTTCTCTCTGTCTGTCTGTCTCTCTGTCTGTCTGTCTCTCTGTCTCTCTCTCTCTCTCTCTCTCTCTCTCTCTCTCTCTCTCTCTCACACTCTCTCACACTTACCCTCCTCGAGTATCTCTTACTTATACTACAGTCTCTCACTTACTTATACTACAGTCTCTCACTTACCTGCCTGGGTGTCTCTAGTTGCACTCACGAGAAGAATGAGTGCGAGGTGCAGGAGGAAGGCTGCACTGGAGGACATGGTGCTACCGGTCTCCTCCCCTGCTCCCCCTTTGAGGAGAAGCACTTGCCACCTCCTCCACTTGAGTATGAGACTTGGCCCGCCCCCTTCTGAGGCAGCGGTAGCTTGGCACTCTCCAATGGATGCTCTTAAGATCCCCCCTAAGAAAGCACTTTTTTGGGGGGGCTCCCTTCAGTGAAGCAATTCCCCTGAGAAATCACTTAGCACCGCCCCTGAGGAAACACTTAGCACCGCCCCTGAGGAAACACTTAGCACCGCCCCTGAGAAATCACTTAGCACCGCCCCTGAGGAAGCACTTAGCACCCCCTGAGGAATCACTTAGCACCCCCTGAGGAATCACTTAGCACCCCCTGAGGAAGCACTTACGATCCCCCTGAGGAAACACTTAGCACCCCCTGAGGAAGCACTTACGATCCCCCTGAGGAAACACTTAGCACCCCCTGAGGAAGCACTTACGATCCCCCTGAGGAAACACTTAGCACCCCCTGAGAAATCACTTAGCACCGCCCCTGAGGAAACACTTAGCACCCCCTGAGGAAACACTTAGCACCCCCTGAGAAAGCACTTACGATCCCCCTGAGGAAGCACTTAGCACCCCCTGAGGAAACACTTAGCACCCCCTGAGGAAACACTTAGCACCCCCTGAGAAAGCACTTACGATCCCCCTGAGGAAGCACTTAGCACCCCCTGAGGAAACACTTAGCACCCCCTGAGGAAGCACTTAGCACCGCCCCTGAGGAAACACTTAGCACCCCCTGAGGAAACACTTAGCACCCCCTGAGAAAGCACTTACGATCCCCCTGAGGAAGCACTTAGCACCCCCTGAGGAAACACTTAGCACCCCCTGAGGAAGCACTTAGCACCCCCTGAGGAATCACTTGTCTCCCCCTGAGGAAACACTTAGCACCCCCTGAGGAAACACTTAGCACCCCCTGAGGAAGCACTTAGCACCCCCTGAGGAATCACTTGTCTCCCCCTGAGGAAACACTTAGCACCCCCTGAGGAATCACTTAGCACCCCCTGAGGAAGCACTTAGCACCCCCTGAGGAATCACTTGTCTCCCCCTGAGGAAACACTTAGCACCGCCCCTGAGGAAGCACTTAGCACCCCCTGAGGAATCACTTGTCTCCCCCTGAGGAAACACTTAGCACCCCCTGAGGAAACACTTAGCACCCCCTGAGGAAGCACTTACGATCCCCCTCAGGAAACACTTAGCACCCCCTGAGAAAGCACTTACGATCCCCCTGAGGAAACAGCACCCCCTGAGGAAACACTTAGCACCCCCTGAGGAAACACTTAGCACCCCCTGAGGAAGCACTTAGCACCCCCCTGAGGAAACACTTAGCACCCCCTGAGGAAACACTTAGCACCCCCTGAGGCAACACTTAGCACCCCCTGAGGAAACACTTAGCACCCACTGAGAAAGCACTTACGATTCCCCTGAGGAAACACTTAGCACCCCCTGAGGAAGCACTTAGCACCCCCTGAGGAAGCACTTAGCACCCCATGAGGAATCACTTAGCACCCCCTGAGGAAGCACTTAGCACCCCCTGAGGCAACACTTAGCACCCCCTGAGGAAACACTTAGCACCCCCTGAGGAAGCACTTAGCACCCCCTGAGGAAACACTTACGATCCCCCTGAGGAAACAGCACCCCCTGAGGAAACACTTAGCACCCCCTGAGGAAACACTTAGCACCCCCTGAGGAATCACTTAGCACCCCCTGAGGAAGCACTTAGCACCCCCTGAGGCAACACTTAGCACCCCCTGAGGAAACACTTAGCACCCCCTGAGGAAGCACTTAGCACCCCCTGAGGAAACACTTAGCACCCCCTGAGGAAACACTTAGCACCCCCTGAGGAAACACTTAGCACCCCCTGAGAAAGCACTTACGATCCCCCTGAGGAAAAACTTAGCACCCCCTGAGGAAGCACTTACGATCCCCCTGAGGAAGCACTTGTCTCCCCCTGAGGAAACACTTAGCACCCCCTGAGGAAGCACTTAGCACCCCCTGAGGAAACACTTAGCACCCCCTGAGGAAGCACTTACGATCCCCCTGAGGAAACACTTAGCACCCCCTGAGAAAGCACTTACGATCCCCCTGAGGAAACACTTAGCACCCCCTGAGGAAGCACTTACACTGAGGAAACACTTGACATCCCCATCCACAGGCTATTTAGGACCCTAGCTGAGGAAGGCACTTCACACCACTTTGAGGCAGCACACACCTTCCCCCGGAGAAGGCACTTGGCACACACACCCACCCCCTGAGGAAGTACTTAGCACTTCCGCGGGTGTAAGTGGCAGGCACCCTCGGGGGCTCCCCCAAGTGCGTGTGAAGAGAGAGTCAAGCGAGAGATGATAAGATTCGCTCGTCGGGATCCTTAATTGACCACCACCGTCAGGGAGAGATTCAACGCTCACTATTCTTCTCACGGTTTCCACGTCGGTATTCAGTTCGTCTGCTGGAGGAGGTGGATCAGACCTCTCCTCCCTTGCACTATCAAAACAGAGATGAGGGCTCGCGATTAGGGACTCGAATCCCTTCTCAGAGAGTCTAGAGTCTGGGGGGGGGGGGGGGAAGAGATTTGGATCTTCTGGTACTTTTTACGGACTCTAATCCCTTCTCAGAGAGTCTGGAGTCTGGGAGGGAAGAGATTGGATCTTCTGGTACTTTTTACGGACTCTAATCCCTTCTCAGAGAGTCTGGAGTCTGGGAGGGAAGGGATTGGATCTTCTGGTACGTTTTACGGACTCTAATCCCTTCTCAGAGAGTCTGAGGGGGGGAAGGGAAGAGATTGGATCTTCTGGTACTTTTTCTTTTCCTTCTCCCGCCTAAAAAAAAAAAGAAGACAGTCGATCTTGACGTGGAGTCTGGCGGGAACGCATTCACGAGCGGATCGGATCCTCAAGTCATATCGTGGCGCGTCCGATCCGACTTCGTGTGGCTAGAGGTGGAGTCGCTCTCATGGTTGAGGGATCGTTTCGTTTTTCTCTTTCTCTAACGCGTTCTGGTCGTCTTAATTAGCGTCATCGTGGACGGACACCGCGCACCACACACTCTTGGCCAGATCCACTTTGCCAGGTGGAGGTGGTGGGTGGTGGTGATATGGTCTGTCAAGGTGGCGTCTTGGAACAAAAAGAGAAAGAGGGTTCGAACTCTACGATGTGATGACGTATTTGTACTGCACAGGGAGGGAGTTCTATACTCGTGGGGGGCCCCCACATCTCTTGTACTGTACGGGGATGGAGTTCTAAACTCGTGGGGCGCCCCCATCTCTTGTACTGTACGGGGAGGGAGTTCTACACCCATGGCCCCCATCTCTTGTACTGTACAGGGAGGGAGTTCTACACTCGTGGGGGCCCCCATCTCTTGTACTGTACAGGGAGGGAGTTCTACACCCATGGCCCCCATCTCTTGTACTGTACGGGGAGGAGTTCTACACTCGTGGGGCGCCCCCATCTCTTGTACTGTACAGGGAGGGAGTTCTACACCCATGGCCCCCATCTCTTGTACTGTACGGGGAGGGAGTTCTACACCCATGGCCCCCATCTCTTGTACTGTACGGGGATGGAGTTCTAAACTCGTGGGAGGCCCCCAACGTCTCTTGTACTGTACGGAGAGGGAGTTCTATACTTGTGGGACCCCATCTCTTGTACTGTACGGGGAGGGAGTTCTACACTCGTGGGGCGCCCCCATCTCTTGTACTGTACAGGGAGGGAGTTCTACACCCATGGCCCCCATCTCTTGTAACTGTACGGGGAGGGAGTTCTACACTCGTGGGGGCCCCCATCTCTTGTACTGTACAGGGAGGGAGTTCTACACTCGTGGGGGCCCCCATCTCTTGTACTGTACGGGGAGGGAGTTCTACACTCGTGGGGGCCCCCATCTCTTGTAACTGTACGGGGAGGGAGTTCTACACTCGTGGGGGCCCCCATCTCTTGTACTGTACAGGGAGGGAGTTCTACACCCATGGCCCCCATCTCTTGTACTGTACAGGGAGGGAGTTCTACACCCATGGCCCCCATCTCTTGTAACTGTACGGGGAGGGAGTTCTACACTCGTGGGGGCCCCCATCTCTTGTAACTGTACGGGGAGGGAGTTCTACACCCATGGCCCCCATCTCTTGTACTGTACAGGGAGTGAGTTCTACACTCGTGGGGGCCCCCATCTCTTGTAACTGTACGGGGAGGGAGTTCTACACCCATGGCCCCCATCTCTTGTACTGTACGGGGAGGGAGTTCTACACCCATGGCCCCCATCTCTTGTACTGTACAGGGAGTGAGTTCTACACTCGTGGGGGCCCCCATCTCTTGTACTGTACAGGGAGGGAGTTCTACACTCGTGGGGCGCCCCCATCTCTTGTACTGTACAGGGAGTGAGTTCTACACTCGTGGGGGCCCCCATCTCTTGTACTGTACGGGGATGGAGTTCTAAACTCGTGGGAGGCCCCCAACGTCTCTTGTACTGCACAGGGAGGGAGTTCTATACTCGTGGGGCGCCCCCACATCTCTTGTACTGTACGGGGATGGAGTTCTAAACTCGTGGGAGGCCCCCAACGTCTCTTGTACTGTACGGGGATGGAGTTCTAAACTCGTGGGAGGCCCCCAACGTCTCTTGTACTGTACGGAGAGGGAGTTCTATACTCGTGGGGCCCCATCTCTTGTACTGTACGGGGAGGGAGTTCTACACTCGTGGGGCGCCCCCATCTCTTGTACTGTACGGGGAGGGAGTTCTACACTCGTGGGGGCCCCCATCTCTTGTACTGTACGGAGAGGGAGTTCTACACTTGTGGGACCCCATCTCTTGTACTGTACAGGGAGTGAGTTCTACACTCGTGGGGCGCCCCATCTCTTATACTGTACGGGGAGGGAGTTCTACACTCGTGGGGGCCCCCATCTCTTGTACTGTACGGGGAGGGAGTTCTACACCCATGGGGCCCCCATCTCTTGTACTGTACAGGGAGGGAGTTCTACACTCGTGGGGGCCCCCATCTCTTGTACTGTACGGGGAGGGAGTTCTACACCCATGGGGCCCCCATCTCTTGTACTGTACGGGGAGGGAGTTCTACACTCGTGGGGGCCCCCATCTCTTGTACTGTACAGGGAGGGAGTTCTACACTCGTGGGGCCCCCATCTCTTGTACTGTACAGGGAGGGAGTTCTACACTCGTTCCCCTCCACCTCTCCATCTATAGTAGAACCTTTTAAACTTCTATGTCCGCATTTACCATATGTTACTTCAGTCCATCCATCCATCCATGAGCGCGCGCGCGTGTGTGTGTGTGTGTGTGTGTGTGTATGTGTGTGTGTGTGTGTGGATGTCTGTCTCTGTCTGTCTGTGTGTGTTGTGTGTGTGTGTGTGTGTGTGTGTGTGTGTGTGTGTGTGTGTGTGTGTGTGGATGTCTGTCTCTGTCTGTCTGTGTGTGTTGTGTGTGTGTGTGTGTGTGTGTGTGTGTGTGTGTGTGTGTGTGTGTGTGTGTGTGTGGATGTCTGTCTCTGTCTGTCTGTGTGTGGTGTGTGAGTGAGTGTGTGTGTGTGTGTGTGTGTGTGTGTGTGTGTGTGTGTGTGTGTGTGTGTGTGTGTGTGTGTGTGTGTGTGTGTGCAGGTGGTGAGGGGCGAGAAAGCTGGTCAAAACCTCCTATCAAAGGTGTACTCCACCCCCCTTTCCCCGCGCCCTTCCCTACCTAACCCAAACCCCCCCTTCCCGCCACCAGTACAGACCCCAGGACGGTCTGTATACGTGGTGATCGCTCCTCATAGGAGAAAAAAAGAAATAAGGAATGACACAAGCGAAGTCAAAGGTGTTCAACCCAACATACACTGAAAATATACTTATTGGTTATATTATATTGTAAAACACACACACACACACACACACACACACACACACACACACACACATACACCACACACTCACACATACACCACACACACACACATACACCACACACATACACACACCACACACAAACACACACACACACACACACACAGACAGACACAGACATCCACACACACACACACACATACACCACACACATACACACACCACACACAAACACACACACACACACACACACACAGACAGACACAGACATCCACACACACACACACACACACATACACCACACACATACACACACCACACACAAACACACACACACACACACACACACAGACACAGACATCCACACACACACACACACACACACACACACACACACACACACACACAGACACACACACCCCCCACACACACATACACACACTACACACAGACAGACAGACACACACACAGACACAGACACACCCAGGCAACTCCTGTGTGTGAGTGTGTGTGAGTGAGAGTAAGTGAACATAAGACACTTCAGAACCCTTTTTTCACTATTCACTGTCTCCTTTGAGACCCACCAACCAATCACTGCTGCCGTAACAACCCCCCGTGATGTCAGGAGGGATATGATTGGTTCGGGGAAGGTTTAATGGTAGTTGAGGTCTAGTTAGGAGTAATGATTGGAGAGAGTGGCGATTGGAGGTGATAAGGAGAGAAACCAGTGATTATGGAAGAGGATTAGGGAAGGGGGTTGTGCAGCTGGGATGATTGGGCTGGGCGTGATGTGATTCGATGTCATGGATTAGGTTAAGGAAAATGATTAGCGCCAGTGACGTGGTGAGATTAGGCTGCTAATCTCTGGCGTGTGACAATCTCGAATCACGATCAGTCATGCAAATTTTTTTTTAATCTCTCTACGTTAGTGTGTCCACACACACACACTCTCTCTCTCTCTCTCTCTCTCTCTCTCTCTCTCTCTCTCTCTCTCTCTCTCTCTCCCCGCCCTTTATAGTTGAACCCTTACATCCATATTAGGAATCTAACACACACACACACACACACACACACACACACAAACACAGACACAGACAGACAGACAGACAGACACACACACACACACACACACACACACACACACACTAAGGGCCTCTGTGTTGTGGTGGTCAGCGTTACTGACCATGAGTAAAATAATTCCACTTTCTTATACGAAAAGAGAGAGAGAGAGAGAGAAAAGAAAGTTCATGTGCAGGTCCACAAGACCAGAGGTTAAGTCGCGAAAAAAAAAAAAATCCCACCTATGTGAAAAGGTGCAGAGGCCCCTGGTTACCCACACACACACACACACACACACACACACACACACACACACGAGCACAGGGGCCAAACGTATCATGAGAGAGGTGAACCCACCATGTCGTAAATGGCAGGTGGACGGGTGGGTGGGTCTTCCCTGGACCGCTGGGTGGGTCTTCCCTGGATGGACGGGTGGGTGTTCCCTGGACCGCTGGGTAGGTCTTCCCTGGACGGGTAGGTCTTCCCTGGACGGGTAGGTAGGTCTTCCCTTAATGAGTAGGTCTTCCCTTAATGGGTGGGTCTTCCCTGGACGGGCGAGTGGGTCTTCCCTGGACCGCTGGGTGGGTCTTCCCTGGACAGGCTGGTGGGTCTTCCCTGGACAGGCGGGTGGGTCTTCCCTGGACTGACGGGTGGGTGGGTCTTCCCTGGACAGGCGAGTGGGTCTTCCCTGGACAGGCTGGTGGGTCTTCCTTGAACGGGCGGGTGGGTCTTCCCTGGACGGACGGGAAGGTCTTCCCTGGACGGACGGGAAGGTCTTCCCTGGACGGACGGACGGACGGGTGGGTCTACCCTGGACGGGCCAGTGGGTCTTCCCTGGACGGGCGGGCGGGAGGGCGGGTCTTCCACACCTACCTAAGGTCTTCTTCTCTGGTATGTGGTGGTCTAACCGCTCACTTTCACTTCACTTATTCACCATCTCGCCTTCCCTTCACCCCCCCCCCCCCCCCCCCCGCACTCTCTACTGTAACTAAACACATTTTTTCATCATATCTTCCATTCATTTTTCAAATATCGTCGTTCATCTCATTCACTGGTTATTGCCCTTTCTTTCTGATCACTTTCCTTCATACGATGTTTAAGGTCGATGCATAAACGCTGGTATCCTAGCGCCGCCTCGCAGAAGCGGGAAACGGCGATCAAGTAAATAACAAATAAATAGATCAAATAAATAAATAAATCTATCTTTTTTTTTTCTGAAGTCTTCCCTCTACGGGAGAGGAATGTCTATAGCGATGGGAAAGTCGGCGAGAATATTACTGGAACGTGTCCGTATTTTTTTCTTATACGACAATGCTGAGAGCGTTTGGTAAGAATATTTAACAAAAATAAGTCTTGATTATGTAACTGGAATCAATAGAAAAAATAATGAAATATTCTCAAAATCTTCTGATAAGCTAAGGATCTGATGTAGCGACGAATGGTTTTTGAATTTGTTTATGGATGGGGTGGTTAGGGAGGTAAATGTAAGAGCTTTGGATATGGATAGGGAGCTGTGGTTTCGATGCATTACACATGACAGCTAGAGATTGAGTGTGAACAAACGTGACCCTTTTTGTCTGTTTTCCTGGCGCTACCTCGCTGAAGCTGGGGGTTAGAGATGCTGTTTCCTGTTGGGCAGGGTAGCGCCAGGAATGTCTGTGTATGTGTAGGTATATGTATATGTTGATATGTATATATACGTATATGTGCGTGTATGGGCGTTATGTGTATATATGAGTATATGAGTAGATGGGCCATTCTTCGTCTGTTTCCTGGCGCTACCTCGCTGACGCGGGAAACGGCGAACAAGTATAGTAAATAAATAATAATATATATATATATATATATATATATATATATATATATATATATATATATATATATATATATATGGCTGCAACATATCCTCCCGCACAGTACTTGTGGTAGTGTGTGTGTGTGTGTGTGTGTGTGTGTGTGTGGTAGTGGAGAGCGACACAGCATCATCTACCACTGTTCTACGACACATACACACACCACCCCCATCCACAGCCCTGACACACGTCCAGCCGACCTCAGCGACAATCACAATGGCATTATCTTCGTAAGCCTCGAACTCGACCCTCCTCCTCCTCCTCCCTCACACGACCTCCCTCTCTCTCCGCCTCTCGCAAACCACAGCGTCACACGATCTCTCTCACACAGATGCCATGGGCATGACAGACGCATGACACCACACAGCCAACACCATGT
>NC_092253.1:10002500-10060000 GCF_036320965.1 Panulirus ornatus
AGTAACCTCAATTTCACTAGTGAACTAACTTAGGCCATATATATATATATATATATATATATATATATATATATATATATATATATATATATATATATATTTGTCATACATATTCGCCATTTCCCGCGCTAGCGAGGTAGCGTTAAGAGCAGAGGACTGAGCCTGAGAGGTAGAAATCCTCACTTGGCCCCCTTCTCTGTTCCTAGCTACGTCTCCTCGATGTATATCAACTGACAGTTATATTTCTCTCTTGTGTCTCCCCTGATGATGTGATTATTACACGAAAGTGCACTTGGGAACTTATCGTGTTTCACTTTCCCCGTGGACTCATAGGAATATACTTGATCACGCGCAAAATTTGATCCTTTCCAACACACACACACACACACACACACACACACACACACACACATACATACATATATATATATATATATATATATATATATATATATATATATATATATATATATATATATATAACCAGCAGGTTTATGCAGATATAGGCATCTCTCGAACGTACTCACTAAGTCACACCCAGTCGGTCACCAGACCAATCATCCAATCTTTTCTTTCTTCATCAATCACGAATCCTTTTACATGTACCAGTACGTATCTACATTTATGGCGTCTCTGTTATTTCCTTTATCTCAGTTTTTCTCCATTTTTTTTTACTTCTATTCATATCTATCTCCACAATGCTTGTATCAAAGTTACCCCCAATCCTTCCCTTCCTTAGTTCTTCCTCTTCCAATCCCAATTCAATCCTACACCTCTCTTCCCAGGGCGATGCTTCCAATCTTTTACCTTTTTCCAATCACTCAACTTTCACCCCTCTCTACTTTCCCAATCCCATCCCCTCCCTTCTCACTCCCCATTTTGTCCAATCCCTCGTTTCAAATAACACTCCCTCCCCCAATCCTTATATGACCGGGCAACATCTCAACCTCACAATCCAATTCTTACATCCAATCGCTTCTAATCACTCGTACGCCATCCTTAGTCTCCTCCCAATCCAATTCTTACATCCAATCGCTTCTAATCACTCGTACGCCACCCTTAGCCTCCTCCCAATCCCTCACGAAGCACACGCCTCAATCATCTCCATTTCACCCAACGCATGAACTCACCTTTTTCGTTATGCCAGTAAGGGTGAAAGTGGACTGGCGAAAGCTGTGAACATATGTATCACTCTCTTGCCCCCTTATTTTTCCAAGGCTGCCTTGCCTTCACTCTCACGCTCAGCTGGCGCTCTGGAGACAAGTGGGCAACGCGGATCTGAGGAGATGCGTATAAAAAGGGAGAAAATATGAGGATCTATCATACCTAAATGAAAGTCACTTCAATTATTCTTTTTTTTTTTTTTTCTTCTGGGCATCCTATTCGTGTTTCGTGACTTTCTATAGTGGTGTGTTTCATCCGTTCGTGAGTGGAATAGAAGGGTATGTACACTAACAGAAACGAATGGTAATACTTCATGTCACACACACACACACACACACACACACACACGCACGAATACGAATAGAGGACCCGACATGCACGAATATGCTTCAAGATGATACATCGTGAGACATACACACACTATACGTGAAGATATGCTCATAAAATCTATCAAAATCTATCAGAGATGATAATGCTGTCTGTACTCAGATGATAACATGGTCATTATGCTGACTAAGCTTACAGCATAGCATGGTCATGATGCTGACAAAGCTTACGGGATAACATGGTCATTATGCTGACTAAGCTTACAGGATAACATGGTCATGATGCTGACTAAGCGTACAGGATAACATGGTCATTATGCTGACTAAGCTTACGGGATAACATGGTCATTATGCTGACTAAGCTTACGGGATAACATGGTCATTATGCTGACTAAGCTTACGGGATAACATGGTCATTATGCTGACTAAGGTCTCAAGATGGCATGGTAATCATGCCAACTACGCTATAAAGATAACACGTCAAATTATGCTGCATCAGCTCAGAAGACAGCATGGTGGCAACCTGATTATACTGAGAAGACAGCGGTTCTATGCTGACACTACTCACAAGATGACAGGATGGTTATGCTGACACTACTCACAAGGAGATGGTTATGCTGACACTACTCACAAGGAGATGGTTATGCTGACACTACTCACAAGATAAGGAAATGGTTATGCTGACACTACTCACAAGATAAGGAAATGGTTATGCTGCCACTACTCACAAGATAAGGAAATGGTTATGCTGACACTACTCAAAAGATAAGGGAATGGTTATGCTGACATTACTCACAAGGAGATGGTTATGCTGACACTACTCACAAGATAAGGGAATGGTTATGCTGACACTACTCACAAGATAAGGGAATGGTTATGCTGACACTACTCACAAGATAAGGGAATGGTTATGCTGACACTACTCACAAGATAAGGGAATGGTTATGCTGACACCACTCACAAGATAAGGAAATGGTTATGCTGACAATACTTACAAAGATAAGGGGATGGTTATGCTGACATTACTCACAAGGAAATGGTTATGCTGACACTACTCACAAGATAAGGGAATGGTTATGCTGACATTACTCACAAGGAGATGGTTATGCTGACACTACTCACAAGGAGATGGTTATGCTGACACTACTCACAAGATAAGGGAATGGTTATGCTGACATTACTCACAAGATAAGGAAATGGCTATGCTGACATTACTCACAAGGAGATGGTTATGCTGACACTACTCACAAGGAGATGGTTATGCTGACACTACTCACAAGATGACAGGATGGCTATGCTGACGCTACTCACAGGATAACAATGTCATTTGCTAACAAGATAACAGAATAATACGGCTCTTATGCATACAAGATAACAGGATGGTGATGCTAGCTAACTGATGGCATGAGAGATGATTTTATAACTGGAATTAATTAACATCATGGCAGTAAAGGGTTAAAATAATTGTCCAAGAGACTGTACACATATCTGGGAATAATGTACACACAGTAGTGGACGTGTGTACACACAGTAGTGGACGTGTGTACACACAGGAGTGGACGTGTGTACACACAGTAGTGGACGTGTGTACACACAGTAGTGGACGTGTGTACACACAGGAGTGGACGTGTGTTGAAGATTTTTTTGTACACAGCCAATTACAAATGTACTGTAAGTAAATGCTGATGTAATGTAATTACAGTGTAGGAAAGGAACACCTGCACAATATCACACTAGCAAATGTAGTACATTATCACATTCCCTCGCCATGATGTAACATGAAACAATATAAACAAATGATGAGAAAAGCGCATCATTATAGGAAAATATATAAATAGAATTTGAAATATAGAAAATATAAGCGACACACGTATATCGTCGAGAATATCTGCCAAGAGACAGCAGGTCAAACTAATGTAGTTATGAGCACTTTGCCAGATGTCAACAGAGATGCAAGGGGGAGGGGGGAAAGTGAGGCAGCGTTGCAATATGTGCAGCTTGCAAATATTGTCGTAAGCGACCCCGTCACACGGTAGCGTTGGCAACACTACATCATCATCAGCTGTTACATGTAAACAAACGAACGTGTCTCATTTTTTTTTCTTGCAGGACGAACAATGACGCTCTCCTTTCATCATTCGATTCTATTTAAGTTACGGTAATGCGCAACAGAAACTCAGTTAAGTCTATGCTCACGTGATAAACAAAATAGTTTCTGATATATGAGAGTTGATGGTTCAATAATAGTGATTAATTTTCATTCTGCTGCGATGAATGTTGATAATCTTATTACCATATTTATTTATTCATTTATTCATTATACATCATCGCAGTCTTATATACCAGAAATATCTATTTATTTATTTTATTATACTTCATCGCAGTCTCTCAAAAAGGGAATTATCTTTTCCTCTTCACACACCCACTACGTAATACCCCCACGACGCCTTGCTTATCATCAAATATTACCATATGAAAACATATTATTGGACACATTCAGATAACTCCAGCCTAAGCCAGAGACGCAAAATGATTCGACACCTGTTCCGTTACTGTACTGTGCGGCAGTGCGACGAATCGCGTCGTTAATTTCGAAAATGACAGTTTGGTTGTGTGTGTGTGTGTGTGTGGAAGTTCTCGCTGGCGCACAGTATACCTGGCGTACCACCACAGATCTGAATACAGTGATGGGTGATACACTGATGGGTAATGTTGGATCTGAATACAGTGATGGGTAATGTTGGTAATTATTCCTTCTCTGGGTTTTTAAAGTTTTTTAACACAGTCAGACAGACAGACAGACAGACACACACACACACACATACAAACACACACACACACACACACACACATACAAACGTGTGGCTAAGATTCAGTATCCATACCTAATTTTCACAAGTTTGGGACATATGATAAATAGGATTTCTCTCACATATCTTCGACATTTCCCGCTTTAGCGAGGTAGCGCTTGGTTCTTCGTTTCTCTCCATCTCCCCCATTTTTTTTTCGGAAAGGTATAACACAGGAGGGGAGGTAGCATTTCCAGCATCCTTCCCCGCTCTTATGAGTCGCCCTCTACGACCCACGGGAGATACGTGGGCAGGATTCTCTCTCTCTCTCTCTCTCTCTCTCTCTCTCTCTCTCTCCCAGGGGGGTGGGTGTGCCCGATCAGCCATTAACCAGTTTAGAAACGCGTTAGTTTTCCCCTCCTGTGTTTAAAGACCTCTCCCAGAGGCAGGGGAGAGAGAGAGAGAGAGAGAGAGAGAGAGAGAGAGAGAGAGAGAGAGAGAGAGAGAGAGAGAGAGAGAGAGAGAGAGACGCGGTGGTTCGTTAGGGAGGAAGGGAGCCAGGATATGAATGTTGATATTGGGCAAGACTGCATGGAGATAAGCCCTCGGTCATATATATATATATATATATATATATATATATATATATATATATATATATATATATATATATATCCCTGGGGATAGGGGATTAAGAATACTTCCCACGTATTCCCTGCGTGTCGTAGAAGGCGACTAAAAGGGGAGGGAGCGGGGGGCTGGAAATCCTCCCCTCTCGTTTTTTTTTTTTTTTTCCAAAAGAAGGAACAGAGGGGGCCAGGTGAGGATATTCCAAAAAAGGCCCAGTCCTCTGTTCTTAACGCTACCTCGCTAACGCGGGAAATGGCGAATAGTTTAAAAAAATATATATATATATATATATATATATATATATATATATATATATATATATATATATATATATATATTATCCCTGGGGATAGGGGAGAAAGAAAACTTCCCACGTATTCCCTGCGTGTCGTAGAAGGCGACTAAAAGGGGAGGGAGCGGGGAACTGGAAATCCTCCCCTCTTTTTTTTTTTTTCATTTTCCAAAAGAAGGAACAGAGAAGGGGGCCAGATGAGGATATTCCCTCAGAGGCCCAGTCCTCTGTTCTTAACGCTACCTTGCTAACGCGGGAAATGGCGAATAGTTTGAAAGAAAATATATATATGAGACAACAATACTACCAACTTAACACTGATAAAAACCTGCCCGACCAACGCCTCCTTCAGGTACCACGAGCACCTCCTTCAGGAGGGCTGGAGTGAAAGGAATATCTTTCCTAAGGGCAAGATGAAGTGTTACCAGCACGAGGCAGTGTCTGTGAGTCCGTTATTCACGAGCTGTGTGATGTGTAGTCGGGCGAGACCAACCGACGTTGGTAACACTGTAAACTAGCCATCTGGATGGGGATGGGGGATGATGATGCGGGTGTTGGCAACACTTTTAACATCCACTGCAGCAGGGCGGGTTTTCTCAGTGTCTATTTATGTATTTATTTCAGTGGTCTTACAGTACGGCGCTTCAGTGATTTTTGCGAGTGTATTGAGAGAGAGAGAGATGGGAGGCTTGGGGAATTAATGTGTGTGTGTGTGTGTGTGTGTGTGTGTGTGTGTGTGTGTGTGTGTGTGTGTGTGTGTGTGTGTGCGTGCGTGCGTGCGTGCGTGCGTGCGTGTGCCTGTCTACCACATACCTAACATTTTAACACATTTCTTCCTGTCTCCATGCGTGTATGTATATATTCGTGGACGAATGTGTGTAATTAGAATTACATTTGACGAATTACAGTGAATATGTTGGTCACGTTTGACGTCATGCATCAGGTGACTGACATCATCATGCAAGAAGCGTCAGGTGACTGACATCATCATGCAAGAAACGTCAGGTGACTGACATCATCACGCGCACGACGGCTGCCATCAACTGACATCATGTAGAAGTACCAGACATGATGTCTCTGACCTACGGGTACTGTGTCTTCCATCCAGCGAAAACCTGAGACCCAAAATCCTTTTCCTCTGAAGCCATTCATCTCCTCAAACAAATTTATGCTTGATTTCGGCCACAAGTCCGGGTTTGGGGGGGCGGGCTCGTTAATGACCCTTGTCATTGTCATGAGGAGAGAACTAATCAAACTGCTTGTTTCCCCTAAAGCAGCAGGCGTGTGTGTGTGTGTGTGTGCGGGTAAAACTTTCTCCCCGACTTTCATTTGTTTTCAATCCTTTGTTATGTGTTACCCACTCGCCCTTCTTACTTCAGTGTATCAACAACTTTCGCCTAATATTTGCCCTACACCCATGTTAATTTGCCAAGAGTCAGTAAAGCCGTTATACACTTCAATATACAATAAATATTAGACCTCGCGCACGCAAACATGGTGTAAAGTTCTCGTCTCTATCACGAAACTGGCTTTTAACTCGTGTATCTTTCTTTCCTACGGAAGATTTAGGAAATGAATATTGGAGCATGGTAATGTGGACGGATGATCACACAATAGGTGGACGGAGGTGGTTGTTAATGGGTTGAGCGTCGTGCTATAATTAAATGGTTGTATATTTTGTTGAAGGATTGAGCGTCGTGTTATAATTAAATGGTTGTGTTATAATTAAATGGCTGTATATTTTGTTGAAGGATTGAGCGTTGTGTTATAATTAATGGCTGTATATTTTGTTGAAGGATTGAGCCTCGTGTTATAATTAAATGGCTGTATATTTTGTTGAAGGATTGAGCGTCGTATTATGAGTAGCCATTTTGAACGATGCTTCGGCAGTTTCCGAGCTGTTTCAACCACCTCGTCCCCGAATACGGTTTAAATTAACAATCTACGTTTCATCCTGTGACTTATCATCCAGCGTTAACATTTAGGTTAAAAACGAATACTTCAGTCTTCATGACATGCCATGGGAAAGAGTCGATGTTATATGTACGAATGCTCGACTCGAAAATCACATTTCTGTCATGTTTACTGTACGATAACTTCGTCAGCTAGTCGGGCGCTACAGGACGTAAGGTAATGGCGTCTGTGCTTGTCTACCTACATGCTAATAATTACGACGAGATTGCGCTAAAAAATGATGTGGGGCTAACGGGTGGGGCTTCGGTACAAGTTTGTTCTCAAATGACGTGAATATGTTTATAATATCACTGCAACCTGATGGTTTATGAGGTTCATGCGGTAGACGATGTCTCTCATGATGTCAAAAATAATACTCTTGTGGTCGTCAAGTAGTTACCAAAAACATACAAAAATAAAAAGGGGTTCTGAAGAGAAAGGAATCAAATGTCAATTTCCAGAATATTTCCAAGAATCGCTAGGAAAAGACAACAAAGGCCACCACATTCGTTCACACTCAGTCTCTAGCTGTCATGTAATAATGCACCGAAACCACAGCTCCCTCTATTCACACCCAGGCCCGCTCCCTCTGTGAGTATTTATCGGTTAATTGGTTGTTGGGCTTTAGGCCTATCAACTGCCAGGGGTCATGAAGGTCGTCAACGTAATTTACATCCACCAAGCGAAAAATCTTTATCACCTTATACTTATACTCACTATACATATACTCACTACGCATGTGTGAAATTCTTCTCTCGTATTGACCATTCAATACGAATTTTCATTTATATGCGCCAAGTACATATGTACATAAACCAGTTCATTCAGAGTATGAGGATTATAACATTGGAAGAAAGGTATGATATAATTGGTATCTTTGAATCTTTGTTCTATGTTTCAAAATCGGGATTTCCTTGCTGACCATGGAATTTCACGGTACTACAATCTCTTTAAACAGTGACGAAAATAAGAGTATACGGTGGTGTGTGTGTTGCACTGGTTAATCTTAATACACATAGAAACGAAGTGGTTCTCGATTCACATCAACCTTGTTCGCTGAAACCGGAAGATAAAAAACTTCGTTAAGGAAAAGAGTGAAACTGGTTTATATAACCTAGATCGCCAGGCCCCCCCCCCCAAAAAAAAAAACCCACCAGAGGTTAAAAGACTTATTAGTTCCATCTAATCTCTACAACGAACACAGGATTAACTTACCGGTCGTGAAGTAGGGGGAAAAACAACCCTCTTTCCAGTAACACTGAAACTCATGATGTGTCAGCCATGGAAACGTCCCCTGTCTCCTGGTAGGTATATTCTACAATGACGTACGGTCTTGCATGGACTGCCTTTACTAGCACCACCATACCAGTCGATACATCTGATGAAAGTAACATTGTTTACCATAAAAAAATATCTCCAGGGAAGTTGACAATGAATTTTCTTTCATCGTAATGATATGTACGCAAGTTCACACGCTCATGCGCCCTGGGATGAGTCTGTCCCCCCCTAAAATAACGAGCTCAAGTATTTATTGTTTAGTATTCTACCAATACGTACTTTACCGAGTTTACATTTAATGAAGTTTGACGTTTAAAGTGTCTCGAGATGGTTACTTTGGCATTAGGCCTATCAAATCGAGATGGTTACTTTGACATTAGGCCTATCAAATCGAGGCCCAAAACAAAGTTAAAAACAAAAATATTATCGGTATACGGTCACAAAAACACATAAAAAACATTATTTGCTTAACAACGATACTAATACTGACAAATGGTTTACCTACCCACAACATCCCCTTCCTTAAACCTAAATTACCTCACAATAATAACAACTTCCCCCTGAATACATCCATCACACCTCACCAAGTCTTACACGATCATGCTCATACATCTCATTGAGATTTGCAATATTTCCTTACCATATGCCTCTCCTCACAATGGAGTATATGCAGGACGATTATCTTCATCCAATTATTCGTGAAAACAAGTGTCCCCGTCTTGTCTGTCCCTCGTACTTGCAGTTTGTATCACTGACGTACTGCATGATGGCGGCCGTCTGGATGGACTATCGTACCCGAACACTAAAATTATTTAACTTTCTCCAACTGATGTACATACATTTGAATAAAAAAAACCCACTCGCCACGTATATACAATGCAAATTTACTTTAGTAAAATATGTGTTTATCGATATCTGTCGAATGAAAACGATCTTCATTGATGTTTTAGAGTAAAATTACTGGAATTAACCACAGAAAGATCTTTGCTCACCTGCTTTACTCTGTATACCTAAGCCGCTAAATAACTACGAAAAAAATATATAAATTAAACAAAACCTGAATGATCTACCTCAAGGTGGCCATAACGAGGGTAGGAAGTGCGCAAAAAAAAAAAGAAAGAAGAGAGAACTGACCTGATTTATCATGCATAGAAAATATGATTCACAAAAAAAAACCTCATGCAGGGTCAGCCGGGCTGTAATGTCTCGCGAAATTTATTATTAAGTCACACATAAATTATATGGAGATGGCGCAAAATCATTGGGGCTGCCCAGACCCATTTAAAGGCATCAATGTCCACCAAATTACATGACTTGAGTCGTTGGTTGGTGGGTGCCATATTTTTTTTTTTTCAAAACGGCTGGGAACCAATTATTCAAAACTGACTAGTCAATCAAATTAACTATATTCAATTTTATCTTTAAACTCGCCCCATTGTCTTACATAAAATGAATCCCGGTCAAACATAGGGTGGCAAAGAATACAACTTCACCTAATAAAACTTGTATATTATCAATGATCTATGGTTATTCCTTGCTACTAAACCTACCTCTACATAAATATGACTGCAGAGTAAGGAGACATAATGGGAAAAATTGTCAAAGAGGAGAAAATATGACATATTCCATATAACGCTGTCCTGGAATGGTTCCATACGTCATTATATCATAATAATTAGTGTCTTGACGTTTAATGTCATTAATCCACCTAGATTTGGGAGGTATTTTGATGATTTAGCTCTACATCTTCATTCATGGTTGAAAATAAACATATTAGGAGAGATGAATTACAAGATTACAAGAGATAGAAAAGATATATTAATTAATTGGTTAATTAATCAATTGGTTGATTAATTGAATTAAGATATTTTCTTCATCGCTGTGAGCCTTGATTCTTCAGTATTTTGTACTGCACTGGTAATGCAGTATATTCAGAATATAATTACAGTGGTGGAGAATGATTTTGTGTATTGTATTTCAACTGAACAAATTAATATATCAGTTTAGCTACGCATCAACCTAGGTTTTGGAATGTGGGTACTTATGTTTTAGTGCTTTGCAGTTTTCCCGGTGATTACAGAAATACCAGCAGAGCATTGTTTATAGCATTACTTCATATTGAACTATATTAATTAAGGCGATATTAGTATATCCGTATAAGTAAGGTATAATACAATAGTAAAAAATCAATAGAACCTTTGAAAACCCCACCTAACCTCCTTATTAGTCAAGATTTCTCTTGATATTAAGTAATTTAGTTGACATACACTTTAATATACTAGAGCCAATTAGCACTCACACTTGTAAGATCCATATACCACAAGGAGTGCATGCACTACCTGACTGGTTACGTTTCAATAACATGCACACTCTTTGTGCCTTCAGGTGTGAATACACACACTTATAAAATATAATGCTTCCCAAGTATTTCTGTAGTCACAAAAAATCATACAAAACACCTAAAATAGGAGAGGTCATTTTCCAAAGCTAGTTTCAATAGAGAGCTAAATATAAGTTACTTTAAACAATATTGAATGAGGCAACTGTGTAACAGAAAAGATGGTGTTAAAGTATGTAATATACATGTGAAGAAAAAAAAACTCAGCAAAGTCTACATAAACCTTACCTAACCTCCCCTACAATCAAGATATATCTTAATTCATAATTCTCTAGTTAAAGTATATCAATCACATCTGTGATTAAGCATCACCAGCATGCCAGTGGATGTCAGCAAACTAGATAACATGAGCAGCCATACAATCTCTTGCAGCAGATGAATTTAATGATGGTATATAATGTCATTTCAGTAACTAGCTGAAGTTATGCAAGGTTTTTATTGTTTTTCCTTTTCATGTTTTATAAGTGTCATACCTTTTGCATTAATCATACCCACTTTCTGTGATATGAATAATTCTAATTGCTTTATTATTGTTTTGTGAAATATAATGATTCAAATCAAGCTCTGTGACTGTTATTGCATTCTTTGATTAATACCTTAGCACTGCAGAAAAAAATCCATCAATAATTTTAAGTTAATACCCATGTGGAGTTATTTATCATTATTCATTAAACTTTGTCGCTGTCTCCTGCGTTAGCAAGGTAGCGCAAGGAAACAGACGAAAGAATGGCCCAACCCACCCACATACACATGTATCTACATACACGTCCACACACAGCACATATACATACCTATACATCTCATCGTATACATATATATACACACACAGACACGTACATATATACAGATGTACATAATTCATACTGTCTGCCCTTATTCATTCCTATCGCCATCCCGCCACACATGAAATGACAGCCCACTCCCCCGCATGTGTGCGAAGTAGTGCTAGGAAAAGATAACAAAGGCCACATTCGTTCACACTCAGTCTCTAGCTGTCATGTATAATGCACCGAAACCACAGCTCCCTTTCCACATCCAGGCCCCACAAAACTTTTCATGTTTACTCCGGACGCTTCACATGCCCTGGTTCAATCCTTTGACAGCACATCCACCCCGGTATACCACATCGTTCCAATTTGCTCTATTACTTGCACGCCTTTCACCCTCCTGTATATTCAGGCCCCGATCACTCAAAATCTTTTTCACTCCATCTTTCCACCTTCAATTTGGTCTCCCACTTCTCGTTCCCTCCACCTCTGACACATATATCTTCTATGTCAATCTTTCCTCACTCATTCTCTCCATGTGACCAAACCATTTCATAACACCCTCTTCTGCTCTCTCAACCACACTCTTTTTATTACAACACATCTCTTTTACCCTTTCATTACTTAATCAAGCCACCTCACACCACATATTGTCCTCAAACATCTCATTTCCAGCACATCAACCCTCCTCCGCACAACTCTATCTATAGCCCATGCCTCGCAACTATATAACATTGTTGGAACCACTATTCCTTCAAACATACCCATTTTTGCTTTCCAAGATAACGTTCTCGACTTCCACACATTTTTCAACACTCCCAGAACTTCCGCCCCCTCCACCACCCTATGATTCACTTCTGCTTCCATAGTTCCATCCGCTGCCAAATCCACTCATAGATATCTAAAACTTTTCACTTCCTCCAGTTTTACTTCATTCAAACTTACCTCCCAATTGACTTGTCCCTCAACCCTACTGTACCTAATAACCTTGCTCTTATTCACATTTACTCTCAGCTTTCTTCTTTCACAAACTTTACCAAGCTCAGTCACCAGCTTCTGCAGTTTCTCACATGAATTAGCCACCAGTGCTGTATCATCAGTGAACAACAACTGACTCACTTCCCAAGCTCTCTAATCCACAACAGACTGCATACTTGCCTCTCTTTCCAAAACTCTTGCATTCACCTCCCTAACAACCCCAACCATAAACAAATTAAACAACCATGGAGACATCATGTACCCATGCCGCAAAGGAACATTCACTGAGAACCAATCACTTTCTTCTCTTCCTACACGTACAAATGCCTTACATCCTCGATAAAGCTTTTCACTGCTTCTAACAACTTACCTCCCACACCATATATTCTTAATACCTTCCACAGAGCATCTCTATCAACTCTATCATATGCCTTCTCCAGATCCATAAATGCTACATACAAATCCATTTGCTTTTCTAAGTATTTCTCACATACATTTTTCAAGGCAAACACCTGATCCACACATCCTCTACCACTTCTGAAACCACACTGCTCTTCCCCAATCTGATGCTCTGTACGTGCCTTCACCCTCTCAATAATACCCTCCCATATAATTTCCCAGGAATACTCAACAAACTCATACCTCTGTAATTTGAGCACTCACTCTTATCCCCTTCGCCTTTGTACAATGGCACTATGCACGCATTCCGCCAATCCTCAGGCACCTCACCATGAGTCATACATGCATTAAATAACCTTATCAACTCGTCAACAATACAGTCACCCCCTTTTTTAATAAATTCCACTGCAATACCATCCAAACCCGCTGCCTTGCTGGCTTTCATCTTCTGCTAAGCTTTTACTACCTCTTCTCTGTTTACCAAATCATTCTTCCTAAGCCTCTCACTTTGCAAAACCACCTCGACCAAAACACCCTATATCTGCCACTCTATCATCAAACACATTCAACAAACCTTCAAAATACTCACTCCATCTCCTTCTCACATCACCACAACTTGTTATCACTTCCCCATTAGCCCCCTTCACTGAAGTACCCATTTGTTCCCTTGTCTTACGCACTTTATTTACCTCCTTTCAAAACATCTTTTTATTCTCCCTAAAATTTAATGATACTCTCTCACCCCAACTCTCATTTGCCCTCTTTTTTGCCTCTTGCACCTTTCTCTTGACCTCCTGCCTCTTTCTTTTATACATCTCCCATGTGGAGTTAAACTGGTTACTTACTTCAGGAGATGTAAAACAGTACAGTTCATTTCTTGGTCCAAAGATGACATCAAGCCTTAAAGGATCGAACCCTGAAACTTTACAGGGCTCCCCATTACTGAGGCTTATAAAAGAAATAACTGTTTTATTATCAGTAAAGAAGAAATACAGCACTAAGTAAAAAAGAAAAAACATAGTTAATTTTCCATATCTGCTGCCCTAAAAACAATAAAATTTGTCACAACATGCATGCTTAGTTTATCACATATGTATTTGTTAACTTTTCCTGACATACATTTTTGTCTCTGCCACCTCCAGTGGATTACTTAAGTGTAAAAAAAATTTCTCTGTGCTAACAGTACAACATCCGCTAAATCACTTTCTCCATGATTAGTGCTCTAAAGACTGTTGCTAACTAGCTACTTATTGCTGTGGGGCATACCAAGTACACACACCAAGAATGTTTTTTCTCAAGTTTGTAATGAAGCACATTTAAAACATATTAGGATTCTTTCTGGTGCTACATGTAGTTGCTTGTGATGTAAGGCATCTTTCCATACTGATTAAGTGTGCCATCTAATGTAAATGATGCTGGGAAAGAGCAACCTATAAATGCATGGTTGAAGTCCTTGCAGATTAAGATATTGTGTAATATGGGTTACTGACACTAAGGGGTTTTCCCTAGGCTAATTTTACTAGCTTTTGACATAAAGCACCTCTACAGACTGGTAAAGCACACTTTTAAGTTTAACTGGGGGTGGGAAGAGGCAGCCCGTACATGATGGATGCAGTTCTCGCACTAACCCTCCAGGTTCAGATACGGCCCTTTAAAAGTTAAAAATCTCTCGAATACAAATATTTTTACTTCCCCAAAAGGTGGGAAGGGCTTTAAAGCATAGGGAAATTGTGGGGTTGTATAATATCTATCTATCTATGTATCTGATGCCCATTCCCTCTGGGAACTCCCAACAAAGGGGTGCCTATAGCAAAAGAGTCTCCACTTATCCCTATCCTTACATATCTTGTTCACATATGCCATTCCACGCATTCTTCTCCCTTCAGTACTCTTCCACTGTTTCCCCATGTCACAGGTGCTCTACCTCTCACAACCCCTTTAATCATACTATTATATACTCTTCTTGTAAACTCCGTTTTGCATTCTTTCCATGTGCCCGGTACCATCTCAAAGTATCACGTTTCACCCAGTCTACTACTCCACAATTCAATCTCTGCCATATCAAATCTCTCATATACATTAAAATCATGGAACATTAAAGAGCAATCCGTGAAGGAAAGACAAACTGCATATGTGAGAGACACTTTTTTTCTATGGTGTAAATAGGTACTTTGACAAATTCTTCATTTGTATGATAAAGGTGTTCTGTTGGGAGTTTGCTGCATTTTTCAAGGAATTGCTTGTCTGGGGATATGTATATAATGGTAAGATATGGTGCTGTGGTAGCCACACACCAAATGGCTTTGTGTGGAGGGTAAATTGAAAATTTTGTTGAAACTTATGGTTAAACTACCTCTAGTGGCTGACTCTCAAGTATGCTTGTAAGCAAACATGAAAAAGAAAGTAAAATTTTCTAAAGCCATTTTTTCAAGGAAAAATACCAGTGAATGAGTAATTGTATGAGGAGTTAGTTTATTTCACCAAGTACAAAACGCTATGGTATTTACAAGAGGTTGCAAAAATACACAGTAACTAATCTCTTTTGTACATGTTCATAAGGATAGAATGTTATGAAATTCAGATGGAATTTTTTTCTTCTGTGATTGAGAAGTTCCTTGGCATATCTTATTTTGACACTCCCTTCAAACACTACAATGTGTTGCTCATGGGATATAGAACTCAAAAAACATTCTAAAAGAGTTTTCTAAAGGCAATGGTTCTATTGAGAAAAAAGAAAAGGAGAAAATGGTTCAAGAAATGGCAAATTTTACAAGAAGCATGGAAAATACATACTGCGAAGCTTGATTGGTCGGTCCAGTGATATAACCAAAGCAATGTTTTGGTTTTGGTAATGACAGATGCTATGATCAGCGAATGAAGTGTAAACAACTTGTTGCTGATTAATGGGAAATGGGAAAAAAAATATTTGCAAATGTTTAAACAAATATACATGTCTTGCTTAAATACATATGCAATAAAAGCAAATATTAGGCTAGAAATACAAATATGTATACACTCTTACGTTTGCAGTATAGACAAACATATACATATATATATATACATATACTAATGACATATACACAAAATATACAATTATCTGTAAACATACAAACAAAATGTGATCCAAGATTAAAACATAAATATTAAACTAAAGAGTCAATAAAGAGAAACACAGTTCATTTGAAATAAAAACAATGAAATAGCTGTAACAATGTCATAATTTTTTTTGGTTTGAAGAAATTATAATAAACACATCACTGAAAAACACATCAGTAATTTCAATCTCCCAAATGTCATTTTTTCTTTCTTTTCAGATCCACTGACACAATAAAACGATAACAAAAGTGTAGTTGGAGATGCAGATATCTATACATATGTGAATTGCTTGCTATTGTTTCATTATTAATTTTGTTCAGTGACATATCATTCTTTTCTTTACGTAAAATACATAGCAATCTCCTCTGTGATAACACATTACAAAGAATATTCATTTATGTACACAATATTCTATCTCTCCAATGGAGACAGGACTTAATAAGAAAGTTATCTTAAATGTAGCTAAACTGTCGATTATGGAAAGGAAATACATATATATTTCCTTTGTTTAACAGAAATTATTTTTCTATCAGGGAGAAGACAAGGGCAATATTCTCAATTAGTGAAAGAATAACAAAAAGAAGATAATATAACATGGTAAAGAAGATGGGAATGACAGGAAAGAAGAAAGGGAGACAGCAATCATAAGAAAAAACAGTGGATGAAAAAAATGAGGAGAGTGACGACTCTAACCATGATGAGGATGACCTCAGACATAGCTGTGATAAGGAGGACCTTACTGAAGCCTATGATGAAGACGACCTCACTGAAACCTATGATGGAGATGACCTCACCTATACCTGTGATACGGAAGGCCTCACACACAAGTGGATGACCATACTCAAATTTGTGGTGAGGATGACCTCATACACACCTCTGACCAATGACAACCTTGAACTTTTCACTCAGTTCATGATGACCAAAAACATAACATTCCTGGCCGATGAAATGGCTCCCCATATCCTTGGACATTTTTTTTTGGAAACTTCTGATGATGGTGAACACACAGAAGTTGACTTAGTGAGGATGTAGAAGGCATCCTTTATGTCATCAAGGCTGCTCTACAGGGAGGAATCACTGGACCCTATGCTTTGGTTCAGGTTTATATATTTCTACTGAATTTCAGTTAAATTTATTTCTTAGAGAGAGAGAGAGAGAGAGAGAGAGAGAGAGAGAGAGAGAGAGAGAGAGAGAGAGAGAGAGAGAGAGAGAGAATCTTCCTTGTACTTGACCTTAACACCTCATTCCACTTCACAGATGAAAAATGTTTCGAAGGAACAGGGACTGTCATTCCACTTGAGGCCCTTTCCATCCCTGTTCCATAATTCTAAGCAATGCTCCATCTCCCCATTCTCATACCTGCAAGAATAGATTGTGTTACAGTAAACTCATATGGATATATCCAGAAATTCCTTAAAAAACTTCATTAATGCATTAATGTTTCATTATATTAGCAGAAGTTGAGACATTTCATGCAGATTATTCAAAATTTCTGTGTATTTTCAACAAAGCAACAATAATTCATGTTTCAAAAGAAAATAAATATAGTTTCAGTTTGTGCTCAGTGATACAAATTTTCATATTTCAGCTGAGGAATAGAAAATAAACAATATTTCAATGCACATATGAAACATTCAGGTTTTAGTATACCTACAAAATACATAAAGTTCCAGTACATCTATAGAAAATATGGTCTCACTATATGTAAACCTGTATGAACCCATTAAGTTTCAGTACACCTAGAGGCATACACAGCTTCAGTACAACAGATCATACAGTTTCAGTACACCCATAGGTAAACACAAGGTTCAATACACCTATGCAAACGTGCAAAGTTTCAGTACACTTACAGGTACACACAGTTACATTACATCAATATAGCCACAGGCACACATAAAAGTTTCACTATAAACACAGAAACAAAATTTCAGTATGTAAACATGACCACAGAAACTTTCAATGAACTAAAGGGAACAAAAGTTTCAGTACACCTACAGAAACATAAGGAAGTGTTCATAACATTACAATCACACACAAGTGGTTTCCATTTAGTTCCATGAGTATGCGAAGATTTACAAATGACTACAGCCTTAACCTTACATACCTTTGCTAATGCAAAGAAACTAACAAACTAAATCCACTCAACACATGAAAGAACTGTATCAAGAAATGCATTATTCTTGCTGTTAGGTCAACAAAATATAAAAAAAAAAAAAAAACAAGGTTTAGCGTTGAGAAAGACAATGGTCTCGGATAAAAGGCCATAAAACGATCTTTACTGCTCCCTTCAGGGTGGTGTATTTTCAGGCTTTCCTTACTACCACAATGTAACTCTTTAGTCAGAAGCAATAATGCAGAGGGAGGATAATATTTTAATCAAGATTTTAAAGAATAAATGGAAATACAATATATTCGATTTGGTTATACTGAGTGTGTTTATACCCAGATGCTGATTATCATTTCCAATGTAATTCAATCAATCTATAACTCTGAAGCCCATTCCCTTCAGGAACTCCCATCATAAGAGTTTCCACTTATCCCTGACCATATATGTCTTCCTCAAATACACCATTTCATGTATTTTTTCACCATCTCTTCCCTTCCAGTACTCTTCCACTCTATTTCCCCATGTCAAAGGTGATCTTCCTCTCACAGCAACCTCTTTGATCGTACTGTCATACATCTTCCCTGTAAACTTCCCATCTTGCATTCTCACTACAAGCCCTAACCACCACAAAGTACTGTAATTCACCCACTCTGCCACTCCACATTTCATTCCCTTTGCATTCCTTGCCATACCAAATCTCTCATACATCCCCTCATTTCTTTCAATCCATCAAGTCGTCCCACATGCTCCTTTCAAATGGCTCAATTCCACAGCCTGGATTCTTGACCTCTGTGACTCATTCCATGTTCATGTTTCTTCAGAACTGGGAAGAAAATGCTGTCCCTTGATCCTTTCTTCACTTCCATACTCACAACTCTGCCTGTCATAATTTCATTAAGGAACCCAATGACTCTTCTACCCTGTACTGCTTTCACCCTTATCCCATATTCCATATCATGAAACTTACCTAAGATAGGTCCCAAATACTTATATTCTGTCACGTCTTCCAGTCTTTCTGAGACCTCCATGCCTATAACACAGCTTAGTATATTTTCTTCTCTCTCCCTTTAGGGCTTTGCAAAATCTCTACTTTCACTCTATTTTACTTTCACTCTATTTCCTTTCAAACACCATTACTTTATGTTTACTTGCAATTATCTTCAATCACATACACTTATACACCTCATAAAACACATAAAATGCTTTCTCCAGATCCACAAAAGCTGCATACAGCTTCTTACGTTTCACCTTTTGTATTACTCCCTTGCTCCTCATTTATTCTGCATTCAGTCACATTTTGCTTCCATGCTGAATTACATATCAGATGCATACACTCTATCACACTTTCTCCTCCATATTTCAGTATTTCCACATCTTGAGATAAAAAAAAGAAGTCTGCAAAGAGTAAAATCCACTCAGCATGGACATCCACAAGATAACTTCCATTCTCATTTACTCCAGGCACTCCCTATTTACTAACTATCTTGCCAATTTCATCACATCTAACCTTTGTATTCCTATCATCCACTCTGGGTGCCTTTCCTATCTTCAACCTCATTTTCATCCTTTAATACCTCCGTTCTTGCTGTAAGCCTCTGCATTTGTAGCCTTTTCCTTCCATGCACTATCCCCATACCAGTAGCAACTGCACCCTCACCTGCTACCACATTCATCAGTTCAATATCCTATTTCCATCTTCCTTACACTTCACTTTGGCAACTCCCTTACCTTACTTCTCACTTTTACATTTCCACTCTTTCCTTTTGCACCCCCTTTAGATGCAGTTTCTTATTTACTCTATACTTTCCCCTCAATTTTCTTCCAACACCATCATGAACTCTTTCTTTGCTTTCCTCTATCAGCTTCTTAACATTCTGCTTACACTTTTTATATTCTTCCCTCCTCCTTCGCTGAACTTCCACTGGTACATTCCTTTTGAGCAGTCTACCATACATCTTTTCCTTCTCATCCACAGCATTTCTAATCTCATCCATTTACCATGCATTTCCCCTTTTATTTTTAGATCTCACATCTTTGTATCCACTATCAATTCTACAACCTTTAACACTCTTTCTCAAAACATTTTAAACTCTTCATTCACACATGACTGGATCCCTTCATTTACTGCAATTTCATCTAAATTTGTTGTCACCTTTCTTTCATACTCCTCCCTGCATTCTTTATGATTCATATTCTTGCTTGCCAACACTTGTACGTCTCCCATTCTCTGTTGCCATACCTCCACCTCTCCTTGATCCTCAGCTCCATAAGAAATGCAAAATGGTCAGAATCTCCAAAAAATCCTCTCACAGCTCTAGCATTCAACACAACCCTTCTTAACCTTTCATCCACTACAACATAGTCACTCAAACCTTTTTGCTCTTCTCTTCCATCATTTCTCATCCATGTACATCTGTGGATCATCTTATGCTAAAAAAAGGTGTTTGCAAAGAGTAAAACCCTCTCAGCATAGACATCCACAAGATAACTTCCATTCTCATTTACTCCAGGCACTCCCCATTTACCAACTATCTTGCCAATTTCATCACATCTAAACTTTGAACTCCTGTCACCCATTACAAACACCTTTCTCTACTCTTAACTCATTTTTACAAATCATTTAAATTTCTCTAAAAATGCTTAATTTCATCCTTACCTCACAGTCTTCATATTCACAGGCATATATACCCAAGAATACATCACAATTCCAATCTTTCCTTTCACCGACATAATTCTTGTTCTCTGCCATCCATATTCTTTAACACCCTCCCATACTCTAGGAGATAGCAAATCCTTCTATCCATCTTTCCTGATAATTTTCATTCATTCTCATCCATACCACTCCTTCCATGCCCTCCTATAGCTTGCATTCATCATATCCATTGTCACTCCATACAACCTGCCCACGGATATGACTTTCCCCTATCCCCAGCAGATGAAAACTTCAACTTTTAAATTTCTCTGCAACTTCCCTCCTTTTACTCTCGCTAAACATCCCATTAACATTCAGAGCCATCACCCTCAATTGCTCATCCCTTTTACTCCCTGACATAACTGGTGGACTCCAATGCTGCTCCTTAGCTTTAATGCCCCATTCTTTATAGGCCAGTGGCAGAGGGGAACTCCATTGCAATGTTTCTCAAAGGCAGCAGGGCTCTCAGATTTGTCCACAAAAACAAAAAAACAAAACAAAACAAAAAAATCAGCACACCTTAAATGTTTCTGTTTTAAAAACTACTACCCTGATGGAATTGAGCAACATCTCCCCCTTTTGGGTTCATCCCTTATGATGTACTAATGAGGTGAGGTCACCAAGAGCAGGAGTGGTGAGGCTTGGATACTCTTGAAAGCTCGAGGATCCCCTCAAGGCATCAAACTAACTTTTCCCAATAGGTGATCTCTCTACAGCAGTAGCAGAATCTCCTAACCTCATAAGTTATGATACTCTTTTAGAGATGGTAAGGATTGTATCATTCATTAAAAGAACTGGTGAAACAAAGAGACTCTTTACTAACAGTGAGTTGGGGCTTTAGGAATTAGTATTTGGCAGTGTCTTTTCTAAAGAATGTCTCTCCTTCATGAGATCTCCACACAAGCAATATATTTCTCATTTCACATAACACTCCACAAGCACTTTAACACTCACTCTTCTAACTTTAACTTATAGCATGAATTCTCACCTTTCCACGTGATAAAATGGCTTTTCATACTTAGATACCAACATTCTAAACAGAATATGATCTTGGATAAGTACAGTGTATGGAAAAAAAAACTTGTTTGCTTCCCTATACATTTTCAAAGACAAAGTCACACTTACATGTTATCACTCAGTCAGCTCTCCTTTGGCCTTAATTACCACCTGTAGATGTCTGGGCATAAAATTGACAAGGTTCCTGAGGTATTCTAAGACCATGTTTTGGTTCCACAGGGTCTTGAATTCAGATTGAGGAAGACATGAGCTGTTGCAGGAGGTAGCCACCTGGTCGTGCATGCTGAGCACCCAGTGCACCTAGAAATCTCATGTGTATCCAAAATTTCTTGCTTCCAGGCGATAATTTAGACTTTCTCTTCCTTAGAAAGGTAAGAGCCAACCATTTTGAAAAACTGGTGGAGGAAATGCAACACTCAGAAGTGAAACTCTCAAAATGAAGTGGCAGCCTGGATAAGTTCCCTCATGATAGACTGAGATACACTGAGGCGGGTTGCTGGTGATCACATCGTGAGAAATCCTAGTCTCAGCAACCAGATGTATGACAATTTCATCCTGAGAGCAATGTATGTTTGTACACATAGTAAACCTTAGTGTGTATTACCTTTGAAAATATATGGAAGGAGGACAAGGCTTTTGGCGGACACTGTACATAATTCCTCACCCGAGTTACCTGATTTGAAACATACTTTCTAGGCAGGACTTACTGGAAGTTGTTGGGTTCGCCAGCATTCCAGTTGGTAAAAGTGATGGGATGACCGTTTGACATCCAGAAGAAACGGCCCTCTCTCCCTGATCAGTTCCAGATGTCCAGAAGTGTTCATGGCCTAAACCTGGAAGTGTGCCAGAAAATCAACCAAGGCTTTTGCCAAACTGTGACTCAGTTTAATTGGAGCCTTATCCTTTATTTTAAGTCATAAAATCTTTTTAGTGAATACAACAAATATCTATCTGATAGATAAAGAGGTAAAGATTTTGCTAATGCTGAAGTGACTTCCAGTAAAGTTACAGAAATTTAGACTGAAGTTAGCCAAAGTTTTTGTATAAGATGTGATTTTTTTTCATTTTCCTGAATATGACAAAAGTAAGCTATCTGATAAATTAGGGAGTGAAAATTTTGGGAATGTTTGATTAAACTGTACTAAGATTAAGGACATTTCTAGAGTACACAAGATGAAAGCTTGGAAGGTCCTACCCGTAGGCCATCTTGTTCTCCGTCTTCCTGTGACCTTACCAACATTTTGGATGTAATCTTCCAGTCTGGTGTTTTCTCTGAGAGTCTCTATGGAAGCCAGGTGCATGCCATGGAACCGGCAGTACTGCGACGCCTTGTACCAGTTAGCCTGGAACGCGTCAGTCCCTGCTGTTAGACGTTGGCGCGCCAGAGATTTAAAGGGAACCAGTAGGCAATAAGATGTCATCCTATTGGTTCATTGTGATTTGCCCATTTGGCCAGCTATTTTCCTATTGGTCATCATGAATTACAACCAGTTAGCTAATGAATATTCTGATAATAAATGATTTTCAATGAACCAATGGATAAAAGCTTATTTTGCCTGTCATACTCAAATTTGGAAAACAATGAAGATAGTGAGAAGGAAAATATGCAATACTGAGAGGAAAATCCCTGAAAGTTAAATAACTTAGTAATAAAGAATGGTTCAGGCAAATTCACATGCAGTTCAGAAAAAACTTTTTTGGATGCAGAGCTTCTGATTACTATTACTTTTTACAAGATTTTCAAGTCAAGGTGAGTCAACCATGTGAGTAATGAGTGCAGTAGCTTTGTGTTAGACAGAGGAGGAAACAAACATTCACTTCTGATGCTTAAGTTGACAAGATTATAGTAGATGGCAGAAATAGTGCAGGGAGTTATGTAAACAGTGCCTAATGACTTCTTGTAAGATCGCTGTCATTACAATAAAGAAGTGCAAAATCATGAAATATGATATTTTCAGGCTGAAGAAAAGAAAGGCCAATTTTCATTGGTAAATGAGGATGTACCTGAAGGCAACTATTACACACAGGATGAGCATGATGCTTAACCTCTTGAGCATGGTTGCACAATCCTAGGATATGGTGGCTTGGACTTTGATCTCAATCTTAATGACTGGGTCAAAGGCCAGCATCATACCCAAGGGTTATAATATCACACTAAAGGATTGTACAGCAATGTACAGTAATTCTTGCACTGGTAATATTCAACAATGCAGGAGAAGTGTTGGCATGTTGCCTGCATGAATACCGTTACACTTGTGCAAAGCAAGAGCAGTGTTTTGAAGCACTCCAACTGTGCCACTCAAAACAATACCCATTTGTAAGTCAGAGCTGAAAAGTGTAATTGTTTTCCTTCATCTTCAAAATCTCAAATTTATTTTTTTGGGGAAGAACCTCACTGAAGAAATTTTTTCACCTAAGGAACACAAATGAGATTTTATCCATGAAAAGGCATCTTCGAAAACTTCTCTGGAGATATAAGGTGGAGTCAGAAGTATCATCAGACCTACTCCTTCATTCCAGCTGCTGGGGAAAAGGAGTATTGCAATGCAAGGATACTGCAGCATGTTTCCTCCTTAGCCATAAAACAGGTTTCGTACACCATATAGATATACAAGATTCCGTTCTACATTTTGGGAAGAAAGGCATTAGAGATTTGGCTAGTTATACAGATGTAATTGTAAATCTGGCTGAACACATATATTAAGTATATCTTTTTGTTTTCACTGCTTCTAGCAACTTACCTCCCACACCATATACTCTTAAATCCTTCCACAAAGCATCTCTATCAACCTTATCATATGCCTTCTCCAGATCCATTAATGCTACATACAAAGCCATCTGTTTTTCTAAGTATTTCTCACATATATTCTTCAAAGCAAACACCTGATCCACACATCCTCTACCATTTCTGAAACCACACTGCTCTTCCCCAATCTGATGCTCAGTACATTCCTTTATCCTCTCAATCAATACCCTCCCATATAAATTCCTAGGAATACTCAACAAACTTATGCCTCTGTAATTTGAACACTCATCTTTATCCCCTTTGCCTTTGTACAATGTCACTATGCATGCAAAACATCAATCCTCAGGCACTTCACCATGATCCATACATACAATGAATATCCCTACCAACCAATCAACAACACAGTCACCCCTTTTTGATAAATTCCACTGCAATACCATACAAACCCGCCACCTTGCTGGCTTTCATCTTCCGCAAAGCTTTCACCACCTCTTCTCTCTTTACCAAACTATTCTCCATGAACCTTCTCACTTTGCACACCACCCTGACCCTGCCACTCTATCATCAAACACATTCAATAAACCTTAAAAATACTCACTCCATCCTCTCACTTCATCACTACTTGTTATTATCTCCCCATTTGCCCCCTTCACTGATGTTCCCATTTGTTCTCTTGTCTTCACATTTTATTTACCTCCTTCCAAAGCATCTTTTATTCTCCCTAAAATATAATGATACTCTCACCCTAACACTCATTTGCCCTCTTTTTCACCTCTTGCACCTTTCTCTTGACCTCATGCTGCCTTCTTTTATACATCTCCGTCATTTGCACTTCTTCCCTGCAAGAATCATCCAAACACCTCTCTCTTCACTTTCACTAACAATATTACTTCTTCATCCCACCACTCACTACCCCTTTCTAATCTGCCCATCTCCCACCTTCCTCATGCCACATATATCTTTTGCGCAAGCCATCACTGCTTCCCTAAATATATCCCATTCCTCCCTCACTCTCCATACGTCATTTACTCTCACCTTTTGCTATTCTGCATCCAATCTCTCCGGGTACTTCTTCAAATAAGTCTCCTTTCCAAGTTCACTTACTCTCACCACTCTCTTCTCCCCAACATCCTCTCTTCTTTTCTGAAAACCTCTATAAATCTTCCCCTTCGCCTCCATAAGATAGTGATCAGACATCCCTCTAGCTGCCCCTCTCAGCACATTAACATCCAAAAGTCTCTCTTTCACAAGCATATCAATTAACACGTAATCCAATAATGCCCTCTAGCCATCTCTCCTACTCACATATGTATACTTATGTATATCTCTCTTTTTAAACCAGGTGTTCCCAATCACCAGTCCTTTTTCAGCACACAAATCCACAAGCTCTTCACCATTTCCATTTGCAACACTGAACACCCCATGTTCGCCAATCATACCCTCAACTGCCACACTACTCACCTTTCCATTCAAATCTCCAATCACTATATATATTTATTCATTTACTATACTTTGTTGCTGTCTCCCGCGTTAGTGAGGCAGCACAAGGTATACATAAACGCCTACAGACTGTACACCTATGCATACCTATACATCTCAACATATACATACATATACATACACACACATATACATACATACACATGTACATACTCATACATGCTGCCTTCATCCATTCCCGCTGCCACCCAGCCACACATGAAATGGCATCCCCCTCCCCCCTGTGCATGCGAGGTAGCGCTAGGAAAAGACAACAAAGGCCACATTCATTCACACTCAGTCTCTAGCTGTCATGTGTAACGTGCCGAAATCACAGCTCCCTTTCCACATCCAGGCCCCACAAAACTTCCCTCGGCTTACCCAAGATGCTTCATATGCCTGGTTCAATCCATTGACAGCACGTCAACCCCAGTATACACATCGTTCATATTCACTCTATTCCTTGCACGCCTTTCACCCTCCTGTATCATCAGGCCCCAATCACTCAAATCTTTTTCACTCCATCCTTCCACCTCCAATTTGGTCTCCCACTTCTCCTCATTCCCTCCACCTCTGACACATATATCCTCTTTGTCAATCTTTCTTCACTAATTCTCTCCATGGGACCAAACCATTTCAATGCATCCTCTTCTGCTCTCTCAACCACACTCTTTTTATTACCACACATCTCTCTTACCCTTTCATTACTTACTCGATCAAACAAACTTACACCACATATTGTCCTCACACATCTCATTTCCAACACATCCACCCTCGTCTGCACAACCCTATCTATAGCCCATGCCTCACAACCATATAACATTGTTGGAACCACTATTCCTTCAAACATATCCATTTTTGCTCTCCAAGATAACGTTCTTACCTTTCACACATTCTTCAAAGCTCCCAGAACTGTTTACCCCCTCCCCCACCCTGTGACTAACTTCCGGTTCCATGGTTCCACCTGCTGCTAAATCCACTCCCAGATATCTGAAACACTTCACTTCCTCCATTTTTTTCTCCATTCAAACTTACCTCCCAAATGACTTGTCCCTCAACCCTACTGTACCTAAAAACCTTGCTCTTATTCACATTTACTCTCAGCTTTCTTCTTTCATACACTTTACCACACTCAGTCACCAGCTTCTGCAGTTTCTCACCTGAATCAGCCAACAGTGCTGTATCATCAGCGAACAACAACTGACTCACTTCCCAAGCCCTCTCATCCACAACAGACTGCATACTTGCCCTTCTCTCCAAAACTCTTGCATTCACCTCCCTAACAACCGCATCCATAAACAAATTAAACAACTCTGTTGCTGTCCCCTGCGTTTGCGAGGTAGCGCAAGGAAACAGAAAAAAGAATGGCCCAAACCACCCATATACACATGTATATACATACGTGCCCACACACGCACATATACATACCTATACATTTCAATGTATACATACATATACATACATAGACATATACATATATATATACATGTACATATTCATACTTGCTGCCTTCATCCATTCCCGTCGTCACCCTACCACACATGAAATGGCACCCCACCCTCTCCCCGCGTGCGTGCGAGGTAGCGCTAGCAAAAGACAAGAAAGGCCACATTCGTTCACACTCACTCTATACCTGTCATGTGTAATGCACCGAAACCACAGCTCCCTTTCCACATCCAGGCCTCACAAAACATTCTATGGTTTACCCCCAGACGCTTCACATGCCATGGTTCAATCCATTGACAGCATGTCGACTGCAGTATACCACACTGTTCCAATTCACTCTGTTCCTTGCACGCCTTTCACCCTCCTCTATGTTCAGGCCCCGATTGCTCAAAACCTTTTTCACTCCATTCTTCCACCCCCGATTTGGTCTTCCACTTGTCCTAGTTCCCTCCACCTCTGACACATATATTTTCTTTGTCAATATTTCCTTCGTCATTCTCTCTGTGTGACCGAATAATTTCAATACACCCTCTTCTGCTCTCTCAACCACACTCTTTTTATCATCACACATCTCTCTTACCCTTTCATTACTTATTCAATCAAACCACCTCACACCACATATTGTCCTCATTTCCAACACATCCACCCTCCTCCACACAACCCTATCTGTAGCCCATACCTCGCAACCATATAACATTGTTGGAACCACTATTCCTTCAAACATACCCACTTTTGCTCTCCGAGATAGCATTCTCGCCTTCCAAACATTCTTCAATGCGCCCAGAACCTTCGGCCCCTCCCCCACCCTGTGACTCACTTCCGCTTCCATGGTTCCATTTGCTGCTAAATCCACTCCCAGATATCTAAAACACTTCACTTCCTCCATTTTTTTCTCCATGCAAACTTACCTCCCAATTGACTTGTCCCTCAACCCTCCTGTATCTAATAACCTTGCTCTTATTCACATTTACTCTCAGCTTTCTTCTTTCACACACTTTACCACACTCAGTCACCAGCTTCTGCAGTTTCTCACCCGAATCAGCCACCAGCGCTGTATCATCAGCGAACAACAACTGACACTTCCCAAGCTCTCTCATCCACAACAGTCTGCATACTTGCCCCTCTTTCCAAAACTCTTTCATTCACCTCACTAACAACCCCATCCATAAACAAATTAAATAACCATGGAGACATCACGCATCCCTGCCGCAAACCAACATTCACTGAGATCCAACCACTTTCCTCTCTTCTTACACGTACACATGCCTTACATCCTCGATAAAAGCTTTTCACTCCTTCTAACAACTTGCCTCCCACACAATACATTCTTAATACCTTCCACAGAGCATCTCTATCAATTCTATCATATGCCTTTTCCAGATTCATAAAAGCTATGTACAAATCCATTTGCTTTTCTATGTATTTCTCACATACATTTTTCAAAGCAAACACCTGATCCACACATCCTCTACCACTTCTGAAACCCCACTGCTCTTCCCCAATCTGATGCTCTGTACATGCCTTCACCCTCTCAATCAATACCCTCCCATATAATTTCCCAGGAATACTCAATAAACTTATACCTCTGTAATTTGAGCATTCGCTTTTATCCCCTTTGCCTTTGTACAATGGCACTATGCAAGCATCCCACTAATCCTCAGGCACCTCACCATGAGTCATACATACAATGAATAATCTTACCAACCAGTCAATAATACAGTCACCCCATTTTTTAATAAATTCCACTGCAATACCATCCAAACCCGCTGCCTTGCCGGCTTTCATCTTCCGTAAAGCTTTCACTACCTCTTCTCTGTTTACCAAATCATTCTCCCTAACCCTCTCACTCTGCACACCACCTCGACCAAAACACCCTATATCTGCCACTCTATCATCAAACACATTCAACAAACCTTCAAAATACTCACTCCATCTCTTTCTAACTGCATCACTACTTGTTATCACCTCCCCATTTGCCCCCTTCACTGATGTTCCCATTTGTTCCCTTGTCTTGCGCACTTTATTTACCTCCTTCCAAAACATCTTTTTATTCTCCCTAAAATTTAATGATACTCTCTCACCCCAACTCTCATTTGCCCTCTTTTTCACCTGTTGTACCTTTCTCTTGACCTCCTGTCTCTTTCTTTTATACATCTCCCACTCATTTGCATTATTTCCCTGCAAAAATCGTCCAAATGCCTCTCTCTTCTCTTTCACTAATAATCTTACTTCTTCATCCAACTGCTCACTACCCTTTCTAATCTGCCCACCTCCCACACTTCTCATGCCACAAGCATCTTTTGCACAAGCCATCACTGCTTCCCTAAATACATCACATTCCTCCCCACTCCCCTTATGTCCTTTGTTCTCACCTTTTTTCATTCTGTACTCAGTCTCTCCTGGTACTTCCTCACACAAGTCTCCTTCCCAAGCTCACTTACTCTCACCACTGTCTTCATCCCAACATTCTCTCTTCTTTTCTGAAAACCTCTACAAATCTTCACTTTTGCCTCCACAAGATAATGATCAGACATCCCTCCAGTTGCACCTCTCAGCACATTAACATCCAAAAGTCTCTCTTTCGCACACCTATCAATTAACACATAATCCAATAACACTCTTTGGCCATCTCTCCTACTTAAATACATATACTTATGTATATCTCTCTTTTTAAACTAGGTATTCCCAATCACCAGTCCTTTTTCAGCATATAAATCTACAAGCTCTTCACCATTTCCATTTACAACACTGAACACCCCATGTACACCAATTATTCCCTCAACTTCCACATTACTCACCTTTGCATTCAAATCACCCATCACTATAACCCGGTCTCGTGCATCAAAACTACTAACAGCTCTTCACCATTTCCATTTACAACACTGAACACCCCATGTACACCAATTATTCCCTCAACTTCCACTTTACTCACCTTTGCATTCAAATCACCCACCACTATAACCCTGGTCTCGTGCATCAAAACTACTAACACACTCACTCAGCTGCTCCCAAAACACTTGCCTCTCATGATCTTTCTTCTCATGCTCAGGTGCATATGCACCAATAATCATCCATTTCTCTCCATCCACTTTCAGTTTTACCCATATCAATCTAGAGTTTACTTTCTTACACTCTATCACATACTCCCATCACTCCTGTTTCAGGAGTAGTGCTACTCCTTCCCTTGCTCTCGTCCTCCCAATAACCCCTGACTTTACTCCCAAGACATTCCCAAACCACTCTTCCCCTTTACCCTTGAGCTTCGTTTCACTCAGAGCCAAAACATCCATGATCAACTTAATTCCTTTCTTACCACAGGGAAATGAAACACTGTGGAAGGAAAGGAATATATACATATATATTCCATACATACGCCATTTCCCGCATTAGCGAGGTAGCATCAAGAACAGATGACTGAACCTTAAGAGGAATAATCCTCACTTGACCCCCTTCTCTGTCCTCCTTTTGGAAAAGTAAAATCAGGAAGGGTATATATATATATATATACATATACATATATATATATATATATATATATATATATATATATATATATATGTGTGTGTGTGTGTGTGTGTGTGTGGTAAGAGGAATAGAAAAAAAAATACAGTCCACTAAGAGTGTGAAACAAATAAGATAAAGACTTTATATAAAGGCAGTGTTTCAGTTCAGTGTTCGGTTAGGAAGAAACTACTCAGACATCATCAAGCCTCAGCTCAGAGTTGAGGATGTCAGTGAACTAACATCATGCTTAAGCAAAGATGCATGCACAGGCGAAGATCATATCCTCAGATGCTGCGGGTATGGCAGTTGGCAAAATCTCACTGGACGCCTTCTTTAAAGTGTATTCTTTGACTGTAGTGATATCTTCAACCTCTGAGATTGAGTTGCAGTTGCCATGGCGCATGTCTCTCATCCCGAAGACTAAGTTGCATTATTCTAAACCAAAGTAATACATGATGCTTTTAGGGAGAGATGTACATCCAAGACCCCATCACCTGGAAGCTCAGACCATCATTAAACCTAAGGTCTACCACCTGAAGAGGGACAACTTGGAGACCACCACCAATGCCATCATCGCTGAAGACTTTCTGAAAACCATTGAGTAGGACCACGGAGTAGGTATAGTGTTGACTGGTGGTGTAAGTCCTACAAAAAGAGGGGGTTTGTGATGTAGGTGAGTCTGACCTGCATCCTGGATGTGTTGCTCCAAGAATCTGTTCTGTCTCTCTGTCTCGACCCCTGCGAGCAGCATCCCATGGAAACGACAGTACTGGGCCGCCTTGTACCAGTTGGCCTGGAACAACCCGAGTTCGTCAGCCCAGCGCCCAGGGAGTTAGTAGGGAGAGCAGGAGGTAGTGAAAGGATAGTGGTTGGTTTTGAGAGATTAGAGGGAGGTTTTGAGAGGCTGGAGGTTCTTGAGAGGCTGGAATGATGTTTTGAGATGTTGGAGGGAGGTTTTGAGAGGCTGGAAGGAGGTTCTGAGAAGTTGGAGGGAGGTTCTGATAGGTTGATGTGAGGCCTCGAGAGGTTGGAGGGAAATTTTGAGAAGTTGGAGGGAGGTTCTGAGAGGCTGGAATGATGTTTTGAGATGTTGGAGGATGGTTCTGAGAGGTTGGAGGGAGGTTTTGAGAAGTTTGAGGGAGGTTCTGAGAGGTTGAAGGGAGGCCTCAAGAGGCTGGAGGGAGATCTTGAGATGTTGAAGGGAGATTCTGAGATGTCAGAGGGAGGTTCTGAGAGATTGGAGGGAAGTTTTACTAGTTCAGAGATTTTGAGAGACTGAAGGGAAGTTTTAAAAGAATGGAGAGGCTCTGGTAAGGTCTAGAGAGAGAGAGAGAGAGAGAGAGAGAGAGAGAGAGAGAGAGAGAGAGAGAGAGAGAGAGAGAGAGGTAGTGGAAAAGATAATGGAATGTTATAATCAGGACTGGTAACAGGATGCATTTTTGGAAGGGGCAGTCAGTGTGTGTTCCACATCATGGCTTGGGGACATGGGTGCAGCAATACCTGTGGCTTGGCAGTTGGAGAAAACTGAAGCATGTTAAATACTCATTGAAAAGCAATGCCAGTTTTGAAGGGAGTTTTTTGGAATTCCTTCGATGGATGGATAATTTTCAGCCAAACTTTTGAAAAATAATTATTCTAATACACTAATTTTGGATAACTGTAAGATAGCTTATTTGGGGAGAAATTTAGTGACATAACTCTATAATTCTCTGAAGATAAAAAATACTGGTATTTAGATAATGTGACACCTTTGGCAAATTAAATGTTTTACCTAGAGCAAGAATGGAGGTTTCTTGAGCAATCTGTGTGGTAAAATGGGAATTCCAAATGCAAAGGATGAAATACTCTGATGTAAACCTTTGATGATGTGTTCGTTTGTCTTAAAGAAGAGAATGTATTGATATGTTTTGAACAACTAGGTAGTTTAAGGATAAAATGTACACATAGGATTCCTTGGAAAGACATTGCGACAACAAAATCAACAAAAATAGATTCCAGTTCAAATGCAAGGATCTGCAGCTCAAACTTTTTAGAATCCAGGAAAGAGTTTCTGGAGCACCATGAGGTTTGGCATTGCACCTTGTCTTGTTTTGTTGCTGAATGGTGCAAGACACTGAACTTTCCTAGCTCATACGTCCTGCCGTAGCATTCCTTAATCAGACTTCTGTAGAATAAGAGGTACTGTAGCAACGATATCAGCTGGATGTTGAAAACATTTAAGGTACATCAATATGTACATAATTCAGCAGTTTTCTCTGTGCTCAGTAAAAAATATTACTACTACTTTTTAAGTTCTTGTCATGATCATAGTTGCCTTCTCTGAGTAGTATAGATGCACTCATGTTGATAATGTCTAATCTCATTCAGAAGCTTTCCAACACACATCTTGAACCATAATGCCAATGACAATTCAAGAGGAAATGTTCTGCTGTTTCTGGTACTACAATGAATGCAGTTTGAGTTATCTGACAGATCTATTCGGTACATGTGTACTCTAATTTTACTAAGGCAAAGTCTTAATCTTGCCATAATAATTTCCAGTTCTCTATTTGTGACTTCCAGCCATGGCCAAAAGTGCCATTCAAATTTATCATTCCCAAGAAATGTGTGCTAACTATATGCCATTATTCATTAAGACAGATTTTAAGATATTTTTTTCAAAATGGCAGCGCAATCAGTAAGGGTTGGTTTTATAACAGGAATTTCTGGTAATCTTGAAGATTCTTTTCCAGCTGTATCTACTCTCTAATTTCCTAAGACGTCACAGTGGTGGGGTCCATTGGATCTATCGATCTATCTACTTCTATTTATATTCACTGGAAGGTAGTATTACCTTATTTACCCATAAACAGCTACATACTAATACTAAACATTTGGGTTTCAGAGCAGCAAAAGATTCTAATTCACACATCAAAATATCAATTCTTTTTTTGAAATGCTTGATGCTCCTTCTATTCCTTTCAAAATTATGAATAATTCAGTTCTTAATACAAAGTACATTCCATTAAGTTTCCAACTCATCTGTACAGCAACTGTTGGAGTGTAAAAAACTGACCAACTTATGAAACCCTATTTACTTCTGTTTATGATACATACGTATATTTTTCTAAGAATTTAGGATATTTTAGTTTGAGACTTATATCAAAAATGGCTTTTAATATGTTTTGTATTCTATTTTTGGATCTGATAATAAGGTAGACATATAATAGTGACAAAACTGTCAAAAGGGGCACTGGTGATAGGAAGACAGAGCTTACATTAGATATTACCAGAGGATTTTAGTCCTTCTGCTCTCAGTATGGATTGTTTTTGTTAGACGAGGGATTCCAATTTTGGATGAATTCTATCTCCATCATGCAAGACTTACTTTCTTATTGGGTTATTCTTCCATGACAAAGTGAGATTTACTGCAAAGCTTTTGCATATTTTTTTAGATTCTTTTTAATAAACCATATCTAAATTTCACATCTTTTTGTTACTATGGGTTTTAAGAGTTCCAGTTGCAATCGTCAAAGCTGCACTTTGTATATTCTCAATTTTAGCTACATGTTTTGTAACCATACCCATAGCGACAGACCCATAATCTGCTTTACTTCTAGTAAAAGTAATATAGATAATTCTTAAAATTTTCCTATCCTATCTTGGTATTAACAACAATCTTTGTGGTTGAATTCTGGATATGTGGTGCTTCAGGGTTTGACTCAATCTTATTTTGTTTCTTATCTCTTCATGCCTTGAGTTTGAGTGTTAAATAATTTTTTCACTCATCGTTAATATCTTTCATCTTCTATTTTTCATGCATCAATTTAATTATATCAAGGGAAAATGTTGCAAATGCCTCAGATGTTAATACTTTAGTAGTTGCTTTGAATTTTTCTTTGCTGATCAAATGGAGTGACCACAGCTAACTGAGTCTCCGCATTAACTTTAATGGGCCTAACATACGCAGCAGCATGAACAATGGGCCGGAGTTAACTCTAACAGGTCTAGTCCCAATTAGCTTTTGCATCATTTCCTACATTTCCTGGGTTTGCAGTCTTGAGAGTCTCATGAGGGGTAGGTTGCTGTATTCATGTTACGTAATTTGCATCTGGTTTACTTTCACACTTAACGAGATTAGCTGCCTCAGCATAGAAGGATTTTCTTGTTTCTGAATATACCATCAACTTTTTTTACATTATAAAATTGGGACAAGATAACATTGGCGAGTCCCAGAACAGTTTGCACAATTGGCTGTTACTCCCTTTCCATACTATTTCATATTAAGATTCCCAGAGCATATTACACATTCTTTACATTTGAGTCGCAGTTTGCACAAGAGGACACATTTTTGACGTAGGGATCGAATGGCTTACGGTGATGAAATCAAATTCATGGCATTTACAATAAATGACAATTTCATCTGGAAGGGACTGAAAAGTACATAAGATATCAACTCTAATATTAATTGTTGGCATTTTGCTTCCTTTTACAAATTCAAGAACAACTGCCAAACACCATTCTTGTTAATGTCAGACATCCAAACTACTGCCAGACATCATCCTAGTTAATGTCCTAACTACTGCCAACACCATCCTAGTTAATGTCCTAACTACTGCCAAACACCATTCTTGTTAATGTCAGACATCCTAACTACTGCCAGACATCAGCCTAGTTAATGTCAACATCCTAACTACTGCCAAACACCATTCTTGTTAATGTCAGACATCCGAACTACTGCCAGACATCAGCCTAGTTAATGTCAACATCCTAACTACTGCCAGACATCAGCCTAGTTAATGTCAACATCCTAACTACAGCCAGACACCATCCTAGTTAATGTCCTAACTACTGCCAACACCATCCTAGTTAATGTCCTAACTACTGCCAAACACCATTCTTGTTAATGTCAGACATCTTAACTACTGCCAGACATCATCCTAGTTAATGTCTGTCAGACATCCTAACTACTGGCCAGACACCATCCTAGTTAATGTCCTAACTACTGCCAGACATCATCCTAGTTAATGTCCTAACTACTGCCAGACACCATCCTAGTTAACGTCAGACATCCTAACTTACTGCCAGACATCATCCTTGTTAATGTCAGACATCCTAACTACTGCCAGACATCATCCAAGTTAATGTCAGACATCTTAACTACTGCCAGACACCACCCTAGTTAATGTCAGACATCCGAACTACTGCCAGACACCATCCTAGTTAATGTCCTAACTACTGCCAGACATCACCTAGTTAATGTCAGACATCCTAACTACTGCCAGACATCACCTAGTTAATGTCAGACATCCAAACTACTGCCAGACATCATCCTAGTTAATGTCCTAACTACTGCCAGACATCATCCTAGTTAATGTCAACATCCTAACTACTGCCAGACATCATCCTAGTTAATGTCCTAACTACTGCCAGACATCATCCTAGTTAATGTCAACATCCTAACTACAGCCAGACATCATCCTAGTTAATGTCAACATCCTAACTACTGCAGACATCATCCTAGTTAATGTCAACATCCTAACTACAGCCAGACATCATCCTAGTTAATGGTCAGACATCCTAACTTACTGCCAGACATCATCCAAGTTAATGTCAGACATCTTAACTACTGCCAGACATCATCCTAGTTAATGTCAGGACATCCTAACTACTGCCAGACATCAGCCTAGTTAATGTCAACATCCTAACTACTGCCAGACATCATCCAAGTTAATGTCAGACATCTTAACTACTGCCAGACATCAGCCTAGTTAATGTCAGACATCCGAACTACTGCCAGACACCATCCTAGTTAATGTCCTAACTACTGCCAGACATCATCCAAGTTAATGTCAGACATCTTAACTACTGCCAGACACCATCCTAGTTAATGTCCTAACTACTGCCAGAAATCAGACTAGTTAATGTCAGACATCCTACTACTGCCAGACATCATCCTAGTTAATGTCCTAACTACTGCCAGACATCATCCAAGTTAATGTCAGACATCCTAACTACTGCCAGACATCATCCAAGTTAATGTCAGACATCCTACTACTGCCAGACATCACCTAGTTAATGTCAGACATCCGAACTACTGCCAGACACCAGCCTAGTTAATGTCAACATCCTAACTACTGCAGACATCATCCTAGTTAATGTCAGACATCTTAACTACTGCCAGACATCACCTAGTTAATGTCAGACATCCTACTACTGCCAGACATCATCCAAGTTAATGTCAGACATCCGAACTACTGCCAGACATCATCCTAGTTAATGTCAGAATCCTAACTACTGCCAGACATCATCCTAGTTAATGTCAACATCCTAACTACAGCCAGACATCATCCTAGTTAATGTCAGAATCCTAACTACTGCCAGACATCATCCTAGTTAATGTCAGGACATCCTAACTACTGCCAGACATCATCCTAGTTAATGTCCTAACTACTGCCAGACATCATCCTAGTTAATGTCAGAATCCTAACTACTGCCAGACACCATCCTAGTTAATGTCAGACATCCTACTACTGCCACATAACCTAACTGATCCCCCAACATCTCAACTACTGCTAGTCGATCTTGCCTGCAACATTCTCGGCGATCGAGTGCAAAAATTTCTGGGTCAAAGAGACGAATCTTGGTAGCATACACTTCAAGCCTAAGAAAGCACCACGGGAAAATATATGGCATCTCTTGGTACAATTTTTGTCTTTGAACAGAGACATCTATTGGTGGTAATACAAGCTAGACTCCACACTGTGTTGCCAGCTACACGAAATGTGTGATATGAATGAATTTTGCTTATATATATATATATAATATATATATATATAATATATATATATATATGTCCCTTGGGATAGGGGAGAAAGAATACTTTCCACGTATTCCCTGCGTGTCGTAAAAGGCGACTAAAAGGGGAGGGAGCGGGGGCTGGAAATCCTCCCCTCCAGTTTTTTTACTTTTCCAAAAGAAAGAACAGAGAAGGGGGCCAAGTGAGGATTTCCCTCTTACGCTCAGTCCCCTGTTCTTAACGCTACCTCGCTAACGCGGGAAATGACGTCCTAGCTTCGTCTCTTTGATGCATATCAACTGACTTATATTTCTCTCTTGTGTCTCCCCTGATGATGTGATTATTACACGAAAGTGCACTTGGGAACTTATCGTGTTTCATTTTCCCCGTGGGGACTCATAGGAATATGTATACATATGTGTCGAGATCTAGAATAAGCATAAAACCACAGGAAAATGAAACACGGTAAGTTCCCAAGTGCACTTTCGTGTAATGATCACATCGTTAGGGGAGATACAAGAATGAGACAGAAGACGTAGAACAGTCAGTTTGATATACAAGGAAGAAACGTAGCTAAGACGCCATTGGTAAACAAAGTGTTATCGGATGGTGGTGTTCGGGTCTGACATTATGACTGTCAAAATTATTTTATCGTTTCCAAATTTTTGCCTACAACCAAGCTATCCAGTTTGTATATAACTTCACTAATATTAAGGTGACAATTCTTTTGTGTGTCTAATAATAGAAGATTCAATAATATTTCTCGTGGTAAAGGAGTTACAGATCAGTGAATTGGCGTTATTCCAGTCAATACAAAAGTCATGATTTTTTAACATGATTAAACAAAGCAATTGATTTCTGTCCTGTTCTTATATTGTATTTATGTTGCTTAAGTCTAACTACTGCCAGACACCAGCCTAGTTAATGTCAGGACATCCTAACTACTGCCAGAAATCAGACTAGTTAATGTCAGAACATCCTAACTACTGCCAACACCATCCTAGTTAATGTTCAGACATCCTAACTACAGCCAGACACCATCCTAGTTAATGTCAACATCCTAACTACAGCCAGACATCATCCTAGTTAATGTCCTAACTACTGCCAGACATCATCCTAGTTAATGTTCAGACATCCTAACTACTGCCAGACACCACCCTAGTTAATGTCAACATCCTAACTACTGCCAAACACCATTCTTGTTAATGTCAGACATCCTACTACTGCCACATAACCTAACTGATCCCCCAACATCTCAACTACTGCTAGTCGATCTTGCCTGCAACATTCTCGGCGATCGAGTGCAAAAATTTCTGGGTCAAAGAGACGAATCTTGGTAGCATACACTTCAAGCCTAAGAAAGCACCACGGGAAAATATATGGCATCTCTTGGTACAATTTTTGTCTTTGAACAGAGACATCTATTGGTGGTAATACAAGCTAGACTCCACACTGTGTTGCCAGCTACACGAAATGTGTGATATGAATGAATTTTGCTTATATATATATATATGTTTTATATATCACTTTCGATAAATTGAAGAGATCTTAAATTTATACATTAAAGTCTAGATTTTAGACATTAAAGTCAAAATATTATGTTAACAAAATATCATGTTAAGTTAACCAGTTGAGGCTGGCGACCAAATTTAGCCTTCAGTCAACTCAAGGACGACATAGGAAGGGAGGGAACATTGGACCAATTTGACCTCCAATTTCACTTCTTTTTTTTTCCGTTTTTTTTTCCTCTCTCGTAGTGATGAGAATCCAATTCTCCTTTTTTTTTTTTCCATTTACTTAAGACTTGCGATCAGGTTATTGGTAACTAAATTCGTGAACACGTTTAAACACCCTCTGGTAGCGGAGAGAGTGAGTGAGATTCACTTGCCCTAGAGAAGAAGAAGAAGAGGAAGAGGAAAACATCATTTGAACAGGGACACATCCATTGGCGCTATGTAGAATTTCCTAATCACACGTCACATCGCGTAGAATAAATCTAGGGTCAAAGAGACGTATCTTGTCGCATACACTTCAAGCCTAAGAAAGCACCACGGGAAAATATATGGCATCTCTTGGTACAATTTTTGTCTTTGAACAGAGACATCTATTGGTGGTAATACAAGCTAGACTCCACACTGTGTTGCCAGCTACACGAAATGTGTGATATGAATGAATTTTGCTTATATATATATATATTTTTTTTTTTTTTTCCATTTACTTAAGACTTGCGATCAGGTTATTGGTAACTAAATTCGTGAACACGTTTAAACACCCTTGATAGCGGAGAGAGTGAGTGAGATTCACTTGCCCTAGAGAAGAAGAAGAAGAGGAAGAGGAAAACATCATTTGAACAGGGACACATCCATTGGCGCTATGTAGAATTTCCTAATCACACGTCACATCGCGTAGAATAAATCTAGGGTCAAAGAGACGTAATCTTGAAGCATACACTTCAAGCCTAAGAAAGCACCACGGGAAAATATATGGCATCTCTTGGTACAATTTTTGTCTTTGAACAGAGACATCTATTGGTGGTAATACAAGCTAGACTCCACACTGTGTTGCCAGCTACACGAAATGTGTGATATGAATGAATTTTGCTTATATATATATATATATGTTTTATATATCACTTTCGATAAATTGAAGAGATCTTAAATTTATACATTAAAGTCTAGATTTTAGACATTAAAGTAAAAATATTATGTTAACAAAATATCATGTTAAGTTAACCAGTTGAGGCTGGCGACCAAATTTAGCCTTCAGTCAACTCAAGGACGACATAGGAAGGGAGGGAACATTGGACCAATTTGACCTCCAATTTCACTTCTTTTTTTTTCCGTTTTTTTTTCCTCTCTCGTAGTGATGAGAATCCAATTCTCCTTTTTTTTTTTTCCATTTACTTAAGACTTGCGATCAGGTTATTGGTAACTAAATTCGTGAACACGTTTAAACACCCTTGATAGCGGAGAGAGTGAGTGAGATTCACTTGCCCTAGAGAAGAAGAAGAAGAGGAAGAGGAAAACATCATTTGAACAGGGACACATCCATTGGCGCTATGTAGAATTTCCTAATCACACGTCACATCGCGTAGAATAAATCTAGGGTCAAAGAGACGTATCTTGGATTGCATACACTTCAAGCCTAAGAAAGCACCACGGGAAAATATATGGCATCTCTTGGTACAATTTTTGTCTTTGAACAGAGACATCTATTGGTGGTAATACAAGCTAGACTCCACACTGTGTTGCCAGCTACACGAAATGTGTGATATGAATGAATTTTGCTTATATATATATATATATATATGTTTTATATATCACTTTCGATAAATTGAAGAGATCTTAAATTTATACATTAAAGTCTAGATTTTAGACATTAAAGTCAAAATATTATGTTAACAAAATATCATGTTAAGTTAACCAGTTGAGGCTGGCGACCAAATTTAGCCTTCAGTCAACTCAAGGACGACATAGGAAGGGAGGGAACATTGGACCAATTTGACCTCCAATTTCACTGCTTTTTTTTTTTTCCATTTACTTAAGACTTGCGATCAGGTTATTGGTAACTAAATTCGTGAACACGTTTAAACACCCTTGATAGCGGAGAGAGTGAGTGAGATTCACTTGCCCTAGAGAAGAAGAAGAAGAGGAAGAGGAAAACATCATTTGAACAGGGACACATCCATTGGCGCTATGTAGAATTTCCTAATCACACGTCACATCGCGTAGAATAAATCTAGGGTCAAAGAGACGTATCTTGTCGCATACACTTCAAGCCTAAGAAAGCACCACGGGAAAATATATGGCATCTCTTGGTACAATTTTTGTCTTTGAACAGAGACATCTATTGGTGGTAATACAAGCTAGACTCCACACTGTGTTGCCAGCTACACGAAATGTGTGATATGAATGAATTTTGCTTATATATATATATATATATGTCCCTTGGGATAGGGGAGAAAGAATACTTTCCACGTATTCCCTGCGTGTCGTAAAAGGCGACTAAAAGGGGAGGGAGCGGGGGCTGGAAATCCTCCCCTCCTTGTATTAACTTTCTATATATATATATATATATATATATATATGTTTTATATATCACTTTCGATAAATTGAAGAGATCTTAGATTTATACATTAAAGTCTAGATTTAGACATTAAAGTAAAAATATTATGTTAACAAAATATCATGTTAAGTTAACCAGTTGAGGCTGGCGACCAAATTTAGCCTTGAGTCAACTCAAGGACGACATAGGAAGGGAGGGAACATTGGACCAATTTGACCTCCAATTTCACTGCTTTTTTTTTCCGTTTTTTTTTCTCTCTCGTAGTGATGAGAATCCAATTCTCCTTTTTTTTTTTTCCATTTACTTAAGACTTGCGATCAGGTTATTGGTAACTAAATTCGTGAACACGTTTAAACACCCCTTGATAGCGGAGAGAGTGAGTGAGATTCACTTGCCCTAGAGAAGAAGAAGAACAAGAAGAAAAAGAAGAAGAAGAGGAAGAGGAAAACATCATTTGAACAGGGACACATCCATTGGCGCTATGTAGAATTTCCTAATCACACGTCACATCGCGTAGAATAAATCTAGGGTCAAAGAGACGTATCTTGGTAGCATACACTTCAAGCCTAAGAAAGCACCACGGGAAAATATATGGCATCTCTTGGTACAATTTTTGTCTTTGAACAGAGACATCTATTGGTGGTAATACAAGCTAGACTCCACACTGTGTTGCCAGCTACACGAAATGTGTGATATGAATGAATTTTGCTTATATATATATATATATATATATATATATATATATATATATATATATATATATATATATATATATATATATATATATATATATGTCCCTTGGGATAGGGGAGAAAGAATACTTTCCACGTATTCCCTGCGTGTCGTAAAAGGCGACTAAAAGGGGAGGGAGCGGGGGGCTGGAAATCCTCCCCTCCAGTTTTTTTACTTTTCCAAAAGAAAGAACAGAGAAGGGGGCCAAGTGAGGATTTTCCCTCTTACGCTCAGTCCCCTGTTCTTAACGCTAACTCGCTAACGCGGGAAATGACGTCCTAGCTTCGTCTCTTTGATGCATATCAACTGACTTATATTTCTCTCTTGTGTCTCCCCTGATGATGTGATTATTACACGAAAGTGCACTTGGGAACTTATCGTGTTTCATTTTCCCCGTGGACTCATAGGAATATGTATACATATGTGTGCGAGATCTAGAATAAGCATAAAACCACAGGAAAATGAAACACGGTAAGTTCCCAAGTGCACTTTCGTGTAATGATCACATCGTCAGGGGAGATACAAGGATGAGATAGAAGACGTAGAACAGTCAGTTTGATATACAAGGAAGAGACGTAGCTAAGACGCCATTGGTAAACAAAGTGTTATCGGATGGTGGTGTTCGGGTCTGACATTATGACTGTCAAAATCATTTTATCGTTTCCAAATTTTTGCCTACAACCAAGCTATCCAGTTTGTATATAACTTCACTAGTATTAAGGTGACAATTCTTTTGTGTGTCTAATAATAGAAGATTCAATAATATTTCTCGTGGTAAAGGAGTTACGGATCAGTGAATTGGCGTTATTCCAGTCAATACAAAAGTCATGATTTTTTAACATGATTAAACAAAGCAATTGATTTCTGTCCTGTTCTTATATTGTATTTATGTTGCTTAAGTCTAACTACTGCCAGACATCATCCTAGTTAATGTGAGACGTCCTAACTACTGCCAGACACCATCCTAGTTAATGTCTGTCAGACATCCTAACTACTGCCAAACACCATTCTTGTTAATGTCAGACATCCTAACTACTGCCAGACATCATCCTAGTTAATGTCAGACATCCTAACTACAGCCAGACACCATCCTAGTTAATGTGAGACGTCCTAACTACTGCCAGACACCATCCTAGTTAATGTCTGTCAGACATCCTAACTACTGCCAAACACCATTCTTGTTAATGTCAGACATCCTAACTACTGCCAGACATCATCCTAGTTAATGTCAGACATCCTAACTACTGCCAGACATCATCCTAGTTAATGTCAGACATCCTAACTACTGCCAGACACCATCCTAGTTAATGTCAGACATCTTAACTACTGCCAGACATCATCCTAGTTAATGTCAGACATCCAAACTACTGCCAGACATCATCCTAGTTAATGTCAGACATCCTAACTACTGCCAGACATCAGCCTAGTTAATGTCAGACATCCTAACTACTGCCAGACACCAGCCTAGTTAATGTCAGACATCCTAACTACTGCCAGACACCATACTAGTTAATGTCAGACATCCTAACTACTGCCAGACATCAGCCTAGTTAATGTCAGACATCCTAACTACTGCCAGACATCAGCCTAGTTAATGTCAGACATCCTAACTACTGCCAGACACCATCCTAGTTAACGTCAGACATCCTAACTACTGCCAGACATCATCCTAGTTAATGTCAGACATCCTAACTACTGCCAGACACCATCCTAGTTAATGTCCTAACTACTGCCAGAAATCAGACTAGTTAATGTCAGACATCCTAACTACTGCCAGACACCATCCTAGTTAACGTCAGACATCCTAACTACTGCCAGACACCACCCTAGGTAATGTCAGACATCCTAACTACTGCCAGACACCACCCTAGTTAATGTCAGACATCCTAACTACTGCCAGACATCAGCCTAGTTAATGTCAGACATCCTAACTACTGCCAGACACCACCCTAGTTAATGTCAGACATCTTAACTACTGCCAGACATCATCCTAGTTAATGTCAGACATCCTAACTACTGCCAGACATCATCCTAGTTAATGTGAGACATCCTAACTACTGCCAAACACCATCCCATCATTGCCATTCCCCCCAGCAACTACCCATTACCTCATCTACTGCCAGACATCCTCACTATTGCCTAACTTATCCCATTTACTGTGACACATCTTCTCAATTACATCAACACACTTTATACACTACGTAACACTACTTCCACATGGTACCCACAGGCACTGCCAGGTACCGGAGCTACTGCCCAACACTCAGACACAAGCGCCCCAGTCACTGTCCTTCATCCTATCTACTGCCACATAACCTAACTGATCCCCCAACATCTCAACTACTGCTAGTCGATCTTGCCTGCAACATTCTCGGCGATCGAGTGCAAAAATTTCTGGGTCAAAGACCATCTATTTCTTACATCAGTTTCTGACCCCGTCACTGGCGTAAGTATTCCCCGGCTTTCTTCAAAAATAATTTAAACAACAATCATGAATTTGAAAGGCATTATCCTGTTAGCTTTCCTGGCGTGCGTGTGCATCGCGAAGGCGTCCTTGTCAACGTACTACGACAAGCTCTCCCCGGACGAACTCTCGCTCCTGGGGTTCACGTCGCCCACGCACTACACTCCACATGACGGAGACAGTGTCTCCGTCCCCAGTGTTCCAGTGCCCAGCGTTCCAGTACCCAGTGTTCCAGTGCCCAGCGTTCCAGTGCCCAGCGTTCCTCCAGTCCCTTCTCCCACCAAAGGAGAAGGTCGCATGTAGAGAAAGGCTATCCGAGCGCAAAAACGTCTGGCTCACAAAGAGAAAGTGGCTGAGAGGGACCAGAATCTTAACAGAAGGTTTGAGCTCTCAGCCTTGAAGCGAAGCATCGGCTGGAGGGATATGGACCAGTGGCGCATCACTGAAAGATGGCCCAACCAAACTATCCCCATCGCCTTTACTGACGATTACCCTGAAGAAAGTCGCGCTACAGTCTACCAAGCTATGGATAGACTCAACAAAATGACTTGTGTCAGGTTCACGAACGCCACCCTCACCCCGAGTGCGCACCACGTGAAAATCGATCAGAAGTCGAGAGCCTGTTACTCCAAAGTGGGCAAGGTCGTCGGTCAGGGCAAGGCTGCAAGAAGAGGCCATCAGCTTGCCACTTTGCACCCGGACTGTCTCCGTCAGGATGGTAAGATCATGCACGTGCTGTTGCATATGCTAGGTCTCCCCCATCAGGAGAACCGACCTGACCGGGACGAGTACGTGGTCATACATCAGGACAATCTAAAGGTTGGAATGAAACGTAACTTTAGGAAGATCACCGGGAGGTTTGCCCCAGTTACTGCAGGGCTTCCGTATGACTACGGCAGTATCATGCACTCGCCAGCGAGTGCATTCGCCAACACAAATGGTCCTGCCATGTCACTACGAAAGCCTTACCAGGGCAAAGTGGGACAAAGGGATTGGCCCTCTCCTACAGACATTGCCACCATGAATCGTCTGTATGAGTGCCATGATCATTACCTTGGTGATGATATCCTTGGCGCCGTACCATACAAAGATTTTCATGCCGGCTTCATGTCCCGAAACGTCACCATCTCTGAGGCTCTTAGGGACTGGATTGACTACATGAAAGAGCAGGAAGGGATGACTCCAAGTCCCGCCGGTGAGACCTACCCTATCACCCAAGAGCAGGATAAGGAGATCACGGAGACTACACCAGTCCAACCTGCTACAGTCACTACACCAGTCCCTACCACAGACACTGCATCGCTCCCTGCCCCAGTCTCTCCAGAGGGCAAGACCTCCTCCGCCGACCTTGGCAAAGAAAATGCCAGGTTACGAGAAGAGAATGAGCGACTTCTTCAGGAGAAGAGCAAAGTGGAAGATCTCCTTTATGAAGAGAGGGAGAAGAACGACAGACTGGTCCAAACACTGGAAGAGTTAGATTCCGTTTACCAGGAGAATGTTAAACTGATCAACATGTATGTCAAAAGGCAGCAGGAAGGAGAAGAGCGGAATCGTCGCCAGTTCAACGCCCTTCGACAAGACGTTGTCGAGCTTGGCAGGTATCTTGTTCGAAGGGAAGAAAGGAACCGGCAATCTCCCAAGGCCCCTCAGTAAAGAGAATATAGCTATTCTCAAAGAGGGTGAAGAGAAGAGTCGTCAAGAGCTCAACAACTGCCCCCAACCCCACACCCCGCGTATCTGACTCGTTAACAATGAGTTTGAGACAGAGGGGCAGGGAAGGAGGGGCTTGAGCCTCTTTCGACACTTCTAATGGGTTGATATGTTGTCTTCTTATACTTCTATTATTTGGATTGAAACAATTTGTATCTATATCTATCTATCTATCTATATATATATATATATATATATATATATATATGAAATGAAGTGAAATTACCTTAAATACTGCTCAACTCATTTTCATACCATTTACCTCCCATTTACTGTTACACACCCTCCCAATTACATCTACACACTTTATACACTACGAAACACTACTTCCACATGGTACCCACAGTCACTGCCAGGTACCGGAGCTACTGCCCAACACTCAGACACAAGCGCCCCAGTCACTGTCCTGCATCCTATCTACTGCCACATAACCTAACTGATCCCCCAACATCTCAACTACTGCTAGTCGATCTTGCCTGCAACATCCTCGGCGATCGAGTGCAAAAATTTCTGGGTCAAAGACCATCTATTTCTTACATCAGTTTTTGACCCCGTCACTGGCGTTAGTATTCCCTGGCTTTCTCCAAAAATAATTTAAACAACAATCATGAATTTGAAAGGCATTATCCTGTTAGCTTTCCTGGCGTGCGTGTACATCGCGAAGGCGTCCTTGTCAACGTACTACGACAAGCTCTCCCCGGACGAACTCTCGCTCCTGGGGTTCACGTCGCCCACGCACCACACTCCACATGACGGAGACAGTGTCTCCGTCCCCAGTGTTCCAGTGCCCCGCGTTCCAGTACCCAGTGTTCCAGTGCCCAGCGTTCCAGTGCCCAGCGTTCCTCCAGTCCCTTCTCCCACCAAAGGAGAAGGTCGCATGTAGAGAAAGGCTATCCGAGCGCAAAAACGTCTGGCTCACAAAGAGAAAGTGGCTGAGAGGGACCAGAATCTTAACAGAAGGTTTGAGCTCTCAGCCTTGAAGCGAAGCATCGGCTGGAGGGATATGGACCAGTGGCGCATCACTGAAAGATGGCCCAACCAAACTATCCCCATCGCCTTTACTGACGATTACCCTGAAGAAAGTCGCGCTACAGTCTACCAAGCTATGGATAGACTCAACAAAATGACTTGTGTCAGGTTCACGAACGCCACCCTCACCCCGAGTGCGCACCACGTGAAAATCGATCAGAAGTCGAGAGCCTGTTACTCCAAAGTGGGCAAGGTCGTCGGTCAGGGCAAGGCTGCAAGAAGAGGCCATCAGCTTGCCACTTTGCACCCAGACTGTCTCCGTCAGGATGGTAAGATCATGCACGTGCTGTTGCATATGCTAGGTCTCCCCCATCAGGAGAACCGACCTGACCGGGACGAGTACGTGGTCATACATCAGGACAATCTAAAGGTTGGAATGAAACGTAACTTTAGGAAGATCACCGGGAGGTTTGCCCCAGTTACTGCAGGGCTTCCGTATGACTACGGCAGTATCATGCACTCGCCAGCGAGTGCATTCGCCAACACAAATGGTCCTGCCATGTCACTACGAAAGCCTTACCAGGGCAAAGTGGGACAAAGGGATTGGCCCTCTCCTACAGACATTGCCACCATGAATCGTCTGTATGAGTGCCATGATCATTACCTTGGTGATGATATCCTTGGCGCCGTACCATACAAAGACTTTCATGCCGGCTTCATGTCCCGAAACGTCACCATCTCTCAGGCTCTTAGGGACTGGATTGACTACATGAAAGAGCAGGAAGGGATGACTCCAAGTCCCGCCGGTGAGACCTACCCTATCACCCAAGAGCAGGATAAGGAGATCACGGAGACTACACCAGTCCAACCTGCTACAGTCACTACACCAGTCCCTACCACAGACACTGCATCGCTCCCTGCCCCAGTCTCTCCAGAGGGCAAGACCTCCTCCGCCGACCTTGGCAAAGAAAATGCCAGGTTACGAGAAGAGAATGAGCGACTTCTTCAGGAGAAGAGCAAAGTGGAAGATCTCCTTTATGAAGAGAGGGAGAAGAACGACAGACTGGTCCAAACACTGGAAGAGTTAGATTCCGTTTACCAGGAGAATGTTAAACTGATCAACATGTATGTCAAAAGGCAGCAGGAAGGAGAAGAGCGGAATCGTCGCCAGTTCAACGCCCTTCGACAAGACGTCGTCGAGCTTGGCAGGTATCTTGTTCGAAGGGAAGAAAGGAACCGGCAATCTCCCAAGGCCCCTCAGTAAAGAGAATATAGCTATTCTCAAAGAGGGTGAAGAGAAGAGTCGTCAAGAGCTCAACAACTGCCCCCAACCCCACACCCCGCGTATCTGACTCGTTAACAATGAGTTTGAGACAGAGGGGCAGGGAGGGAGGGGCTTGAGCCTCTTTCGACACTTCTAATGGGTTGATATGTTTTCTTCTTATACTTCTATTATTTGGATTGAAACAATTTGTATCTATATCTATCTATCTATCTATATATATATATATATATATATATGAAATGAAGTGAAATTACCTTAAATACTGCTCAACTCATTTTCATACCATTTACCTCCCATTTACTGTTACACACCCTCCCAATTACATCTACACACTTCATACACTACCTAACACTACTTCCACATGGTACCCACAGTCACTGCCAGGTACCGGAGCTACTGCCCAACACTCAGACACACTGCCACATAACCTAACTGATCCCCCAACATCTCAACTACTGCTAGTCGATCTTGCCTGCAACATTTTCGGCGATCGAGTGCAAAAATTTCTGGGTCAAAGACCATCTATTTCTTACATCAGTTTTTGACCCCGTCACTGGCGTAAGTATTCCCTGGCTTTCTTCAAAAATAATTTAAACAACAATCATGAATTTGAAAGGCATTATCCTGTTAGCTTTCCTGGCGTGCGTGTGCATCGCGAAGGCGTCCTTGTCAACGTACTACGACAAGCTCTCCCCGGACGAACTCTCGCTCCTGGGGTTCACGTCGCCCACGCACCACACTCCATATGACGGAGACAGTGTCTCCGTCCCCAGTGTTCCAGTGCCCAGCGTTCCAGTGCCCAGTGTTCCAGTGCCCAGCGTTCCAGTGCCCAGCGTTCCTCCAGTCCCTTCTCCCACCAAAGGAGAAGGTCGCATGTAGAGAAAGGCTATCCGAGCGCAAAAACGTCTGGCTCACAAAGAGAAAGTGGCTGAGAGGGACCAGAATCTTAACAGAAGGTTTGAGCTCTCAGCCTTGAAGCGAAGCATCGGCTGGAGGGATATGGACCAGTGGCGCATCACTGAAAGATGGCCCAACCAAACTATCCCCATCGCCTTTACTGACGATTACCCTGAAGAAAGTCGCGCTACAGTCTACCAAGCTATGGATAGACTCAACAAAATGACTTGTGTCAGGTTCACGAACGCCACCCTCACCCCGAGTGCGCACCACGTGAAAATCGATCAGAAGTCGAGAGCCTGTTACTCCAAAGTGGGCAAGGTCGTCGGTCAGGGCAAGGCTGCAAGAAGAGGCCATCAGCTTGCCACTTTGCACCCGGACTGTCTCCGTCAGGATGGTAAGATCATGCACGTGCTGTTGCATATGCTAGGTCTCCCCCATCAGGAGAACCGACCTGACCGGGACGAGTACGTGGTCATACATCAGGACAATCTAAAGGTTGGAATGAAACGTAACTTTAGGAAGATCACCGGGAGGTTTGCCCCAGTTACTGCAGGGCTTCCGTATGACTACGGCAGTATCATGCACTCGCCAGCGAGTGCATTCGCCAACACAAATGGTCCTGCCATGTCACTACGAAAGCCTTACCAGGGCAAAGTGGGACAAAGGGATTGGCCCTCTCCTACAGACATTGCCACCATGAATCGTCTGTATGAGTGCCATGATCATTACCTTGGTGATGATATCCTTGGCGCCGTACCATACAAAGACTTTCATGCCGGCTTCATGTCCCGAAACGTCACCATCTCTGAGGCTCTTAGGGACTGGATTGACTACATGAAAGAGCAGGAAGGGATGACTCCAAGTCCCGCCGGTGAGACCTACCCTATCACCCAAGAGCAGGATAAGGAGATCACGGAGACTACACCAGTCCACCCTGCTACAGTCACTGCACCAGTCCCTACCACAGACACTGCATCCCTCCCTGCCCCAGTCTCTCCAGAGGGCAAGACCTCCTCCGCTGACCTTGGCAAAGAAAATGCCAGGTTACGAGAAGAGAATGAGCGACTTCTTCAGGAGAAGAGCAAAGTGGAAGATCTCCTTTATGAAGAGAGGGAGAAGAACGACAGACTGGTCCAAACACTGGAAGAGTTAGATTCCGTTTACCAGGAGAATGTTGAACTGATCAACATGTATGTCAAAAGGCAGCAGGAAGGAGAAGAGCGGAATCGTCGCCAGTTCAACGCCCTTCGACAAGACGTCGTCGAGCTTGGCAGGTATCTTGTTCGAAGGGAAGAAAGGAACCGGCAATCTCCCAAGGCCCCTCAGTAAAGAGAATATAGCTATTCTCAAAGAGGGTGAAGAGAAGAGTCGTCAAGAGCTCAACAACTGCCCCCAACCCCACACCCCGCGTATCTGACTCGTTAACAATGAGTTTGAGATAGAGGGGCAGGGAAGGAGGGGCTTGAGCCTCTTTCGACGCTTCGAATGAGTTGATATGTTTATACTTCTATTATTTGGATTGAAACAATTTATATCTATATCTGTCTATCTATCTAACTACTTTTATATCTATCAATATAAGTGCATCTGTAAGTGAAATTACCTTAAATACTGCTCAACTCATTTTCATACCATTTGCGACTGCTTTATCTTCACTTTACAGAAACGTATCTGAACTCCATGTTCGACATACATGCAGAAACCACACAGACCCAAGGTTCAATGAAGGTGGCCTGCGTTTACCACCCTCCCTAAAAAAAAAAAAAGAGACCTGCATCCCTTCACTATTTTCTTTAAAAAAGGTAATACTAAGGGTAAACATGAGCTCCCGTTTCTCGACTTACCCTGCCTATAACATTACTGATGTTGAAGACATCAATTTTCACTTCCTCTCTCTCAGAGCAGATGACGTGTCTTTCAATCAATGTTAGTATGATCCCGCAACAAGGCCAGGGAGAGAGATCAGTGGTTGAGAAGGTAAATTTCCTGTTTATAAATCCTAACATCCTCATTGTTTTCATGGCAGCTTCATCACAATGCTGGGAGACTTTGACGCTATTGAAGACAGTGACCCTAGGATCTCTCTCTCACACTAGGGGGTGTCCTTTATCTTGTAGCCCATCATTTCATAGTCAGTTTGTTTTTTTTTTTACTATATTTTCGCTACTTGTAACAGCTGATATTTATTAACGTTGAATGACATTTGCCATTTATTAGACCAATAAGCGATTTTATCTCGATCTTCTTGTAATCTTAGCCTATCTTCTTCATTAGATTTGGCACTGGCGATCCTATATCATCTGCACATTTGGAGACGAGGCTATCTAATCCTACGTCAGTAACATTAATATAAATGATGAAAAGTATGAAGACTAAGCTATCTAATCCTACGTCAATAACATTAATATAAATGACGAGTATGTAGACTAGGCTATCTAATCCTACGTCAATAACATTAATGTAAATGATGAAAAGCATGAAGACTAGGCTATCTAATCCTACGTCAATAACATTAATATAAATGACGAGAATGTAGACTAGGCTATCTAATCCTACGTCAATAACATTAATATAAATGATGAAAAGCATGGAGACTAGGCTATCTAATCCTACGTCAATAACATTAATATAAATGATGAAAAGCATGGAGACTAGGCTATCTAATCCTACGTCAATAACATTAATATAAATGACGAGTATGTAGACTAGGCTATCTAATCCTACGTCAGTAACATTAATATAAATGATGAGTATGTGTAGACTAGGCTATTTAATCCTACGTCAATAACATTAATATAAATGATGAGTATGTACACTAGGCTATCTGATCCTACGTCAGTAACATTAATATAAATGATGAGTATGTGTAGACTAGGCTATCTAATCCTACGTCAGTAACATTGATATGAATGATGAGTATGCAGCAGACTAGGCTATCTAATCCTACGTCAGTAACATTAATATAAATCATGAAAAGCATGGAGACTAAGCTATCTAATCCTACGTCAAGAAAATTAATATAAATGACGAGTATGTAGACTAGGCTATCTAATCCTACGTCAGTAACATTAATATAAATGATGAGTATGTGTAGACTAGGCTATCTAATCCTACGTCAATAACATTAATATAAATGATGAAAAGCATGGAGACTAGGCTATCTAATCCTACGTCAATAACATTAATATAAATGACGAGTATGTAGACTAGGCTATCTAATCCTACGTCAGTAACATTAATATAAATGACGAGTATGTAGACTAGGCTATCTAATCCTACGTCAGTAACATTAATATAAATGACGAGTATGTAGACTAGGCTATCTAATCCTACGTCAGTAACATTCAGTATAAATGATGAAAAGTACAAGGCCAAGTACATCTCCCTGATGGACTTCACTAGTACCGAGTGACCATAACAGTACGACTCTGCTTCCTATCACATCTCCAGGCGTCTGTCTAATTCCAGTGCAGCCAGTAAGCCCTAAGGCCTAGACTTTGGGCATCAATTTAACGTGGGAGACTAATAGTATATCTATTTCTTTAAATAGTATATCTATAGTATATATATATCTGAATAGTATATCTTTCTTTTTTCACGTCTTGGGTAGTGAATAATGTAGGATAAAAATCGAGGTGGCTTGTAAAGCTAACAAACTGAAATTTTACAAACACATCTTCCTTTAACTTGTATGAACTTCACCGCAGAAGTGGAAAATAATTGGATGTTACCATTTTTACATTGCATGATCCATAGGGATAGAAACATATTTAAGTTTACTATGTACAGAAAACCTACCAACGTTTGTTCATATATTCGTTATTATTTGGCTCAACAAAGCAGTTAGATGATCATTTCACCGGAATGTATTGATGAGTTTGAGAAGATAAATTGGATTGGATCCAAATTAAAGTATCGTAGATCTTTTATTGATAAGTCCCTTAAGTTGGCAAAGAAATCATTTTATAGTTATACCCAAACCTCCCATTGACACCAAGAACCTTTTAGTTCTCCCTTTCAGTGACAATTTTGCATTACTTCCATCGAACGTCAATGTAGCCTTCAGTAATGACAAGACTGTAAGGAATATCTTAATCAAAAACTAACCAGAAAATACTGCAGGCTGTGTTTACAGAATGCCTTGTAAGAATTGTAGTATGTTTATGTTGGGCAGACTGGTAAGGATCTTTAATTTAGATTTAAGCAACATGAATAGAGTAATGTCAGAACAGTACAAAAATAAAGTTGTTTGTTTCATCATGTTACGAATTATGACCATTGTATTGATTGGAGTAACGCCAATTCACCTATTAACTAGTTCTAACTCCTTTACCACGAGAAATATTATTGAATCTTCTATTACTAGATACACAAAGAATTGTCACGTTAATATTAGTGGAGGTCTATACAAATTGGATGGCTTTGCCCGTAGGCAAAATTTGTAAACATACCTTTTCTTGTCCACAATAAAAATCTTATATGACCATCCAGTATCACTTGTTTACCAAATGGAGTCTTAGCTACATCTCTTCCTTGTATATCAACTGACTGCTCTACGTCTTCTATATAGTATAACACTGTTATCATCTTATGTAGGAGTGACATTATTCAAAGTTTTCACTATAATTCATTACCTTATTCTTCTGAACTGTCGACGAATCTGTGTTTAAAAGTCCTACAAAATTCCTAACTGTAGGATATTATTGTAATGCCTCAAAAAGGGCGAATAACCAAAATGTTTCATCCAACCTTGGGAAAATTCATTTTGAGTGATGATTAGATTGATGAGAAAAACGGTACAAATCTTTTTAATCTTTTATATCATATCACTCCTCCATTACCTGTGTGACATACTCTGGAACATACCTTGAGACTATATTCCCCCATTACCTGTGTGTGTCATACCCTGGAACATACCTTGAGAGTATATTCCCTCATTACCTGTGTGTGTCATACCCTGGAACATACCTTGAGAGTATATTCCCCCATTACCTGTGTGTGTCATACCCTGGAACATACCATGAGAGTATATTCCCTCATTACCTGTGTGTCATACTCTGAAACATACCTTGAGAGTATATCCCCCAATTACCTGTGTGTGTCATACTCTGGAACATACCATGAGAGTATATTCCCCCATTACCTGTGTGTGTCATACCCTGAAACATACCATGAGAGTATATTCCCATACCATGAGAGTATATTCCCTCATTACCTGTGTGTGTCATACCCTGGAGCATACCTTGAGAGTATATTCCCCCATTACCTGTGTGTGTCATACTCTGGAACATACCTTGAAAAATATACCAAGGTAATACCGCTTGTCGCCCAGCTTCATCAACGGCATTGACCATCTGTCCCGGAATTCCTCGTTGGGGCCACAGGTGGCGCCCGTACACGCTGGGGAGAGAAAGGCAGCTGGTTACATAGATAGATAGATTAATAGATAGATAGATAGATAAGGTTAGGGAGACAGATAAGAGACGTACGTAGTGACACAGACCACGCAAGACACCCCCTAAAATTCCAAGTGTCGCAGGCGGTCTGGCATTTTAGAGAGAGAGAGAGAGAGAGAGAGAGAGAGAGAGAGAGAGAGAGAGAGAGAGAGAAGTAAACGACGCCTGAACAGAATTACAAGCATTAACGGATGTCGTGTTGGCCACAGTCTCACGGGTTCGAACCCAGGACCCCCAGCAACATGACTGGCAGACGTTAAAACATTCACTTCCGTTTTCTTTCTCTCTGGACAATTACCAGCATATGAAATTTATATATATATATATATATATATATATATATATATATATATATATATATATATATATATATATATATATATATGGCCTTTAAGAAACCCAGAAAATATAAAGACAAGACAGATATCTTATGTATCTCTGTATCAGGTTGTTTGGTTGGGTATTTAATATCTCTGAAAGAAATACCTTAAAAAGTTCCATCTGTTGTGTATGTCAACATCACTCACACTTGCCTGGCAAGAAGTATTACTACGACAATATTTTCGCTTCGCTTTTGAGGAGTTGAAACCTCCTGTTTCACCTTTTTCCCCCCACAGCTTCAAGTTTGTACGAAATGTTTTCCCACAGAGAACATGTATTTCCATACATCTTCGCCAATTCCCGCGTGAGCGAGGTAGCGTTAAGAACAGAGGACTGAACCTTGGAGAGAAAATCCTCACTTGGCCCCCTTCTCTGTTCCATTTTTTTGGAAAGTTAAAAACGAGAGGGGGAAGGATTTCCAGCCCCCCGCTCGCTCCCTCCCCTTTTAGTCGCCTTCGACACGCAGGGAATACGTGGGAAGTATTCTTTCTCCCCTATCCCCAGATATATATATATATATATATATATATATATATATATATATATATATATATATATATATATAATATTATTTACGAGTTGTGACCATTTAGGAGTAGATATCAATAATGATAATAATAATGATAATGATAATAATATTGATAATGATGATAATGATGATAATGATAATGATCATTATAATAATGATAATAAAAATACCATAATTATCATTATCATCATAGTTTGGTGAAAAGAAATATAAGATGTAAATCATTTGCTTTGAAGATTGCAGAGGGCGTACTTGAGCTCACCACAACTTGACGCTGGTTTATGCCAAATATCAGGTCACGCTCGACTCTTTTGAATTCGTGGAAAAATGAATTTCCGATTTAATTGTGGGATGAAGTGGTACTCGGGCAGCCAGAGAGATTTCTCCTTCTAAGAACCATTAATTTGTCTTGTTATTATTCATATATATATATATATATATATATATATATATATATATATATATATATATATATATATATATATATATATATAATATATATATCCCTGGGGATAGGGGAGAAAGAATAAAGAATACTTCCCACGTATTCCCTGCGTGTCGTAGAAGGCGACTAAAAGGGGAGGGAGCGGGGGGCTGGAAATCCTCCCCTCTCGTTTTTTTTTTAATTTTCCAAAAGAAGGAACAGAGAATTGGGCCAGGTGAGGGTATTCCCTCAAAGGCCCAGTCCTCTGTTCTTAACGCTACCTCGCTAATGCGGGAAATGGCGAACAGTTTGAAAGAAGAAAGATATATATATATATATATATATATATTCTTTTTTCTTTTATACTGTTCGTCATCTCTCGCGTTAGCGAGGCAGCGTTAAGAACAGAGGACTGGACCTTTGAGGGAATATCCTCACCTGGCCCCCTTTTCTGTTCCTTCTTTGGAAATAAAAAAAAAAAAAAAAACGAGAGGGGAGGATTTCCAGCCACCCGCTCCCTCCCCTTTTAGTCGCCTTCTACGACACGCAGGGAATATGTGGGAAGTATTCTTTCTCCCCTATCCCCAGGGATAATATATATATATATATATATATATATATATATATATATATATATATATATATATATATATACAAACCTCCAACAGTCAGGATAGAACCCGGGACCCTGCGTAAGAGGCGGGAGCACTACCGCCTGGCTATGATAAATACACCTCAGTGTTGTA
>NC_092253.1:10067500-10077500 GCF_036320965.1 Panulirus ornatus
TATTCCCAATCATCAGTCCTTTTTCAGCACATAAATCTACAAGCTCTTCACCATTTCCATTTACAACACTGAACACCCCATGCATACCAATTATTCCCTCAACTGCCACATTACTCACCTTTGCATTCAAATCACCCATCACTATAACCCGGTCTCGTGCATCAAAACCGCTAACACACTCATTTAGCTGCTCCCAAAACACTTGCCTCTCATGATCTTTCTTCTCATGCCCAGGTGCATATGCACCAATAATCACCCACCTCTCTCCATCAACTTTCAATTTTACCCATATTAATCGGGAATTTACTTTCTTACATTCTATCACATACTCCCACAACTCCTGTTTTAGGAGTATTGCTACTCCTTCCCTTGCTCTTGTCCTCTCACTAACCCCTGACTTCACTCCCCAGACATTTCCAAACCACTCTTCCCCTTTACCCTTGAGCTTCGTTTCACTCAGAGCCAAAACATCCAGGTTCCTTTCCTCAAACATACTACCTATCTCTCCTTTTTTCACATCTTGGTTACATCCACACACATTTAGGCACCCCACTCTGAGCCTACGAGGAGGATGAGCACTCCCCGCGTGACTCCTTCTTCTGTTTCCCATTTTAGAAATATATATATATATATATATATATATATATATATATATATATATATATATATATATATATATATATATATATATATATGTATTTATTTATTTATTTATTTTGCTTTGTCGCTCTCTCCCGCGTTAGCGAGGTAGCGCAAGGACACAGACGAAAGAATGGCCCAACCCACCCACATACAAATTTATATACATACACGTCCACACACGCAAATATACATACTTATACATCTCAACGTATACATATATATATACACAGAGACATATACATATATACACATGTACATAATTCATACTGTCTGCCTTTATTGATTCCCATCTCCACCCCGCCACACATGGAATACCATCCCCCTCCTCCCTCATGTGTGCGAGGTAGCGCTAGGAAAAGACAACAAAGGCCACATTCGTTCACACTCAGTCTCTAGCTGTCATGTAATAATGCACCGAAACGACAGCTCCTTTTCCACATCCAGGCCCCACACAACTTTGCATGGTTTACCCCAGACGCTTCACATGCCCTGGTTCAATCCACTGACAGCATGTCGACCCCGGTATACCACATCGTTCCAATTCACTCTAGTCCTTGCACGCCTTTCACCCTCCTGCATGTTCAGGCCCCGATCACTCAAAATCTTTTTCACTCCATCTTTCCACCTCCAATTTGGTCTCCCACTTCTCCTCGTTCCCTCCACCTCCGACACATATATCCTCTTGGTCAATCTTTCCTCACTCATTCTCTCCATGTGCCCAAACCATTTCAAAACACCCTCTTCTGCTCTCTCAACCACGCTCTTTTTATTTCCACACATCTCTCTTACCCTTACGTTACTTACTCGATCAAACCACCTCACACCACACATTGTCCTCAAACATCTCATTTCCAGCACATCCATCCTCCTGCGCACAACTCTATCCATAGCCCACGCCTCGCAACCATACAACATTGTTGGAACCACTATTCCTTCCTATTCCTTCAAACATACCCATTTTTGCTTTCCGAGATAATGTTCTCGACTTCCACACATTCTTCAAGGCTCCCAGGATATATATATATATATATATATATATATATATATATATATATATATATATATATATATATATATATACGCCAACACACCACATATACGTACATATACAAATCAAAATATACACACAGACATACATATACATACACATACACAGGCATACATATATACACATGTACAAATTCATACTTGCTTGCCTTCATCCATTTCTCGGTGCTATCCCGTCGCACAAGAAATAGCATCGCTACCTCCCGCTTCGGCGAGGTAGCGCCAGGAAAACAGACATCAAAGGCCACCACATCCGTTCACGCTCAGTCTCTAGCTGTCATGTGTAATGCACCGAAACCACAGCTCCCTTTCCACATTTCTTTTTTATTGAGGATTCATTGTATATAGTAAATGTGTGTGTGTGTGTGTGTGTGTGTGTGTGTGTGTGTGTGTGGACGCGCGTCTTTTTAGTACCATACGCTTGAGCACAGCCTACCAAACGGTGGTACAAGCACAATTAACCTCTGAACTAACCGGTAACAATCATGACGAGGGGCAAAAAATATAATGGCTGAACCCTCACCTCCCAGAACTAGACATGAATTCCACCTTTTATTGAAACACCCTCTCAAGTGTTGGCAACACTGCCCGGGAGGGGGGGGGGGGGTTCTGTGGGGGTTGTGGGGGTTCACCACTTGACGTTTTACCCTCATCACGTGATCATACTGAGAATAGTCCAGAAAGAAAAAGGAAAAAACAGAAAAAAGAAGAGTTGAGTTCTCACCCATCACGTGTATCGTGACCTGATGGTCGGCGTGGTAATATAAATTCCTACGCTGTGTTCCCCCCTCACAACACCCCCACAACACCCCCACAACACCCCACAACACCCCTCAACACCCCTCAACACCCCCACAACACCCCCACAACACCCCCTCAACACCCCCTCAACACCCCCCCTCAAACTTGGAAGAGGAGTGAAAAATGAGAGAAAAAAAAATCTTGTTGGCAACTATCATTGAGGAGGTGGGGTGGGAGGGGGGTGGTGGCGGGGGGGGGGTTGGATTGGGGGTTGGGGGTCTGTTGGGTGGGGGTTGGGTGGGGGTTGGGGGTCTGTTGGGTGGGGGTTGGGTGGGGGGTTGGATTGGGGTTTGGGGGGGTTTCATGGGTGGGGGTTTGTTGGGTGGGGGGTTGGGTTGAGGGTTGGGGGGTTTGGGTTGGGGGTTGGGGGTTTGATGGGTGGGGGGTTTGTTGGGTGGGGGGTTGGGTGGGGGGTTGGGTGGGGGGTTGGATTGAGGGTTGGGGGTTTGTTGGGTGGGGGTTTGTTGGGTGGGGGTTGGATGGGTGGGGGGTTTGTTGGGTGGGGGGTTGGATGGGGGGTTGGATTGGGGGTTGGGTGGGGTTTGATGGGTGGGGGTTTGTTGGGTGGGGGTTTGATGGGTGGGGGGGTTGTGGGGGGGGTTGGATTGGGGGTTGGAGGGTTTGATGGGTGGGGGGTTGGATGGGTGGGGGGTTTGTTGGGTGGGGGGTTGGATGGGGGGTTGGGTGGGGGGTTGGATGGGTGGGGGGTTTGTTGGGTGGGGGGTTGGATGGGTGGGGGGGTTGTTGGGGGGGTTGGGGGGTTTGGGTTGGGGGGTTGGATTGGGGGTTGGGGGGTTTGGGTTGGGGGTTGGATTGGGGGGTAGGTGGTCTTCCAGCCAAATCAACCCGAACGAATTATTTCTCTTTTTCTTCTTCTTCTTCCATGATGAGTACGAACAGAAAACAAAAAAAAAATATTAAGTAAGATAGGTTGACCAAGTTTGGCTTTTAAGTTTCTTTACAGTTATTTGAAATAAGTTTGCTTTGCGAAGCTTAAAGTTTCGTTACTCTCATTTAAGTTCGGTTTACCGAGCTTGGTTCTAAGTGTCGTTACACTTATTTAAGTTTGGTTGACTTTAAAGTGTCGTTACACTTATCTAAGTTTGGTTGACCAAGCTTGGCTTTAAGTTTCTATACACTTATTTAAGTTCGGTTTACCAAGCTTGGCTTTAAGTTTCTTTACACTTATCTAAGTTTGGTTGGCCAAGCTTGGCTTTAAGTTTCTATACACTTATTTAAGTTCAGTTTACCAAACTTGGCTTAAAGTTTCTTTACTCTTATCTAAGTTTGGTTGACCAAGCTTGGCTTTAAGTGTCGTTACACTTATTTAAGTTAGTTCTGCTGAAGGCGGACTGGTTGCAACAACACTGTTTACAGCTTAGAAGAAAACAGAAAAAAAAACCACGTCAACAAACTTGGTCAAGAGGACTTTTATAAGAGATGGCGATAGATATAGTGTTGCTCTTGAGGAAAATTAATTAGTATGCAAAGCAAAGGCCTTGAAAATTAATTAGCATGCAAAGCAAAGGCCTTGAAAATTAATTAGCATGCAAAGCAAAGGCCTTGAAAATTAATTAGCATGCAAAGCAAAGGCCTTGAAAATTAATTAGCATGCAAAGCAAAGGCCTTGAAAATTAATTAGCATGCAAAGCAAAGGCCTTGTTCATCCTTGGAAGAATTTACGCGGGTTTTGGGTGGGAGAGCATACAGTTACACCCGATTATCGTATGCCACTTCCAACCTGGGAAATGTCAGACTTATATATATATTGCTGCATTAACAGAGGCCAATCGATTATACCCTACACAACAGGCTAGGGTTAAACCATATATATATCAGTGGTCTAGTGAATATATGAGTACAAAAGTATGTCAAAGAGATTTGCGTACGTAGTCTTGAAGGCCGTCAGTTATTTAAGTCATCGTACATTGTCCATCCCAATCTGGAAGATGCATCGTATATTGAGGCGAAAATCGTTGTACTTTGAGATTTTCAACTTTCCCTCCTTGAACACCACCACAATGTCGCGCCGAGATAGACGGACCCCTCACTTCCTGGCGAACAAAAGACACGCTACACACAAAAGCTGTGATCTATCGAGGGTAGAAGGTGGAAGAATGCACCTTCAGGACAGGTAAAAGTATTTCCTTGTGGTGTGGTTCACCTTGACAGTCTCCCGCGGGGGTCTTAAGGCCGACGCTCAGTGTAGCAGTCGGCGCCATGTCCGTTGCGTCAGTTTGTGCTCCCAGGTTTGAGCTGCTGCTGCTGCTGCCTCTGGTACCAGGGCGTCCGGGGATAATGGCTTTCACGTATCATATTATCTTCGTATTTTACTGGCAGCCAGCCACTCTGTGTCTGCCCTGAGACTAAAGATATCATTGGGAAATGTAATCTCACAATGCACTTCGGTGTACATAAATTATTTTTAATGTGCATCAACGATGTTATATATCATTTCCCACGGTCTCGTATCATATTTCAGTGTCATTAATCCATCCCTCATCACAAATAGTCGTCAGTGTGGAACAGCAGCTTCTCCAACGGTTAAATCTCGCGAATTTCAATGGGAGGGTAAAGGTAAAGGGGTTGTCTGAATTCCAGTCACAAAGACACGAAAGATCAGAGGTGAGGCCACGTCTGCCCCCCTCTCTCCCTCGTTCCCCTCCCCCTCGTTCCCCCTCCCCTCGTTCCCCCTGCCCTCCCCTCCACCTCCCTCCCCCTCCCCTTTCCCCTTCTCCCTACCCTCCACCTCCCTCCCCTCTCCCTCTCCCCATCTCCTCTCCCCTCCCCCTTCCTCCCTCCCCTCCTTCCCCTCCCCTCCCATCCCTCCCCTTTCCCCTTCCTCCTCCTTCCCCTCCCCTCCCATCCCCTCCCCCTCTCTCCGCCCTCCCATCCGCTCCCCTCCCCCCCACCTCCTGTCGTCGTATGCTTGCGGTACTCATCCTACATCGGTCACCCGACCGTCCACCCCCTCAATCCCCTCCCCCTCCCCCTTCTGTCGTCGTATGCTTGCGGTACTCATCATACATCGGTCACCCCCACCTTGCTTCCAGGAAGGCCTCGTTTCCTCCATCATTACGTAAAAAAGTCGACCACCACCACTAAAATGGCGAAACCATGGGAAGTTTGTGTTTTTATCTCATGAGTCTGAACGGTACGAAGAAAAAAGAGACCTAAATACTATAATATAAATCTTTGATAGAACGAGTGTGTGTGTGTGGAGGTACTAGGCTCAAGATAACGGTATGCGCGCCTCTGGCATCTCCTCCTCCCCGTTCGGTACCGTTGTTAACAGGGCTAACAGGCAGTAACGGGTGGAGGTGGGAGGGAATGTGAGGAAGGTGAGGTCGTGGTCGGGTTTAGTGGGGTTCATAAAGGCGAAGACGAGATCGGAATGTCGATATTTGAGACGATAAAAGGGGGGCACGAACGCTCAGGGAACAGGATGGAATATAATTTGTTATTATTAATGTGTGGGATGAAGAAAATGGTGAGGTTACTGGAGAGGGAGGTAGATAGATGGAGGTTCAGGAAGAGATGGAAGATGTGATGAGGGAGTCTTGGTAATGTTGCCGGGGCTGGTGTTGTTATGTTGCCGGGGGGTTAGTGTTGGATATGTTGCCGGAGGGGCTAGTGTTGGTTATGTTGCCGGGGGGCTAGTGTTGGATATGTTGCCGTTGGGGCTAGTGTTGGTTATGTTGCCGGGGCTAGTGTTGGTTATGTTGCCGGGGGGCTAGTGTTGGTTATGTTGCCGGGGGTAGTGTTGGATATGCTTCTGGGGTTAGTGTTGGCTATGCTGCCGGGGTTAGTGTTAGCTATGTTGCCGGGGCTTGTGTTGGTTATGTTGCCGGGGCTAGTGTTGGTTATGTTGCCGGGGCTTGTGTTGGTTATGTTGCCGGGGTTAGTGTTGGATATACTTCCGGGGTTAGTGTTGGCTATGCTGCCGGGGTTAGTGTTAGCTATGTTGCCGGGGCTAGTGTTGGCTATGTTGCCGGGGCCGTCCTTATCTTTCTATACCCCCACTTCGTGTGTGTTTCTGCTCCTTCCTGTATACAACCTACCACTTCCTTCGACCTCCACTTCCATCGACCTCGGTCTCTACCCCATTCCCCATTTCCCATCCCCATCCCCCCCTCATCTACCCAGTCGTGATGGAGATGGTAAAGTTGAAGGTCGAGTGAAGGGTGAGTGGGTGGGAGAGGGGGGCTGATAAGGCCACGTATGGGCGGGCGGCTCCAGGTTGACCTGAAGGGGGGGGGGGTGACCTTGAAGGGGGAGGGGTCAAAAAGGGGTGACTGTGGCAGGAGGAACCAGCAGGTGTAGCGGAGATGAGGCTAAGATAAGAATAAATAGATAAAGGTGAGTTGATGAACTCGTTATCATCTTCTTCAGTAGGATGGAGAGACGAAGGGGCTTTGAGGGAGGGGATGTTGACCAGGGAGCCGGGAGACACTTGACTGGGTGGGAGACACTTGCCTGGGGTGTGGGAGACACTTGACTGGGTGGGAGACACTTGGCTGGGGTGAGAGAGACACTTGGCTGGGGTGGGGGAGACACTTGGCTGGGGTGGGGGAGACACTTGGCTGGGGTGTGGGAGACACTTGGCTGGGGTGAGGGAGACACTTGGCTGGGGTGGGGGAGACACTTGGCTGGGGTGAGGGAGACACTTGGCTGGGGTGAGGGAGACACTTGGCTGGGGGAGACACTTGGCTGGGGTGTGGGAGACACTTGACTGGGTGGGAGACACTTGGCTGGGGTGAGGGAGACACTTGGCTGGGGTGGGGGAGACACTTGGCTGGGGTGGGGGAGACACTTGGCTGGGGTGAGGGAGACACTTGGCTGGGGTGTGGGAGACACTTGGCTGGGGGAGACACTTGTCTGGGGTGAGAGAGACACTTGGCTGGGGTGAGGGAGACACTTGGCTGGGGTGAGAGAGACACTTGGCTGGGGTGAGGGAGACACTTGGCTGGGGTGTGGGAGACACTTGGCTGGGGTGTGGGAGACACTTGGCTGGGGTGGGGGAGACACTTGGCTGGGGTGAGAGAGACACTTGGCTGGGGTGGGGGAGACACTTGGCTGGGGTGTGGGAGACACTTGGCTGGGGTGAGGGAGACACTTGGCTGGGGGAGACACTTGGCTGGGGTGAGGGACGCTAGACACCGTTTCACTGGGGGAGGGTCTATGGTCAGGTCAGAGATTAGGACCTGATGATGGTCTATGGTCAGGTCAGAGATTAGGACCTGATGATGGTCTATGGTGAGGTCAGAGGTCAGGACCCGGTGATGGTCTATGGTCAGGTCAGAGATTAGGACCTGATGATGGTCTATGGTAAGGTCGCAGGACAGGACCTGATGATGGTCTATGGTGAGGTCAGAGGTCAGGACCCGGTGATGGTCTATGGTAAGGTCCGAGGTCAGGACCCGGTGATGGTCTATGGTGAGGTTATCTGCTGGTTATCTGGGATGGGATGGTAAAGTCCCTGATCGTATTAACCACAGGGACGGGATGGTTAAATGGGATAAAGGAGGGAGGGAAGGAGGGAGGGAGGGAATGAGGGAGGGAGGGAAAGAGGGAGGGAGGGAGGGAGGGAAAAAGGGAGGCAGGGAGGGAAAGAGGGAGGGAGGGAGGGAGGGGAGGGAAGGGAAAGTATGCTAATTGGGTGTGTTTCGAGGGAGGGAGGGAAAGAGGAGGGAAAGAGGGAGGGAGGGAAAGAGGGAGGGAGGGAGGGAGGGAAGGGAAAGTATGCTAATTGGGTGTGTTTCGAGGGAGGGAGGGAGGGTGTGGGAAAGGAAGGGGTGAGCAAAGCGGAAGAGGAACTTGACACAGGGGTGTTGAGGGAGGGGGAAAAGGAGGGAGGGGGTTGTGGGGGGTTGTGGGGGGTTGTGGGGTTGTGGGGGGTTGTGTGGGGTTGTGGGGGGTTGTGTGGGGTTGTGTGGGGTTGTGTGGGGTTGTGGGGGTTGTGTGGGGTTGTGGGGGTTGTGTGGGGTTGTGGGGGTTGTGGGGGGTTGTGGGGTTGTGGGGGGTTGTGTGGGGTTGTGTGGGGTTGTGTGGGGTTGTGTGGGGTTGTGGGGGGTTGTGTGGGGTTGTGGGGGGTTGTGTGGGGTTGTGGGGGGTTGTGGGGGGTTGTGTGGGGTTGTGGGGGGTTGTGGGGGGTTGTGGGGGGTTGTGGGGGGTTGTGTGGGGTTGTGGGGGGTTGTGTGGGGTTGTGGGGGGTTGTGTGGGGTTGTGTGGGGTTGTGGGGGGTTGTGTGGGGTTGTGGGGGGTTGTGGGGGGTTGTGGGGGGTTGTGGGGGGTTGTGTGGGGTTGTGGGGGGTTGTGTGGGGTTGTGGGGGGTTGTGTGGGGTTGTGGGGGGTTGTGGGGGGTTGTGGGGTGAGTGGGTCAAGCCGGGAGAGGTTAGGAAGACAGTTCTTATCCCAGGACGAACGGGGACGCTACCAGGCTACAACAACAACAACTACAACAACAATAATACACCAACTACAACAACAACAACTACAACTACAACAACAACGACAACAACAACAACAACAACAACTACAACAACAAGAGCAACAACAACAACAACAACAACAATATAACAACAACAACAACAACAACAACAACAACAACATTTACAACAACAACAACAAATACAACAACTACAACAACTTCTACAATACAACAACAACAACTACAACTACAACAACAACAACAACAACAACAACAACAACAACAACAACAACATTTACAACAACAACAACAAATACAACAACTACAACAACTTCTACAATACAACAACAACAACTACAACTACAACAACAACAACAACAACAACAACAACAACAACAAGAGCAGCACCAGACATAAGGAATGCTTTATCCAATCTCAACATTTTTGTTTTTTTTGTTTTTGTTTTCGTTTTTGTTAGTCTGGACAATTACGCCTTCCGGTGACCTTGTTTGTCTAAAGGTCACGATGGTGTGACCCCAGTTGGGTCGTTACTCAAGACCCCGACGTCATGTTTTGCGCTCCCAACCCCTCACACTTTGCACTTTGTGTCTCTGTGTCTGTGTGTCTGTGTCTCTGTGTCTGTGTCTCTGTGTCTGTGTCTCTGTGTCTTTGTCTGTGTCTCTGTGTGTCTGTGTCTCTGTGTCTGTGTGTCTGTGTCTGTCTCTCTGTGTGTCTGTGTCTGTGTGTCTGTGTCTGTGTGTCTGTGTCTGTGTGTCTGTGTCTGTGTCTGTGTCTGTGTCGTGTCTGTGTTTGTGTCTCTGTGTCTCTGTGTCTGTGTCTCTGTGTCTGTGTCTGTGTCTCTGTGTCTCTGTGTCTGTGTCTGTGTGTCTGTGTCTCTGTGTCTGTGTCTCTGTGTCTGTGTCTCTGTGTCTCTGTGTCTGTGTCTGTGTCTGTGTCTCTGTGTCTCTGTGTCTGTGTCTCTGTGTCTGTGTCTCTGTGTCTGTCTCTCTGTGTCTGTGTCTCTGTGTCTGTGTCTCTGTGTCTGTGTCTCTGTGTCTGTGTCTGTGTCTCTGTGTCTCT
>NC_092253.1:10082500-10087500 GCF_036320965.1 Panulirus ornatus
ATTTGTCCACTGGTAATTAACAACCTTAAATAATTTGTCCGACTGGTGATAATATCCATAATGTATTTGTCCAGTGTTGATGATATCCTTAAAGTATTTTGTCCACTGGTAATTAACAACCTTCAATAATTTGTCCACTTGTGATAATATCCTTAAAGTATTTGTCCACTGGTGAGAATCAACACCCTTCAAATATCTGTCCACTGGTGATAATATCCTTAATGTATTTGTCCAGTGGTGATGATTAACACCCTTGCATTATCTGTCCACTTGTGTGAATCAAAGTGTCTCATCCTCTTGTCCTTCAGGCATTGATCCAATCAAAAGGTCGAAAATCTCCTATGTGTCGTATAAGAATCGCCCTTAAGATTCGTCATCCGAACTATTTGGTTGAATTCCATAAATAAAAACCAATGTGATTTTTTTTTCTTTTTTTTTCACGTATCTTATCCTCAATCCTGTATGAAAGGAGTGAGAGAAAAAATAGAAAAAAAAATATTCTTTTTTTTTACGTAGTAAAAAGTGTCCTGATATATATATATATATATATATATATATATATATATATATATATATATATATATATATATATATATATATATATATTTTTTTTTTTTTTTTTTTTCTTTAATACTATTCGCCATTTCCCGCGTTTGCGAGGTAGCGTTAAGAACAGAGGACTGGGCCTTAGAGGGAAAATCCTCACCTGGCCCCCTTCTCTGTTCCTTCTTTTGGAAAAGTAAAAAAAAAACCGAGAGGGGAGGATTTCCAGCCACCCGCTCCCTCCCCTTTTAGTCGCCTTCTACGACACGCAGGGAATACGTGGGAAGTATTCTTTCTCCCCTATCCCCAGGGATAATATATATATATATATATATATATATATATATATATATATATATATATATATATATATATATATATATATATTTTCCCCCTTCAGGAAACTTTTGAAAAAGAATATACCGAACAAAAAATTTTTTTTCTTTTTTTAACAATTTACCTCGTCAAAATTTTCGTCGCCAATCATCCATGTGAAGTTACTCGTGGGTTATGCCAGTGGGGTGTGTGTGTGGGGGGTAGTTAAGGGGGGAAGGGGTAGTTAAGGGAGGGAGGGGGTAGTTAAGGGAGGGGTGGGGTAGTTAAGGGGGGGAGAGGTAGTTAAGGGGGGGAGGGGTAGTTAAGGGAGGGAGGGGTAGTTAAGGGGGGGGTGGGGTAGTTAAGGAAGGGGTGGGGTAGTTAAGGGGGGGTGGGGTAGTTAAGGGGGGGTGGGGTAGTTAAGGGGGGGAGGGGTAGTTAAGGAGGGAGGGGTAGTTTAAGGGGGGAGGGGTAGTTAAGGGAGGGGTGGGGTGTTAAGGGGGGGAGGGGTATTAAGGGAGGGGGGGGAGTAGGGGGGAGGGGTATTAAGGGGGGGGGGGTGAGGGGGGGTGTTAAGGGGGTGAGGGGTTTTAAGGGGGGGGGGGTTTAAGGGGGGTGGGGTAGTTAGGGAGGGAGGGGTGTTGGGGGGGGGGGGGGGTATTTAAAGGGGGGGGGGGTAGTTAGGGAGGGGGGGTGTTAAGGGGGTGTGGGGGGTATTTTGGGGGGGGAAGGGGTATTAATGGGGGGGGGTAGTTAAGGGAGGGAGGGGTAGTTAAGGGGGGGTGGGGTTAGTTAGGGAAGGGGTGGGTATGTGGTGGTGGATGGGGGGCCTGTTCCCGACAATGGATGGAGAAGGGAAGGGATGGGATGGAGGGGGTTGTGTAATGAGCATGGTTGCAAGCGTTCGATGATATGATTGGGGGGGGGGGGATGGCATGTGTGTGTGTGTTGGTGTGTTATGTGTGGTGTGTGTCTTGTGTGTGTGTGTGTGTGGGAGGGGCACGGGAGTAGGAGGGGAGGGGAGAGAGGTTTTGGGGTTTTTTAAAGAAGTTCATCTCCCGTTCCATTCGTTCTCTTCTTCCCTTCCATATTTTTTTTCCTATTCTCTCTCGCCTCACCTCCTACATTCTGGTTTGTCTGCAGATGGGAGAGGAGCATGCTCTCTAAACCTGTTCCCACAGAGAAGTGATAGATTAGATAGATAGAGATAGATAGATAGTTTGATAGATGGGGAGAGAGGAGAGAGAGAGAGAGATGGAGATGAGGGAAGAAGAGAGGAGAGAGAGACGAGAGAGAGATCGAGAGAGAGAGAGAGAGGATGAGAGAGAAGATAGATAGATAGATAGATGAGAGGAGAGGAGAGAGAGAGACGAGAGTGAGAGAGAGTGAGGAGAGAGTGAGAGAGGAAGAGATGAGGTGGACGTCTGAGAGAGAGAGAGGAGGGAGAGAAACATCAAAAAAAAATGGGAATTGGGTCAATTGGGCATTAAGGTCGGTCCAGTGGATCCTGGTGTTCCGTCAGGTGGTCTTGGGCAGGACGCTTATCAACTACCAACTGGGTCGTTAGGGTTGTTAGGCTCAAGATATAATCACCTGGCGAAAATTCTCCAGCTCTTAGATCTTGATGTTATCATATGACCATTCACACGCACACACCCACACACACACTAACACCACACACACACACAACATACACACCATACACACACAAACAGACAGACAAGATAGACAGACAGACAGACAGACAACCATCCGTCAGTCAGACAGGAACACCATCAGACAGACTGACTCAGACAGACAGACACCGTCATAAGACTGACACCGTCAAGACAGACTGACTGAGACAGGGACCGACACCATCAGACAGACAGACACCGGTTCAGACTGACAAGACACCGTCAGACAGGACAGACAGAGACAGACCAGACAGAGACAGACTAAGGACACCGTCAGACAGGACAGGACACGTCAGACAGAGACAGACAGACAGGACCAGACAATATGAGTTGTTTCTTTCTTGTTTTTACGCCCTCTTATCGGCCAAGTTTCCTTTTATTGCGCCACGTCAACTTCCCCACCTGCCGTCCTACTGCTGATAAAATATCTTTATCCACATCAATGTTATCAGATAAACACATCTATCTACATTACAGATAATGACCCACTCAAATTCCAGTTTCTGAGTTGGTTGAGTTTGGTTAGTTAGTTGGGATGGGTTTAAACAGCTAATGTACCTATGAAAAAGGGGTCATTATGATTTTTGATTGTTTTTCAAACTGAACTTGAACCAATTATAATATCAGTATATCTATTTGGGGAGGAAATGCTGTAATACATGAGTTATATCATTGTCTAGTGCATTAATCAAAGAAGATTCATGTAAATGATATGTTAATGATATCAAGTTGTATTTTTTATTCTTGACTTTTTTCTTCATTGACTTATGTCATCGTGACTTATTTCATCCTTGTCTTATTTTCATCCTTTGACTTTGTCATCCTGACTTATTTTCATCAGTGACTTATTTCATAATTGACTTATTTCATCCTTATTTTCATCTATGACTGATTTCATCAGTGATTATTTCATCATTGACTTATTTCAAAGTATCATTATGAACATCAGGGGATCACGTTTCATTGACCATGATATGGTAATCTCCAGGATAAGCGTTAACGAAATCATGAATATAACTACGTTACTATGACTCTCTCTCTCTCTTCTCTCTCTCGCTCTCTCTCTCTCTCTCTCTCTCTCTCTTCCTTCACTGTGTGTCGGGTGTGTGTGTGTTGTGTGTGTTGTGTGTTGACTGAGGCATTCCTCTTGCCATCATGCAGGATAATTTCGTCTTCCATCAATAAAACTGTTCCACGACACTTTACTTCAGGTCGTGACGCAAGGTAATGTCATACCTTCTCCTGCCCCTATAATGTTCTTACCTTCTCCTGCCCGTTTAATGACATACCTTCTCCTGCCCATATATGCTTCATACCTTCTCCTGACCCAGTATAATGTCATACCTTCTCCTGCCCAGATAATGATCATTTTCCTTCTCCTGCCCCTATAATGATATAGTTCTCCTGCCATATATAATGATCCTTCGTTTCCTGCACATCATAATGGACATCCTTATCTGCCCATATAATGATCATACCGTTCTCCTGCCTTATATTGATCAGACCTTCTCCTGCCCATATAGATATACCTTCTCCTGCCATTATAATGATCTACCTTCTCCTGCCCATTTAATGCATCATACCTTCTCCTGCCCATATAGGATCATACCTTCTCCTGCCATATATTGATATACTTCTCCTGCCCCTATAATGATCTTCATGTTCTCCTTGCCAATATAATGATCTTACGTTCTCCTGCCCATCTAATGATCATTCCTTCTCTTCCCATATAATGATTCTTACCTTCTCCTGCCCCTATAATGTCTTCCTTCTCCTTGCCATATAATGGATCCATACCTTCTCCTGCCATATAATGATCATAACCTTTCTGCCCTTATAAAGATCATACTTCCCTGCCCATTTAATGATCATTCCTTCTCTTGGCCCATATATTGATCATACTTCTCCTGCCCCTATAATGGATCATACCTTCTCCTGCCCACGATAATGATCATACCTTCTATGCCCATTATAAGGATCATACCTTCGCCTGTCCCATATAATGATCATCCCTTCTCCTGCCCTATATATTGATCATACCTTCTCTTGCCCATATAATGATCATACCTTCCTCCTGCCCATTTAATGATCATACCTTCTCCTGACCATATATGATCATACCTTCTCCTTGCCCATTATAATGATTCATACCTTCTCCGCCCATATAATGGATCATACCTTTTTCCTGCCCCTATAATGATCATACCTTCTCTGCCCTATATATGATCATACCTTCTCCTGGCCCATATAATGATAAATAATCATCCGTTCTCTCAAGTTTTTCTTATTCTTTTTTCCTCATGGTATTTTTGGCTTTCTTTTCCTCCGGAAAAGCGTTGAGTGATAGATAGATTAGAGAGTGAGAGAGATAGGTAGAAGATAGATAGATTGTCAGATGGATAGATAGATAGAGACAGATAGATAGATAATAGATGGATAGATGGATTGATAGATAGACAGGGGGGG
>NC_092253.1:10097500-10102500 GCF_036320965.1 Panulirus ornatus
TGTCCGACCAATCACCTACAAACTATCTCTGACGTCAGAGGGCCCACTGAACCACATGACCAATCAGAAGGCATCTTTCTATGTCGAGAGACTGAACTACCCAACTGGAGGTCAGACCTGACCAATCAGAAGGAGTCTCTGAGAGACTGATTCATCTGATTGGTCAAGAGACGTCATAGGGGGTTCCAGCCAATCATGAACAGTAGTTCATGACGTCCACAAGTGACACAGTCCTTTTACTAAACATTCCAGAGGCGAAGACACGCTTGTTTCTGCGTCTTAGCTACGTCACTTCCTTCTATATCAACTGGGTGTTCTATGTCGTCTATATCAATCTTGTACGTCCCCTGACGATGTGATTATTACACGAAAGTGCACTTGTGAACACTGGGTGTTCTATGTCGTCTATATCAATCTTGTACGTCCCTTGACGATGTGATTATTACACGAAAGTGCACTTGTGAATACTGGGTGTTCTATGTCGTCTATATCAATCTTGTATGTCCCCTGACGATGTGATCATTACACGAAAGTGCACTTGTGACCATATCATGTTTCATTTTCTTAGTGGATATATATATATATATATATATATATATATATATATATATATATATATATATATATATATATATATATATATATATATATATATATATATCCTACTGATATATTGTTAGAACTTATCAACTAAGACCAGCAAACAGTAAACGTAAATGCCAGTAATTCCTTCGCGCGTCTCAGTGAGGTGGTGTGACGTCATGCGTTGTAACGGTAAAACAGATCATACAGTTAACGCGGAGGCGGTGGCGGAGGAGGAGGACAAGGGAGGGAGGGGAAGAAAAAACACCTAGACACTGAGGATGTGAAGACGACGACTGAGGAGGAAGAGGAGGATGGGAGCCACCACAGGCAGGCAGGGAGCTGAGACAAAGGGTGGGGTCCCGAGTGCTCCATTCCTTTCCCCCCCCTTTTTTTACCCTCGCCCGCGTCAAACCCCCCCTCACACCCCGCCCTGCATGAATACCCCAACCCCACCTCACCTCCCCACTTCGAATTCAGCTCGGCCAGCCAAGGGCGACCACTGAAGCGGGGTGGTGGTCGGGTGGGGTGTAGAGTGGACGCAACGGTGTCTTACGAGGCTATACGAGTGAACGAACACACACACACACACACACACACACACACACACACACACACACACACACACACACCTAGACCAACCCTCGTCAGCTTCGTAAACTTTTGTCTTATCACAACTTGGGCAGCCACGTCCCCTGACCCCCCTGGTGTCAACACACACACACACACACACACACACACACACACACACACACACACACACACACACACACCTACCTCGAATCCACGAAAGCATTTCACCAAGTCAACCATAACAGAATCATTTGTATTATCATCCCTCCCTTCTTCTCTCCAAGCCATCAACTTGGGCTGGGTTTGGTGGGGGTAAGACTCAGTTTCCATGGCTTCCAGACTCCTCTCTCTCTCTCTCTCTCTCTCTCTCTCTCTCTCTCTCTCTCTCTCTCTCTCCAGTCCCTCACCTGTAGCGCCCCAGAGGATAAACAGACAGACAAGACATGACAGACACAGATGGAAGAACCCACCCCCTCCCTTGCCTCTCCTCTCTTCTCATACTTCTTATCCTTATGGAAGAAGGAAGACGCCGCCGCCAGCCACTCTGCTACATGTTCATAAAATAACACCTTACCCGACGACTCCCTCCTCCAAAGCTTACAAAACTGGAAGGACCATCGCCGCCACCAGCAACAACACCGTTCATCTCAGCCAAGCAATGGCTATAGAACATGATGCATCCAGCCTCCCTTCCACTTCTGTCCCACCTGATTCTCCAGCCTCTGACCCTCTTAGGTTGGTCAGTCCACCTACCTTCTCGGTCGCTGAGACGAATGTGTTACAAATTCAGGTCTACTCTGAGAGAAAAAATAAAAAATCGCCAGAAATAAGCTGTATGAACGACATCGTTAACGGGGACAGTAGAAGGCGAATGTGCAGCAGCGGGACGTCGGTGATAGCTTGAAAAAACCCCCCCAAAAAAACTGCTGAACGGAATTACATTCTCTCAAGTTAAAATCCTTTTTCTTTTTCTCTCTCTTTTTTTTAATACTTACCAGACAACAGGTGTGGGCCAATCGGACCTCCTGTTGTCTGTCTTTCTCATGTAAACTCATGGAAACACTAAGATGGACGGAGTGCGTCTGTACTATTTAGTAATACTCTAGTTACATCTCCACATTCTTCGTCGAACTCAAGACGCCTGTATTCCCTGCAACTCAAGAACATCTGTATAATTCTTAGTCTTTCCCAAATTGACCTATGACCCCACCTCCCCAGCCTGGTCTTTCTCCTTATCACCTATACAACAAGGGGGATCATTAGAACAGGTACAGAGAAGAGCACAAAAGATCATTCTCAGTCCCTGCTAAGCTCAACACACTGGTTCTCCCGATCTTCTCCATCAAATGGGTCTCTCGCTTCCAACGGTTCACAAGAAGCTTCGGAATACCACACCCCACCACCGCCACCCGTCGCCTTCTGCCACCTGAGATCCCTCGTCCCCATGGTACACGACGAGGACGGCATCGAACCCCAGCCCAGCCCTGCTCGCTATAGACCACAGCTTGAGTAGCAACAAGTGGGCCAACGGATAAGTATGCTACAGTCCCATAAGAGAGAGAGAGAGAGAGAGAGAGAGAGAGAGAGAGAGAGAGAGAGAGAGAGAGAGAGAGAGAGAGAGAGAGAGAGAGTGTGCAAATGTGAATCCAGCCTGACGAAAAAGGACACAGGCGTGCGTTGTCCCGGGCCAGAGCCACGCGTCGGACCTCCCCCAACCCCCCACCCTCCACACACACACACACACACACACACACACACACCCGTCCCTCCCTGCCCGCGCCCGCCCGCCCGCGCCCGCCCGCCCGCTGATCAGTAACTTCATTCGGACCCAAGATAACACGCGACCTTCGAAGGTGGCCATCCAGTTTGGGGCCAAATGTCACCAGCTCAATATGGATTGCTCGAGGAGAGACAAGACACACACAGAGAGAGAGAGAGAGAGAGAGAGAGAGAGAGAGAGAGAGAGAGAGAGAGAGAGAGAGAAGTTCTCTCTCTCTCTCTCTCTCTCTCTCATATACGCCTATCTTTTTCGGCGAGAATTAAAAGAAAAAGGGGAGGAAATGGCTCGTTCTTGTCACAATGCGCCTAGGGAGGTCGTGCAAGACGGCCAGCAAAACGCCACTGAAACATGACCTGCCCACTCATCCCCGAGTTGCGACACACCCCACTCAGCTCCCAGCCCCCACTCAGCCCACCCAACCCTTTAACCAAGACCCTCTCGCCCCTCTCCTCTTCCTCCTCCTCCCGCGCTCCCTCTCACGTCGGAAATCCTATGGCCAACCTATGGCCAAATGGGCCCTGAGGGAGGGGATGATTTGCATCTTTCCTCACAATCCCTCCCCTCTCACGGCTTAAGGGCGCATCCCGCAGGATTATGGTGAGGGGGAGGATGGTGTACCGCTCTGTGTCATGGCCGGTACGTACCGTCCTGTACCGCTGGAGGAGTTACGGGGCTCCACACTGCTTCCCCGTCTTGTTATTTGAACGGTACAGTTGGATTTGTTGGGCCTCCGCCCGCAGGTACAGCGGTACAGGTGGGCGCCCCATCTCTTGTACTGTACGGGGAGGGAGTTCTACACTCGTGGGGCGCCCCCATCTCTTGTACTGTACGGGGAAGGTGTTCTACACTCGTGGGGCGCCCCCCATCTCTTGTACTGTACGGGGAAGGTGTTCTACACTCGTGGGGCGCCCCCATCTCTTGTACTGTACGGGGAGGGAGTTCTACACTCGTGGGGCGCCCCCATCTCTTGTACTGTACGGGGAAGGTGTTCTACACTCGTGGGGCCCCCCATCTCTTGTACTGTACGGGGAAGGTGTTCTACACTCGTGGGGCGCCCCCATCTCTTGTACTGTACGGGGAGGGAGTTCTACACTCGTGGGGCGCCCCATCTCTTGTACTGTACGGGGAGGGATTTCTACACTCGTGGGGCGCCCCCATCTCTTGTACTGTACGGGGAAGGTGTTCTACACTCGTGGGGCGCCCCCCATCTCTTGTACTGTACGGGGAAGGTGTTCTACACTCGTGGGGCGCCCCCATCTCTTGTACTGTACGGGGAAGGTGTTCTACACTCGTGGGGCGCCCCCATCTCTTGTACTGTACGGGGAAGGTGTTCTACACTCGTGGGGCGCCCCCATCTCTTGTACTGTACGGGAAGGTGTTCTACACTCGTGGGGCGCCCCATCTCTTGTACTGTACGGGGAGGGTGTTCTACACTCGTAGGGCGCCCCATCTCTTGTACTGTACGGGGAGGGTGTTCTACACTCGTGGGGCTCCCCCACACACAACTCACACACAACAAAATCACCAATACACGTCTCTATCAACATGTTCCTTGCTGGGTCTCATGTAATGGCCTCTCGTTATCATAACTTTACATCTTTCGTAGAACCGTTCACTGTCGTCATCGCATCACTAACTCAGACACATGGAGCCTGTGATCAAGTCATTCCTTACTCTTCTCTACTCCATATTGGGCAAATGTATGGCCCCTAACCTTCTCACTATAACTCTAGTCTTTGATTCCTGGTATTCTCTTCGTTGCTCTCCTCTGAACCTTCTCTAGCAACTCTCTAATGTCTAACTAAGTGTGGTGTCCAAAATGGAGAAACATATTCGAGTTTAGGTTCAGTCGAGGGTGAGACCATTTGGCTGAACATTTTCTTACCTCTGTACGTGAATGTGATTGTAATATCTACCAGCAGACGATCTCTCTCCCCTGTAATCCTCACAGGGGTTCTAATGACAGGGTAAAGTCCCCTGTAATCTTCACAGGGGTTTTAATGACAGGGTAAAGTCCTCTATAATCCTCACAGGGGTTTTAATGACAGGGTAAAGTCCTCTATAA
>NC_092253.1:10107500-10115000 GCF_036320965.1 Panulirus ornatus
CTGTTACTTCTACTTTATGTTACTACTATACTACTACTACTACTATACTACTACTATTACTACTACTACTACTACTACTACTACTACTACTACTAACTACTGTTACTTCTACTTATGTTACTACTACTATACTACTACTACTACTACTGTTACTTCTACTTATGTTACTACTACTACTACTACTACTACTACTACTGTTACTTCTACTTATGTTACTACTACTACTACTACTACTACTACTACTACTACTACTGTTACTTCTACTTATGTTACTACTACTACTACTACTACTACTACTACTACTACTACTACTACTACTATTACTACTACTATTACTACTACTACTACTACTACTACTACTACTACTACTACTGTTACTTCTACTTATGTTACTACTACTACTACTACTACTACTACTACTACTACTGTTTCTTCTACTTGTGTTACTACTACTACTTACTACTACTACTACTACTATACTACTTACTACTACTATTACTACTACTACTACTACTACTACTATTCTACTGTTACTTCTACTTATGTTACTACTACTATACTCTACTACTACTACTACTGTTTCTTCTACTTGTGTTACTACTACTACTACTACTACTACTACTACTATTACTACTACTATTACTACTACTATTACTATACTACTACTACTACTACTACTGTTACTTCTACTTATGTTACTACTACTACTACTACTATTACTACTACTATTACTACTACTACTATACTACTACTACTACTACTACTACTGTTATTCTACTTATGTTACTACTACTACTACTACTACTACTACTACTATATACTACTACTACTACTACTACTACTGTTACTTCTACTTATGTTACTACTACTACTACTACTACTACTACTATTACTACTACTATTACTACTACTACTACTACTACTACTACTACTACTACTACTACTGTTTCTTCTACTTGTGTTACTACTACTACTACTACTATTACTACTACTATTACTACTACTACTACTACTACTACTACTACTACTACTACTACTACTATTACTACTACTATTACTACTACTACTACTACTACTACTACTACTACTACTACTGTTTCTTCTACTTGTGTTACTACTACTACTACTACTATTACTACTACTATTACTACTACTACTACTACTACTACTACTACTACTACTACTACTACTACTACTACTATTACTACTACTACTACTACTACTACTACTACTACTACTACTACTACTACTACTGTTACTTCTACTTATGTTACTACTACTACTACTACTACCACCACTACTACTACTACTACTACTACTACTACTATTACTACTACTACTACTACTACTACTACTACTACTACTACTACTACTACTACTGTTACTTCTACTTATGTTACTACTACTACTACTACTATTACTACTACTATTACTACTACTACTACTACTACTACTACTACTACTACTACTGTTACTTCTACTTATGTTACTACTACTACTACTACTACTACTACTACTACTACTACTACTACTACTGTTACTTCTACTTATGTTACTACTACTACTACTACTACTACTACTACTACTATTACTACTACTATTACTACTACTACTACTACTACTACTACTACTACTACTACTGTTACTTCTACTTATGTTACTACTACTACTACTACTACTACTACTACTACTACTACTACTACTACTACTACTGTTTCTTCTACTTGTGTTACTACTACTACTACTACTATTACTACTACTATTACTACTACTACTACTACTACTACTACTACTACTACTACTGTTACTTCTACTTATGTTACTACTACTACTACTACTATTACTACTACTATTACTACTACTACTACTACTACTACTACTACTACTACTACTACTGTTACTTCTACTTATGTTACTACTACTACTACTACTACTACTACTACTATTACTACTACTACTACTACTACTACAATTACTACTACTAAGAATAAGTCACTATTTGAAGACTGGGTTCTAAGAAGTACTTACGTTCGTAATGGATCAAAAAAGAAAGACAATATACATTGGGGTTTGCGATCGATAGATTGTGGTAGACATAGTCACAGATATGGTTAACCCTCTGGTATGTCCAGAGTTGACATGGTATCAGAAGAAGATAATGGAAGAACTGCTTGTGTTAACGTAGTGGGGTCACGTTTTACTTAGAGCATTACTGGAGAATTGATGGCCGTAATATGAGAGAGAGAGAGAGAGAGAGAGAGAGAGAGAGAGAGAGAGAGAGAGAGAGAGAGAGAGAGAGAGAGAGAGAGAGAGAGAGAGAGAGAGAGCTGGTCCGACATGGTTAATGTTGAGATGACTGGAAACGGGTAAAGACGAAAGAAAAATGGGTGGTGAGCTGATGTCGCGGGAGAGAGGTGCCAGGTTCGATGCCTATTGTAAGAGGTGTGGGTTTTGGGGGTTGGAGGTGGATGGTGGAGATGGAATAGGGTGGTGTGGGTAGAAGTGGGTTGTGTGTGGGTAGAAGTGGGTTGTGTGTGGGTGTGGAAGTGGGTGGTGGTGGGGGTTGAGGTGGGGGATATGTGGTGGATGTGGATGGTGAAGGGGTTGGGGGAAGGAATTGGATAGTGGAGGTGGAAGTGGGTTTTGTGGATGGAAGTGGGATGTGTGGATGGAAGTGGATTGTGTGGGGGTTGAAGTGGGGGATATGTGGTGGATGTGGGTGGTGATGGTGGGGAGTTGAAGTGGGGGATATGTGGTGGATGTGGGTGGTGAAGGGGTGGATGCACTTACATAAGATACACAGACCACACAGACCACCCCTCCAAAGCAAAGTCCTCTCTCTCTCTCTCTCTCTCTCTCTCTCTCTCTCTCTCTCTCTCTCTCTCTCTCTCTCTCAACTCTCTAAACGGGTGAGAGAGGATGTGGTTGATGGCACACAATGCCTTGCCAACCCATTGATCACGCTGATGAAGACTGGCTTGTGTTGCATGTGACGCCCTTGCGACACAAGCCTGTGTTGCATGTGACGCCCTTGCGACACAAGCCTGTGTTGCATGTGACGCCCTTGCGACACAAGCTTGTGTTGCAGGTGATGCCCTAGCAACATGTTCTTCGGGAGGAGAAGACAAATCAAATCAGTATTTCTCACATACATTCTTCAAAGCAAACACCTGATCCACACATCCTCTACCACTTCTGAAACCACACTGCTCTTCCCCAGTCTGATGCTCTGTACATGCCTTCACCCTCTCAATCAATACCCTCCCATATAATTTACCAGGAATACTCAACAAACTTATACCTCTGTAATTTGAGCACTCACTCTTATCCCCTTTGCCTTTGTACAATGGCACTATGCACGCATTCCGCCAATCCTCAGGCACTTCACCATGATCCATACATACACTGAATATTCTTACTAACTAATCAACAACACAATCACCCCCCCCCCTTCTTAATGAATTCAACTGCAATACCAATGACCCAAGCCGCTTTGCCACTTTTCATCTTACGTAAGGCTTTCACCACCTCTTCTCTCTTCCACCAAACCACTCTCCATGACTCTCTCACTTCGCACACCACCTGGACCAAAACATCCTATATCTGCCACTCTGTCATCAAACACATTCAACAATCCTCCAAAATACTCACTCCATTTCCTCCTCACTTCATCACTACCTCTTATCATCCCCCCTCCCGCCCCCCCTCGTCCCTTTCACAGATGTTCCCATTTGTTCTCTTGTATTTCGCACATTATTTACCTACTCCCTACTCCCTACTCCCTAAAGTTTGCTGATACTTGCTCATACCAGCTCTCATTTGCCCTCTTTTTCAACCCCTGCACTTTCCTTTTGAAAGTTGACCTTGCACTCCTTCCCCATAAGTACAGCCCAAACGCCTTTCTTTTTCTTTGATTAGCAACTTTAATTATCTTATATATATATATATATATATATATATATATATATATATATATATATATATATATATATATATATATATACTGAGACGTGTGAGGGAAAGGACATAATCTGGAAGGCTCAAAACACCATCAATGTGATTTAGTATACATATCAGAGTTGGGTTTATCACACGACAGAGACATGCATGCTTAACTCCTTAGGCACGACGGTATGAACCCTGAGCACGACGGGACGGCCGTTGAACACGACGTGGACGGCCCTTGGGTATGAAGACCTGATTCTTTTTTTGAGAGGCTGGTCATGGGTCGTCCCTTCGTGCTCATGGGTCGTCCCTTCGTGCCCATGGGCCATACTGCTCAAGGGTCGTACCTTCGTGCCCATTGGACATGCTGAAGGGCTAATAATCACCTTCCTATATCTCCCCCTCGTGACATGCCCCCAGTACATGCACAACCAGAGAAGCCACGGGCGAGTAAGTGAGCAGGCAAGTAAGTAAGCAGGCAAGTAAGTAAGCAGGTAAGTCAGTAAGCAGGTAAGTAGGGAGATGAAAGTAGGCGGGCGAAGGAAGGGGAGCAGGCAAGACAGGAACACTGAACCAAAGGATCAATCCACAACCTTCTTCAGGAGCGACAGACTTCGTCAGGTGGTTCAGCTCCGGACGAGGCGCCTGGAACGCCCTCCTGGCCAGGAGACCGAGTCCTCCACCAGGGCCTCCTCCTCCTCCTCCACTACCACCACCACCTCCTCCTCCTCCAGCACTTCTACTTCCTCCACTACCACTACTTCCTCCACTTCCACCTCCTCCTCCTTCACCAGCATCTCCACCTCCACCACCACCACCACCTCCATCGCTTTCTTCGTCTTCCTTTTTCGCCTCCGTCTGCCTGAAGACGGGGCCCGGCGTGAGGTTCCCCTTCTGCGCCCTCCGCAGGAGCAGTTGTGCTATTATTTCTTTGGGCGTCGGGTTGCGTACTGGAACAACGAGAGAGAGCCACTTGTCACTACACGCAACATGTAAACATAGGTGTCATCTGCACAAGATATCTTAAAGGCTTTTGAAAATTATTCTTCCTTTTTTTTTGGACCTATTTCAAGAATGAATGTATATATATATATATATATATATCTTAAGGTTTATCTTTTTTCTTTTTCTTGAAGATTTCATTAATGGTTCTTATGATTTTTAGATTTTTTTTGAGGATTTGATTAATGTTTCTTATGATTAATTTATAGATTTTTTTATGAGGATCTGATTAATGTTTCTTATGATTAATTTCTAGTTTTTTTTTTGATGATTTGATTAATGCTTTTTATGATTTTTTTTAAATTCTTTTTTGAAGATTTGATTAATGGTTCATATGCTTTCTATAATTTTTATCATGAAATTTTTTTTGGTTTTTATGCTTTTAGGAGAACAATTTAGAACTGATATCTGGCATATTTGAGAACCAATTTCTTTTTCATCTTTTTTTCTAATATAAGCATTAATGGATATTATTTTTTCTTAAAGTATAAGTGAATATAGACATCGGCTCTAGAAATGCTATAAAGGGGTTAGAAAAAGAGATCAAGCCATACTACATACTAAGAACACAGAATCAAAGTGACATAGAAATAGATTGAACAGAACTGATCCTAAGGCAAGCGGGACTCGACGCGAGTGACTGAAAACTAAAAGGGGAACTCGACATCCACTGCAGGATTTTTAGATTCTGAGGTTTGACCATGTCTTGGTGGCCTGGCCCCGACACTCTGGGTCACGGTGTCGACAAAGGAATCCAACCCGACGGAGAGAGATCAGGATGGGAACTCCAGGATTTGTGGAGGATCACATTCTGCTGGGAGGAGGAGGATGAGGAGGAGGGAAGATCATGAGGAGGATGTGGAGGAGGATCATGAGGAGGAGGAGGAGGGAGGATCATGAGGAGGATGTGGAGGAGGAGGAGGGAGGATCATGAGGAGGATGTGGAGGAGGAGGAGGGAGGATCATGAGGAGGATGTGGAGGAGGAGGAGGGAGGATCATGAGGAGGATGTGGAGGAGGAGGAGGGAGGATCATGAGGAGGATGTGGAGGAGGAGGAGGGAGGATCATGAGGAGGACGAGGATGAGAGAGAGGATCATGAGGAAGATCATGAGGAGGATCATGAGGAGGAGGATGAGAAAGAGGATCACGAGGAGGATCATGAGGAGGACGAGGATGAGAGAGAGGATCATGAGGAGGAGGAGGATGAGAAAGAGGATCATGAGGAGGAGGAGGATGAGGGAGGAGGATCATGAGGAGGAGGAGGATGAGAGAGAGGATCATGAGGAGGAGGAGGATGAGGGAGGAGGATCATGAGGAGGAGGATGAGAGGAGATCATGAGGAAGAGATAATTGCCTTCATTGTGCCCGCCGACTCCCATGCATCGAAATATCCGAAGTGAAGGAAGTGAAGGAAGTGAAGGAAGGAATGGAGACAAGAAAGATGGAGGGAAGCAGATAGATGGAAGATGAAAGCAGTGAGGGAAGCAGAGAGCGTGTTGCCCACCACCCACACAGACATCATAACCTTATTAGCATACAACGAATTAACCCACACAGACACACACGTACAGACACACACATACAGACACACACTTACAGACACACAGTCAATATATGAACCTTTATACAACGAATTAACCCACACAGACACACACGTACAGACACACACGTACAGATACACACGTACATACACAGTGAATATATGAACCTTTATACAACGAATTAACTCACACAGACACACACGTACAGACACACACGTACAGACACACACTTACAGACACACAGTCAATATATGAACCTTTATACAACGAATTAACCCACACAGACACACACGTACAGACACACACGTACAGACGCACACGTACAGATACACACGTACATACACAGTGAATATATGAACCTATATACAACGAATTAACCCACATAGACACACAGTGAATATATAGACCTTTATACAACGAATTAACTCACACAGACAGAGTGAATATATATGAACCTTTATACAACGAATTCATCCACACAAACACATACGTACAGACACACAGTCAGTATATAAACTTTTCCACACCTGGCCAACCACAGGCCGGCACAGCACATTAACAGCCTCCCGAACTATCGTAAGGCCAGGCCCATCACCATCCAATCACAGACTTTATGACTTGTTTTTCCCTAATCACGACCTGAAAGCCTTTGACACTATACCCCGCAATTGGAGGGTGGCACGGGAGCTGGTGCCACGGGCAGTTTGGCCACTGTGTTGGGTTCATTGAAGCTAGCGTAGGTTACTGCAGTTAACCACCTCATTCTGACCGATATGAACGTCACCAATAGATAACAGATAACAGATATCATATCAACCCACGACCTTGTCATCATTTTTTTTATTTTCCCTGAGACGACATGGGCAACTTGGGCCCTAATCAAGGCCATCTCATTAACGCTATATATATGCAGACAGTATGAATTATGTACATGTGTATATATGTATATGTCTGTGTGTGTATATATATGTGTACAATGAGATGTATAGGTATGTATATTTGCGTGTGTGG
>NC_092253.1:10122500-10125000 GCF_036320965.1 Panulirus ornatus
GTCCAGCCCCGGTGGGCAAGGTCGTCGTGGGGTAGTGGTGGTGGGTAGTGGTGGTGGGTAGTGGTGGTGGGTAGTGGTGGTGGTGGGTAGTGGTGGTGGGTAGTGGTGATGGGTAGTGGTGGTGGGCAGAATAATGGTGGTGATGGTGATAGTGGGTGGTGGGTTGTGGTGGAGGTGGGTAATGGGGGTGGGCAAACTGATGCTGGTGATGGGGTAGGGTGGTGGTGGGTAGTGGTGGTGGGCAGAGGATGGTGGTGGGTGATGGGTACTGGTAGTGGGCAGAAGATAGTGGTGACGGGTACTGGTAGTGGGCAGAAGATAGTGGTGATGGGTACTGGTAGTGGGCAGAGGATGTTGGGAGGTGGGTGGTGGGTCCTGGTATTGGGGCTAAAGACGCATATTCCACACGACACAGGGACCAACGCGTAGCGCTCACCGCAGGAACCCCTCAGGGGTTTTAGAGAGAGAGAGAGAGAGAGAGAGAGAGAGAGAGAGAGAGAGAGAGAGAGAGAGAGAGAGAGAGAGAGAGACAACGAAGTCAAACTCATTAATCTGCTCTTTGTTTTCTTTCAATAGCGTCACGTAATCTCCAATATTTTTTTTCTTTTTTTTTCTGTGTGTGTCCCTCAGACCTGAATGGTGTTCTGGGAAAATTCCTAAATGTAACACTCAGACATTTAACTTCTCGTGTGTGTGAGTTTCATTAGTTCGAAACCCTGCTTGTGTGTCTCAGTGACTCTATGAACACACACACACACACACACACACACACAAGCATACACACGCACGCACAGACAGACAGACAGACAGACAGACAGAGAGACATCTTTTTCTTCTTTTCTACCACACTTGATCATCATTTCCCGCGTTAGCAAGGTAGCGCCAGCAACAGACGAAGAAAGGCCACCAGGAGAAGGTCTCTGGTGTCTTAACTGTGGAGAGTAAGCTGTACATTCGGTACATTAAACGTATGTGCCGAAACCACAGCTCCCAGTCCACATCCAGGCCCCAAAGACCTTTCCATGGTTTACCCCGGACGCTTCACATGCCCTGGTTCAGTCCACTGACAGCACGTCGACCCCGGTATACCACATCATTCCAATTGACTCTATCCCTTGCATACCCCTTGCATGTTCAGGCCTCGATCATTCAAGATCTCTTTTTCACTCCAATTTGGTCTCCCACTTCTCCTCGTTCCCTCCACCTCTGACACGTATATCCTCTTTGCCAACTTTTCCTCACTCATTCTCGCCATACGTCCAAACCATTTCAACACACCTTTTTCTGCTCTCTCAACCACACTCTTGTTATTACCACACATCTCTATTCCCCTTTCATTACTTACTCGATCAAACCACCTCACACCACATTATATATATATATATATATATATATATATATATATATATATATATATATATATATATATATATATATATATATATATTTGTGTGTGTGTGCATATACTATGACGCATTAATATTGTTAATGAATGATTAATGAGATGGCCATATAATTCGTGCATGACAATTGGAAATCCCACTGAATTGCATGATCATCTTCACTGATTTTTGAGAAAGATTAATGTGAATTTGGTGAGTGTCGATTCTTCTTGACATTAATCCTAACATATATCTCCAATATGCATCATCTTTTATACATAATTGATCTTTATACATAATTGGTCACTGGCAGCAGTGGTTGAGGCAGTACGTGAAGGGAATTAGATAATCTAACTTCATAACAAGATTATCTAACACTTCAATTATAGATTTCGTTGCGATGATGATTATTGGTCATTCCATGTATGATACGTAATTAGAGGTAATCTCACTGTGATTAATGTTTGAAACATGTCTCTTATTCATGATCCAAACCTGAAGTCTACTTATGATTACAGTCAATTCTTATTTCTTTTTTCTTTTTTAAACTACAACTCTTTGGTTAATTGCAAAGTATCGTGAAAGGCATTGAACTCAGCTTTTAAAATCTGATGTATAGGATCGAAGAGCATCTTTATTGTGTAAATGATTTATATGACGTGATATGTGAGGTTCAAACCTCCAGTGAGTTCAGCATCTAAGAGACAATTACATAATTGAACCCTTAAAAGAAAACCTTGGGTTCATAGCTAAAGGGGGACTAAACTCCCTCTCTCAGAATGCTCCAATTCTCCTTCGTATCTTCGAAGAAAATACTGAGTCTCCGGACTTCGATGTTTTCTCCTTCGGATGAGCCAAAAGAGACGTTGGACGAGTGTGACCACTTCGAACTCACACCAGAGAGGGTCGGCGCGACACAGGAGGTGGTGATGGTAAATACCCTTCCACACACTCTACCTCCACCTCCTCCTTCTTCCACCTTGATGTGTCTTTCATTACAACGCTGGAAACTCAATCCACATCTTTATGCTCAAGGTACGTTCCACACATCCACACACTCCACCTCCTCCTCCTTCTTCTCCCACCTTGATGTGTCTTCTACCTCCACCTCCTCCTTC
>NC_092253.1:10130000-10155000 GCF_036320965.1 Panulirus ornatus
TATATATATATATATACGTCTATCTATCTATCTATCTATCTATCTATCTATCTATCTATCTATCTATCTATCTGTCCCTCAGGTTACGTCGAGATTACATGCATCGTCCCATTCCCTCCTCCCCCTCTTTGGCTGTAAGCCTCTTGTCCCTGTCTGGGATTCGAACGCGGGGTCGCATATACAGCGTCGCTCAGCCTCCCGCACCACCACGGAGACCCATGTGTCATTCCTGAGGCTTCAGATTACTACCTGAAGCTTCAGATTATTACCTGAAGCTTCAGATTACTACCTGAAGCTTCAGATTGCTGCCTGAAGCTTCAGATTACTACCTGAAGCTTCAGATTGCTGCCTGAAGCTTCAGATTGCTGCCTGAAGCTTCAGATTACTACCTGAAGCTTCACATTCCTCCCTGAAGCTTTAAATCACTTCTGAAGCTTCGGATAGCACCATGAAGCTTCAGGTTTCACCATGAAGCTTCAGATTGCTGCCTGAAGCTTCGGATTCCTCCCTGAAGCTTCAGATTACTACCTGAAGCTTTGGATTCCTCCCTGAAGCTTTAAATCACTTCTGAAGCTTCGGATAGCACCATGAAGCTTCAGATTTCACCATGAAGCTTCAGATTGCTGCCTGAAGCTTCGGATTGCTCCCTGGTGCTTCAGTCGTTTCAAAACATGTTGTTGTTTACGAGGTCGTGAGGCAAACACATGATATGGAGGAATAACTGTGTTATTTGTGTTTTATTTATCTTGAAAGATAATTCTATGTCTCAATAGTGTTTGATAACACCAGGTGATAGAAGAAATGAAATCTATTTCAATTTTCTATTCTTTTTTTTTGTATTTAGGGAAAAAATGATTGTTTCCACTTTCTCTATATTTTTTTCTTCCCCTAGATTCATAAACTCTAAATATGTACACTATTACCATTAGGCTCAACAGATTACTCAATATGATCGATTAATCTATACAATGTACACTATCAACATTAGGTTCAACACATTACTCAATATGATCGATTAATCTATACAATGTAAACGATTAACATTAGGCTCAACACATTACTCAATATGATCGATTGATCTATATAATGTAAACTATTACTCAATATGATCGATTAATCTGTACAATGTACACTATCAACATTAGGCTCAACACATTACTCAATATGATCGATTAATCTATACAATGTAGACGATTAACATTAGACTCAACACATTAGTCAATATGATCGATTAATCTATACAATGTAGACGATTAACGTTAGGCTCAACACATTACTCAATATGATCGATTAATCTATACAATGTAGACGATTAACGTTAGGCTCAACACATTACTCAATATGATCGATTAATCTGTACAATGTAAACTATCAACATTAGGCTCAACACATTACTCAATATGATCGATTAATCTATACAATGTCGACTATTAACATTAGACTGAACAGATTACTCAATATGATAGATTAATCTATACCATGCCTTAATCTATATAGGAGATCAATCTATATAATAATCATATAAGTGATTAATCTGTACCACATATTAGTTATGTAAGAGATTAATTCATATCAGAGATTAATCTACGTTTATCGAGCTCCATATTCTCCTATTTCCGTTTTGACAATAAGGAATGTATATCTAAATAAACATTTAGATATAGATAAACATTTAGATATAGATAACTTGTTCTCTCTACTACTTCCGTTCACTGTTCTTCCCTTATCTGCCGAGGTTTGATAACACGTCTAATTCAACTTATAATCCGGTATTAATCATCTTCTTAATCGGAATTAATCATCTTCTAAATCGGAATTGATCATATTCTTAATCGGAATTGACCATCTTAATCGGAATTGATCATCTTCTTAATCGGAATTAATCATCTTCTAAATCGGAATTGATCATCTTCTTAATCGGAATTGATCATCTTCTTAATCGGAATTGATCATCTTCTTAATCGGAATTGATCATCTTCTTAATCGGAATTGACCATCTTCATAATCGTAATTGATCATCTTCTTAATCGGAATTGACCATCTTCTTAATCGGAATTGATCATCATCTTAATCGGAATTGATCTTCTTAATCGGAATTGATCATCATCTTAATCGGAATTGATCTTCTTAATCGGAATTAATCATCTTCTTAATCGGAATTGATCATCTTCATCACTTCTATCGCAAGCTGACCTGTCTCCCACAGAAATGCCACGGTATGTGAGCGACTAATTCACAGAAGATAAGGGAAAAAAAGGGGGGAAAAAAAACCATGAACATAGGAATTAAAAAAAATTATGAGCCAAGTTTAAATTAAGGAAGTTTTACCAGCCCAAACTTAGGTTTGAAAACTTAACTCTTGAGGGGAAGATGTGGTTGGGAGGGCCAAAAAGTTCTAATATATCTTTTTTCTTAATTTTTTTCTTTTGGATTCAATGGCAGAGTTTAAATCAAGCTGAAGAAATGAGGGATTGCAAATAGACATTTTTTTTTTTTTTTTACAGAAGTTTTTGGAAAAAGAAAAAAATTTGTTGATATTTTTTCTTTTCATTCAATTTCTTTCAGCCTTGATAATTTATCTTTCTTTCGCATAATGTGATTTTCACATGCTATCATGTGCTTTAAAATCTAGTCTACGAATTATGGTGGTGAATAACCGAGTTAGAATATAAGATCTTCAAAATGAGTTAGAATCAAATCTTCAAAACGAGTTAGAATCAAAGTGATCAAACCAGAGACGAAGTTCGAGGAAGCTAAGATCAAAATTCGATTCAAACAGAATCATTCACAGCGTTAACTAAGCTAAGTTAGAATCAGGGGTCAGAATCACAGTGAGAATCATGGATAGATGGGGTCAGAATCATAGTGAGAATCATGGATAGATGGGGGTCAGAATCACAGTGAGATTCATGGATAGATGGGGTCAGAATCACAGTGAGAATCATGGATAGATGGGGTAAGAATCACAGTGAGAATCATGGATAGATGGGGGTCAGAATCACAGTGAGACTCATGGATAGATGGGGTCAGAATCACAGTGAGAATCATGGATAGATGGGGTCAGAATCACAGTGAGATTCATGGATAGATGGGGTCAGAATCACAGTGAGAATCATGGATAGATGGGGTCAGAATCACAGTGAGAATCATGGATAGATTGGGTCAGAATCACAGTGAGAATCATGGATAGATGGGGATCAGAATCACAGTGAGACTCATTGATAGATGGGGTCAGAATCACAGTGAGAATCATGCATAGTTGGGGTCAGAATCACAGTGAGAATCATGGATAGATGGGGGTCAGAATCACAGTGAGAATCATGGATAGATGGGGTCAGAATCACAGTGAGAATCATGGATGGATGGGGTCAGAATCACAGTGAGAATCATGGATAGATGGGGTCAGAATCACAGTGAGAATCATGGATAGATGGGGGTCAGAATCACAGTGAGAATCATGGATAGATGGGGTCAGAATCACAGTGAGAATCATGGATAGATGGGGGTCAGAATCACAGTGAGATTCATGGATAGATGGGGTCAGAATCACAGTGAGAATCATGGATAGATGGGGTCAGAATTACAGTGAGAATCATGGATAGATGGGGTCAGAATCACAGTGAGAATCATGGATAGATGGGGTCAGAATCACAGTGAGAATCATGGATAGATGGGGGTCAGAATCACAGTGAGAATCATGGATAGATGGGGTCAGAATCACAGTGAGAATCATGGATAGATGGGGGTCAGAATCACAGTGAGATTCATGGATAGATGGGTCAGAATCACAGTGAGAATCATGGATAGATGGGGTCAGAATCACAGTGAGGTTCATGGATAGCTGGGGTCAGAATCACAGTGAGAATCATGGATAGATGGGGTCAGAATCACAGTGAGAATCATGGATAGATGGGGTCAGAATCACAGTGAGAATCATGGATAGCTGGGGTCAGAATCACAGTGAGAATCATGGATAGATTGGGTCAGAATCACAGTGAGAATCACGGATAGATGGGGTCAGAATCACAGTGAGAATCATGGATAGATGGGGTCAGAATCACAGTGAGAATCATGGATAGATGGGGGTCAGAATCACAGTGAGACTAATTGATAGATGGGGTCAGAATCACAGTGAGAATCATGGATAGATGGGGTCAGAATCACAGTGAGATCATGGATAGCTGGGGTCAGAATCACAGTGAGATCATGGATAGCTGGGGGTCAGAATCACAGTGAGATCATGATTAGATGGGGTCAGAATCACAGTGAGATCATGGATAGCTGGGGTCAGAATCACAGTGAGATCATGGATAGCTGGGGTCAGAATCACAGTGAGATCATGATTAGATGGGGTCAGAATCACAGTGAGAATCATGGATAGATGGGGTCAGAATCACAGTGAGAATCATGGATAGATGGGGTCAGAATCACAGTGAGAATCATGGATAGATGGGGGTCAGAATCACAGTGAGAATCATGGATAGATGGGGTCAGAATCACAGTGAGAATCATGGATAGATGGGGGTCAGAATCACAGTGAGATTCATGGATAGATGGGGTCAGAATCACAGTGAGATCATGATTAGATGGGATCAGAATCACAGTGAGAATCATAGATAGATGGGGGTCAGAATCACAGTGAGATCATGGTTAGATGGGGTCAGAATCACATTTAAAGATTACAAGATTACATTTAAAGATTACAAAATCTAATTAGATTTAAAGATGAAAATCATTAAATTTAGAGATAAAAAAAATCTATTAAATATAGAGATTAGAAAAATGATTAAATTTAGAGATTAAATTTTTGTTTTTCTTTCAGTAAATTTGACGAGATTCGTAAAGGACAGATCCTTCTTTGGCGTGAGACCCCGAGACGTTAGATAATGACATCATTCGTAAATTGCACTTGGACATTCATCCTAATCATCACAAATGGAAAATCGTCTCTGAATGGCTGGCAATTATCTGATATCAAAGTAAGTGTTGTAACTGTAATGACATTTTCATCAAAAACCATAAAAGCCGGGAAAATGAAAATACTTTTTTAAATATGGCGAGTCTGAAAAATGAACGTGTTGGAAAATTTGATATACATTTTATTTTCCACATATTCACTCTCTGATAACATGTTCACTCTCTGATATATATATATATATATATATATATATATATATATATATATATATATATATATATATATATATATATATATATATATATTTCTTTCTTTCTTTCAAACTATTCGCCATTTCCCGCATTAGCGAGGTAGCGTTAAGAACAGAGGACTGGGCCTTTGAGGGAATACCCTCACCTGGCGCAATTCTCTGTTCCCTCTTTTGGAAAATTAAATATATATATATATATATATATATATATATATATATATATATATATATATATATATATATATATATATATATATATATATATATATTTGATTATTTGATTATCATAATATTTGATCGCCGATTCCTGAGTCAGCGAAGTAGCGCCAGGAAACAGACGAAGAACGACCCATCCACTCATATACACACATATATACATACATGCCCATACAGGTGCATATATATACATATACATATAAAGATCAACATATACACATATACATACATATACACAGACATATACATATATACACATGTATACATTCATACTCGTTTGCTTTCATCCATTCTAGGCGCTACCACGCCCCACAAGAAACAGCATTGCCACCACCTGTGTCAGCGAGGTAGCGCCAGGAAAACAGGCAAAAAAAAAAAAAAGGCCACATTCGTTCACACTCAGTTTCTAGCTGTCATGTAATAATGCACCGAAACCACAGCTCCCTTTCCACATCCAGGCCCCACAAAACTTTCCATGGTTTACCCCAGACGCTTCACAAACAAAGGCCACATTCGTTCACACTGAGTCTCTAGCTGCCATGTAATAATGCACCGAAACCACAGCTCCCTTTCCACATCCAGGCCCCACAGAACTTTCCATGGTTTACCCCAGACGCTTCACATGCCCTGGTTCAATCCATTCTTTCTGGGACATTAAGAAGCAAATTTAATGAGCTAAATTTCTAAAACCTTTTACCAATTACCAGAAAAATGCAAAATTTTTTATCCTTTAATCTTCCACTGGACGTTGTTATCTTTCTTATCTTACTGGAACATCACTGGAGTTTCATTACATGTTCCCAAGTAGATTTATAACAATAGACTAGTAAAATCAAAATTAATAGATAAAGACAGATAAAGCATTTAAGCAATCTTTATCTATCAAGATATTCAGAGAAGTAACTTTGATGATTGAAAGATATAGACTGAAAAAAATGTAAAATAATTTGTAAGTGATGAAAATTTTTGCATTTTTAAAATCATAAAAATCTTAAAAACCCATTTTTTTTAAAATTTTTTTTTATTCTTATTTTGCTGGTGTTATAAACTTTTGATAATGGTGTCGTGGAAGGGAAAACGAGCGAAAACTATTGGTCAAAGGAGACCTCATCTCTTTCTCTTCTAATGAAAAAAAGCAAAAAAAAAAAAAAAAACGAAATATTATTGCAAACCTAACGACCTCCCTCATAGGTCGCTGGTCGTTAAACCCAACAACCCAACCAGTAGTTACTTTTTCCAGGAATCTATTGCCACGAGTGATAACATAATCATTTGCTCTAATGATAAGGATAAATATGATAAGAATTCAAAATGGACTGTAAGATAAGGTGAATATGATAAGAATTCAAAAATGGACTGTAAGATATGGATAAATTTAAGATTCAAAATGGACTGTAAGATAAGAATAAATATGATAAGAATTCAAAATGGACCTGTAAGATAAGGGAATATGATAAGAATTCAAAATGGACTGTAAGATATGGATAGATATGATAAGAATTCAAAATGGACTGTAAGATAAGAATAAATATGATAAGAATTCAAAATGGACTGTAAGATAAGGTGAATATGATAAGAATTCAAAATGGACTGTAAGATATGGATAAATATGATAAGAATTCAAAATGGACTGTAAGATAAGGTGAATATGATAAGAATTCAAAATGGACTGTAAGATAAGGTGAATATGATAAGAATTCAAAATGGACTGTAAGATAAGGTGAATATGATAAGAATTCAAAATGGACTGTAAGATAAGGTGAATATGATAAGAATTCAAAATGGACTGTAAGATAAGGTGAATATGATAAGAATTCAAAATGGACTGTAAGATAAGGTGAAATATGATAAAAATTCAAAATGGACTGTAAGATAAGGTGAATATGATAAGAATTCAAAATGGACTGTAAGATAAGGTGAATATGATAAGAATTCAAAATGGACTGTAAGATAAGGTGAATATGATAAGAATTCAAAATGGACTGTAAGATAAGGATAAATATGATAAGAATTCAAAATGGACTGTAAGATAAGGATAAATATGATAAGAATTCAAAATGGACTGTAAGATAAGGTGAATATGATAAGAATTCAAAATGGACTGTAAGATAAGGTGAATATGATAAGAATTCAAAATGGACTGTAAGATAAGGTGAATATGATAAGAATTCAAAATGGACTGTAAGATAAGGTGAATATGATAAAAATTCAAAATGGACTGTAAGATAAGGTGAATATGATAAGAATTCAAAATGGACTGTAAGATAAGGTGAATATGATAAGAATTCAAAATGGGCTGTAAGATAAGGATAAATATGATAAGAATTCAAAATGGACTGTAAGATAAGGTGAATATGATAAGAATTCAAAATGGACTGTAAGATAAGGATAGATATGACAAGAATTCAAAATGGACTGTAAGATAAGGTGAATATGATAAGAATTCAAAATGGACTGTAAGATAAGGATAAATATGATAAGAATTCAAAATGGACTGTAAGATAAGGTGAATATGATAAGAATTCAAAATGGACTGTAAGATAAGGATAGATATGACAAGAATTCAAAATGGACTGTAAGATAAGGTGAATATGATAAGAATTCAAAATGGACTGTAAGATAAGGATAAATATGATAAGAATTCAAAATGGACTGTAAGATAAGGATACATATGATAAGAATTCAAAATGGACTGTAAGATAAGGATACATATGACAAGAATTCAAAATGGACTGTAAGATAAGGTGAATATGATAAGAATTCGAAATGGACTGTAAGATAAGGTGAATATGATAAGAATTCAAAATGGACTGTAAGATAAGGATAGATATGACAAGAATTCAAAATGGACTGTAAGATAAGGATAGATATGATAAGAATTCAAAATGGACTGTAAGATAAGGATACATATGATAAGAATTCAAAATGGACTGTAAGATAAGGATACATATGATAAGAATTCAAAATGGACTGTAAGATATGGATAGATATGATAAGAATTCAAAATGGACTGTAAGATAAGGATAGATATGATAGGAATTCAAAATGGACTGTAAGATAAGGATAGATATGATAAGAATTCAAAATGGACTGTAAGATAAGGATAGATATGATAAGAATTCAAAATGGACTGTAAGATAAGGTGAATATGATAAAAATTCAAAATGGACTGTAAGATAAGGTGAATATGATAAGAATTCAAAATGGACTGTAAGATAAGGTGAATATGATAAGAATTCAAAATGGGCTGTAAGATAAGGATAAATATGATAAGAATTCAAAATGGACTGTAAGATAAGGTGAATATGATAAGAATTCAAAATGGACTGTAAGATAAGGATAGATATGACAAGAATTCAAAATGGACTGTAAGATAAGGTGAATATGATAAGAATTCAAAATGGACTGTAAGATAAGGATAAATATGATAAGAATTCAAAATGGACTGTAAGATAAGGTGAATATGATAAGAATTCAAAATGGACTGTAAGATAAGGATAGATATGACAAGAATTCAAAATGGACTGTAAGATAAGGTGAATATGATAAGAATTCAAAATGGACTGTAAGATAAGGATAAATATGATAAGAATTCAAAATGGACTGTAAGATAAGGATACATATGATAAGAATTCAAAATGGACTGTAAGATAAGGATACATATGACAAGAATTCAAAATGGACTGTAAGATAAGGTGAATATGATAAGAATTCGAAATGGACTGTAAGATAAGGTGAATATGATAAGAATTCAAAATGGACTGTAAGATAAGGATAGATATGACAAGAATTCAAAATGGACTGTAAGATAAGGATACATATGATAAGAATTCAAAATGGACTGTAAGATAAGGATAAATATGATAAGAATTCAAAATGGACTGTAAGATAAGGATACATATGATAAGAATTCAAAATGGACTGTAAGATATGGATAGATATGATAAGAATTCAAAATGGACTGTAAGATAAGGATAGATATGATAGGGATTCAAAATGGACTGTAAGATAAGGATAGATATGATAAGAATTCAAAATGGACTGTAAGATAAGGATAGATATGATAAGAATTCAAAATGGACTGTAAGATAAGGATAGATATGATAAGAATTCAAAGGGAATTGTAAGATAAGGATAAAAATGATAAGAAATCAGAGGGAATTGTAAGATAAGAGCAGAACTCAGGTCTTGTGTTGTAAGATAAGGCTAAGTATGAGAGGAAATCTGGGTGACTGTCCACATCTGGACCAGCCCGGGAGAGAGAGAGAGAGAGAGAGAGAGAGAGAGAGAGAGAGAGAGAGAGACCTATATGGTCAAGGAACAGGGGGGGTGAGTGAGTGAGTGAGTGATAGAGTGAGTGAGTTTAGGTCAGGGAAGAGCAAGAGAGAGAAAGAGAGAGAGAGAGAGAGAGAGAGAGAGAGAGAGAGAGAGAGAGAGAGAGAGAGAGAGAGAGAGACCTCCTGTATGGTCAAGGAACAGGGGGGGTGAGTGAGTGAGTGAGTGATAGAGTGAGTGAGTTTAGGTCAGGGAAGAGCAAGAGAGAGAAAGAGAGAGAGAGAGAGAGAGAGAGAGAGAGAGAGAGAGAGAGAGAGAGAGAGAGAGAGAGAGAGAGAGAGAGAGAGACCCTTCCTATGTGGTCAAGGAACAGGGGGGGGGTGAGTGAGTGAGTGATTGAGTGAGTGAGTGAGTTTAGGTCAGGGAAGAGCAAGAGAGAGAGAGAGAGAGAGAGAGAGAGAGAGAGAGAGAGAGAGAGAGAGAGAGAGAGAGAGAGAGAGAGAGAGAGACCAGGAAATAATTTCCCACAAGGTTGAATAACGTGTTTGGCTCTTGAAGGTGCCCCCCCCCCCCTTCATCCTACACAGGGAGGGGCTGAAGGGGGGACTCGACTACCCCAGGGCGTGGCAAAAAAAACAAGGGGAAGGGGAGTGAGGGGGAAGGGGGAAGGGGGCTGGGTAGGACCAGGAGCTAATACCCTTCACTCAGTGGGAAGGGTGAAGGGGGTACAGTGGGAGGGGTGAAGGGGGAACAGTGAGAGGGGTGAAGGGGGAACAGTGGGAGGGGTGAAGGGGGTACAGTGGGAGGGGTGAAGGGGGTACAGTGGGAGGGGTGAAGGGGGTACAGTGGGAGGGGTGAAGGGGGAACAGTGGGAGGGATGAAGGGGGAACAGTGGGAGGGATGAAGGGAGAACAGTGGGAGGGATGAAGGGGGAACAGTGGGAGGGATGAAGGGGGAACAGTGGGAGGGATGAAGGGGGAACAGTGGGAGGGGTGAAGGGGGAACAGTGAGAGGGGTGAAGGGGGAACAGTGGGAGGGGTGAAGGGGGAACAGTGGGAAGGGTGAAAGGGGAACAGTGGGAGGGGTGAAGGGGGAACAGTGAGAGGGGTGAAGGGGGAACAGTGGGAGGGGTGAAGGGGGAACAGTGGGAGGGGTGAAGGGGGTACAGTGGGAGGGGTGAAGGGGGAACAGTGGGAGGGGTGAAGGGGGAACAGTGGGAGGGGTGAAGGGGAAGAAGAAGAAGAATGAGGAGGAAGAGGTGAAGGGGGAAGAAGAAGAAGAAGAAGAAGGAGGAGGAGGAGGAGGTGAAGGGGGAAGAAGAAGAAGAAGGAGGAGGAGGAGGAGGAGGTGAAGGGGCGGAAGAAGGGGGGGTGAGTGAAGAAGAGAGAGAGAGAGAGAGAGAGAGAGAGAGAGAGAGAGAGAGAGAGAGAGAGAGAGAGAGAGCCTTCCTATGTGCTCAAGGAACGGAGGGGTGAGTGAGTGAGTGATTGAGTGAGTGAGTGAGTTAGGTCAGGGAAGAGCAAGAGAGAGAGAGAGAGAGAGAGAGAGAGAGAGAGAGAGAGAGAGAGAGAGAGAGAGAGAGAGAGAGAGTTGTCCCCCCGGTGTTCTGGTCGACCCACATACCACAGCACAACCCAGACATCCACCTGCTGTGGCCCAGCTGTCTCGCGCCCTCCCACAACCTGTAACTCTCTCTCTCCCACAACCTGCAACTCTCTCTCTCCCACAACCTGTAACTCTCTCTCTCTCTCCCACAACCTGTAACTCTCTCTCTCCCATAAACCTGTAACTCTCTCTCTCCCACAACCTGTAACTCTCTCTCTCCCACAACCTGTAACTCTCTCTCTCTCCCACAACCTGTAACTCTCTCTCTCCCACAACCTGTAACTCTCTCTCTCTCCCACAACCTGCAACTCTCTCTCTCTCCCACAACCTGTAACTCTCTCTCTCCCACAACCTGCAACTCTCTCTCTCCCACAACCTGTAACTCTCTCTCTCCCACAACCTGTAACTCTCTCTCTCCCACAACCTGTAACTCTCTCTCTCCGTGTAACTCTCTCTCTCCCACAACCTGCAACTCTCTCTCTCCCACAACCTGCAACTCTCTCTCTCCCACAACCTGCAACTCTCTCTCTCCCACAACCTGTAACTCTCTCTCTCTCACAACCTGCAACTCTCTCTCTCCCACAACCTGCAACTCTCTCTCTCCCACAACCTGTAACTCTCTCTCTCTCTCCCACAACCTGCAACTCTCTCTCTCCCACAACCTGCAACTCTCTCCCACAACCTGCAACTCTCTCTCTCCCACAACCTGTAACTCTCTCTCTCCCACAACCTGCAACTCTCTCTCTCTCTCTCCCACAACCTGCAACTCTCTCTCTCCCACAACCTGCAACTCTCTCTCTCCCACAACCTGTAACTCTCTCTCTCCCACAACCTGCAACTCTCTCTCTCTCTCCCACAACCTGCAACTCTCTCTCTCCCACAACCTGCAACTCTCTCTCTCCCACAACCTGCAACTCTCTCTCTCCCACAACCTGCAACTCTCTCTCTCCCACAGCCTGTAACTCTCTCCCACAGCCTGTAACTCTCTCTCTCCCACAACCTGTAACTCTCTCTCTCCCACAACCTGCAACTCTCTCTCTCCCACAACCTGCAACTCTCTCTCTCCCACAACCTGCAACTCTCTCTCTCCCACAACCAGTAACTCTCTCTCTCCCACAACCTGCAACTCTCTCTCTCCCACAACCTGCAACTCTCTCTCTCCCACAACCTGCAACTCTCTCTCTCCCACAACCTGCAACTCTCTCTCTCCCACAACCTGCAACTCTCTCTCTCCCACAACCTGCAACTCTCTCCCACAGCCTGTAACTCTCTCTCTCCCACAACCTGTAACTCTCTCTCTCCCACAACCTGCAACTCTCTCTCTCCCACAACCTGCAACTCTCTCTCTCCCACAACCTGCAACTCTCTCTCTCCCACAACCTGCAACTCTCTCCCACAGCCTGTAACTCTCTCCCACAGCCTGTAACTCTCTCCCACAACCTGTAACTCTCCCACAGCCTGTAACTCTCTTTCAAAGCCTATAACTCTCTCCCACAACCTGTAACTTTCCTCCCCAGCCTATAGCTCTCTCCCACAGCCTGTAACTCTCGCCTGTAACTCTCCCCCAAAGCCTGTAACTCTCTCCCACAACCTGTAACTCTCGTCTGTAACTCTCCCCCTTCACACCCCCATCACAGGGTGTAAGCGGTGGAATTTCTCTCCCATGAATTCCCTTCCGTCTTGCGGGATAGGAGAGAAAGAATACTTCCCACGTATTCCCTGCGTGTCGTAGAAGGCGACTAAAAGGGGAGGGAGCGAGTGGGCTGGAAATCCTCCCCTCCAGATTTTACTTTTCCAAAAGAAGGAACAGAGAAGGGGGCCAAGTGAGGATATTCCCTCAAAGGGCTCAGTCCTCTGTTCTTAACGCTACCTCGCTAATGCGAGAAATGGCGTATAGTATGAAAGAAAATGAAATATATATATATATATATATATATATATATATATATATATATATATATATATATATATATATATATATATATATATTTGCTTTTTTTTTGTTTTTTCATTTTCATTTTCATCTTCCTCAATTATCTGGTCTGACCTTGACTTCATCATCATCATCATCTTCATCATCATCCTTCATTTTCACCTCATCTACCTGTCTCAATGTCTCGTTATTCATCATCTACGTGTTATCTCTCACGCGTTATTCATCATCTACATGTTATCTCTCACTCGTTATTCATCATCTACGTGTTATCTCTCACGCATTATTCATCATCTACGTGTTATCTCGCGTTATTCATCATCTACATGTTATCTCTCACTCGTTATTCATCATCTACATGTTATCTCTCACTCGTTATTCATCATCTACATGTTATCTCTCACGCGTTAATCATCATCTACGTGTTATCTCTCGTTATTCATCATCTACATGTTATCTCTCACGCGTTATTCATCATCTCCGTGTTATCTCTCACTCGTTATTCATCATCTCCGTGTTATCTCTCACGCGTTATTCATCATCTACGTGTTATCTCTCGTTATTCATCATCTACATGTTATCTCTCACTCGTTATTCATCATGTACATGTTATCTCTCACTCGTTATTCATCATCTCCATGTTATCTCTCACGCGTTCGTTGGTATTCATTGCCAATCTCCATCGCCCTCTGGATCTCGTACCTCTGAAGCAAACATCATATGTGTATATCACTCCAAAAATAAGAGAAAGAAATGTTGTTGAATACCCTGCAATTGGCTGGAGAGTCCTGCATTCACTGCATTCACATTATACATCTCATCTTGTGTGTGTGTGTGTGTGTGTGTGTGTGTGTGTGTGTGTGTGTGAGTGGATGATCTTTTCCTCGTCTTTTTACTGGCGCTACCTCGCTGACGCAGGAAACAGCGATTAAACATAATAATGATTATGATAATAATAATACTTGTATATATATATATATATATATATATATATATATATATATATATATATATATATATATATATATATTATATATATATATATATATATATATATATATATATATATATATATATATATTATATATATATATATATATATATATATATATATATATATATATATATATATATATATATATATAATTCTCCTGTGCTCTGTACTTCAGTGTAACACAGAGGTCATACCTGGTCACACCGGATCCTGTGAATGTTTTCATTTTTCACTAATATTTTTACTTTCTCCCGACGACCCAGTAACAGAATATCAACCATGAGTGGCAATATTTTTGTGGCCCTTTTTTTTCTTCTTGTTACAATATTCACATTTTTGGATCAGCTTAGCCTGTGGTGAGCATTTCCCCAGACTTGCAACTGGCTCAGGTCTCTCTGTCTCTTTCTCTCTCTCTGTCTGTCTGTCTGTCTGTCTCTCTCTCTCTCTCTCTCTCTCTCTCTCTCTCTCTCTCTCTCTCTCTCTCTCTCTCTCTCTCTCCTTCCCCCCCCCTCTCTCTCTCTCTTCTTCCCCACTCTCACTCACTCTCTCTCTCCCCCGTTCTTTCTATTCTCTCTCTCTCTCTCTCTCTCTCTCTCTCTCTCTCTCTCTCTCTCTCTCTCTCCTTACTTTCTCTCTCTCTCTCTCTCTCTCTCTCTCTCTCTCTCTCTCTCTCTCTAAGTCTCGCAGTTGCTCAGGCACGACGGACGAGTACTGGCAATGTGTTAATCGTTACGTGTCATTCAACATTCCTTTACATTATTTATTCATTTTTCTTTTTCCTCTCTCTCTCTCTCTCTCTCTCTCTCTCTCTCTCTCTCTCTCTCTCTCAACGTGTGAACTGACATCAGTCAACCATTGTTTCTTTCCGGTGTTTACGTAAGCTTCCCCCCCCCGACTCCAGCTACTCTCTCAGATTAATCTGATGTATTTCACATGTTTACAGGTTTTGGGGGGTAGGAGGGAAACGTTCACAAACTACTTTAGGTAATGGATGGTAGTTTTCCATTTCTGCTCCCTGATCCTCAGGCCACTGTGTATAAAGCCACTGTGAGGGGTGTGGTGGTAGCGCAGGGAAAGAAAGGGTGCAAGTGGAGTGAGCTTTATGAAGCGTTTGAAGGTAATTTTGAGGCATTGTTTGAAGGTCTAGAGGTTATCTGGGTCATTAGCTGTAAGGGGAATAAAAACAACATAGTGGGGGACTTCGTACAGGGGTCATGGATAAGGGCGGGTGTTCAAGTTTAGCTCTGGTGCATCATAATGGTTCAGAGATTATGTGTGCTGCTTCACATGATTTCTTATCCTATCTGTCGTAGTTCGTACTCATTCAAAGAATGATTGGCTCTTCCATCTGTCACATCTTATCTTTCTCTGATCTCTATGTTGATTCATTATTCCCTGTTTATGATGATCAAAGATATATTCCCTAACTATGATTATCAAAAATATGTACACTTATATATTTAAATGTTCATAATCTCTCGTCTCTCACGTTCATTCACATGTATCTCTTTCCTTCTCTTTCCCTATCAAGTCTTTCTCTGATTTCTTCTCGTCTTGCTTGATCTATCTCCTCATTTGGACTCCTCCAAACCCCCATTCCTTCTCTCGCCTAATTCTTTCTACCCTTCGGCCTAAACCCGTGTGCTATGACAGTCTTGCTTCTCGCCCCAGTGGCCAGTGTTTCAGCTGATCCAGAATACGCTATAGACGATAAATGAGTTGATAACCATCATATGTTTAAAGATGGTAACAGTATCTTGGAATTGATCACAAAATACTAATATTAACCTATCAATGATAAAATCTTTTTTGCCTCTGTGTCTCCAACGTTTTAACATCACTCTCCCAGTATCTTAACAAACGTTACTGACCAATTGTTTATCAAGGTATATATTAAAGTGAAGAAGGTGAAGAGGGAGACCAAACTGGAGGTAGGAGGAGCGAGAAGGAGGAGACTTTGAGCAATCGGGGCCTGAACATGCAGGAGGGTGAAAGGCGTGTACGGGATAGAGTGATTTGGAACGATGTGGTATAATGGAGTCAACGCGCTGTCAGTGGACTCAACCAGGGCATGTGAAACGTCCGGGGTAAACCATTGAAAAGCCTGTGGGGCCTGGATGTGGTTAGGGAGCTGTGGTTTCGGTGCATTGCACATGACAGCTAGAGAATGATGTGAGCGGATAAGGCATTTCTTCGTCTGTTCCTGACGCTAACTCACTTACGCTGGAAGCAACGGCCAAGTAAAAAATAAAATGATTACCAACTTATATATATATATATATATATATATATATATATATATATATATATATATATATATATATATATATATATATATATATATATAATTGGAAAGGCTCACAATCGAGCGCGTGATCAAGTATATTCCTCTGAGTCCACGGGGAAATGAAACACGAAACTCACATCATATATCTCTTGTGTCTCCCCTGATGATGTGATTATTACACGAAAGTGCACTTGGGAACTTATCGTGTTTCATTTTCCCCGTGGACTCCACAGGAATATATACATATATATATATTCTGATGCAGTTGTCTGCCCCCAGTGTCGGTCATTTGGATAATCCTTGAGCAGTTTCAGATTTCTGCTAAGCTGGTTTCACTTCGCGACGACGTGCCATTTTCTTTCGGTCATTTTCTTTGCAATTCATGAAACATTTCCTCCCCCCTCACCCCACACCACCACCTGTGTCACGTGTGATAATTTCCTCAAATATTTCAATGTATATATATATATTGTCTGGCTTCCGCACTGGCGTCACTGGAATCTCTCTTATTTCTCTGTTGAAATCTCTCTCTCTCTCTCTCTCTCTCTCTCTCTCTCTCTCTCTCTCTCTCTCCCAAAAATTTCTCTTTTATGTCTCTCTGTTCATTCCTTCATTCTGCTTACGTATCTCGTTCTATCTATCTGTCTATCTATCTATCAATTTACCTATCTATCTATCTATCTATCTATCTAATTGTCTATCCATCTCTCACTATCTATCTCTCTACTTCTCACCTTAATGTCTCCTTAGTTCTCTCTCTCTCTCTCTCTCTCTCTCTCTCTCTCTCTCTGTATATATATATATATATATATATATATATATATATATATATATATATTTTTTTTTTTTTTTGCTTTGTCGCTGTCTCCCGCGTTTGCGAGGTAGCGCAAGGAAACAGACGAAAGAAATGGCCCAACCCACCCCCATACACATGTATATACATACGTCCACACACGCAAATATACATACCTACACAGCTTTCCATGGTTTACCAAAGACGCTTCACATGCCCTGATTCAATTCACTGACAGCACGTCAACCCCGGTATACCAAATCGCTCCAATTCACTCTATTCCTTGCCCTCCTTTCACCCTCCTGCATGTTCAGGCCCCGATCACACAAAATCTTTTTCACTCCATCTTTCCACCTCCAATTTGGTCTCCCTCTTCTCCTCGTTCCCTCCACCTCCGACACATATATCCTCTTGGTCAATCTTTCCTCACTCATTCTCTCCATGTGACCAAACCATTTCAAAACACCCTCTTCTGCTCTCTTAACCACGCTCTTTTTATTTCCACACATCTCTCTTACCCTTACGTTACTTACTCGATCAAACCACCTCACACCACACATTGTCCTCAAACATCTCATTTCCAGCACATCCATCCTCCTGCGCACAACTCTATCCATAGTCCACGCCTCGCAACCATACAACATTGTTGGAACCACTATTCCTTCAAACATACCCATTTTTGCTTTCCGAGATAATGTTCTCGACTTCCACACATTCTTCAAGGCTCCCAGAATTTTCGCCCCCTCCCCCACCCTATGATCCACTTCCGCTTCCATGTTTCCATCCGCTGCCAGATCCACTCCCAGATATCTAAAACACTTCACTTCCTCCAGTTTTTCTCCATTCAAACTCACCTCCCAATTGACTTGACCCTCAACCCTACTGTACCTAATAACCTTGCTCTTATTCACATTTACTCTTAACTTTCTTCTTTCACACACTTTACCAAACTCAGTCACCAGCTTCTGCAGTTTCTCACATGAATCAGCCACCAGCGCTGTATCATCAGCGAACAACAACTGACTCACTTCCCAAGCTCTCTCATCCACAACAGACTTCATACTTGCCCCTCTTTCCAAAACTCTTGCATTCACCTCCCTAACAACCCCATCCATAAACAAATTAAACAACCATGGAGACATCACACACCCCTGCCGCAAACCTACATTCACTGAGAACCAATCACTTTCCTCTCTTCCTACACGTACACATGCCTTACATCCTCGATAAAAACTTTTCACTGCTTCTAACAACTTGCCTCCCACACCATATATTCTTAATACCTTCCACAGAGCATCTCTATCAACTCTATCATATGCCTTCTCCAGATCCATAAATGCTACATACAAATCCATTTGCTTTTCTAAGTATTTCTCACATACATTCTTCAAAGCAAACACCTGATCCACACATCCTCTACCACTTCTGAAACCACACTGCTCTTCCCCAGTCTGATGCTCTGTACATGCCTTCACCCTCTCAATCAATACCCTCCCATACAATTTGCCAGGAATACTCAACAAACTTATACCTCTGTAATTTGAGCACTCACTCTTATCCCCTTTGCCTTTGTACAATGGCACTATGCACGCATTCCGCCAATCCTCAGGCACCTCACCATGAGTCATACATACATTAAATAACCTTACCAACCAGTCTACAATACAGTCACCCCCTTTTTTAATAAATTCCACTGCAATACCATCCAAACATGCTGCCTTGCCGGCTTTCATCTTCCGCAAAGCTTTTACTACCTCTTCTCTGTTTACCAAATCATTTTCCCTAACCCTCGCACTTTGCACACCACCTCGACCAAAACACCCTATATCTGCCACTCTATCATCAAACACATTCAACAAACCTTCAAAATACTCACTCCATCTCCTTCTCACATCACCACTACTTGTTATCACCTCCCCATTTGCGCCCTTCACTGAAGTTCCCATTTGCTCCCTTGTCTTACGCACTTTATTTACCTCCTTCCAGAACATCTTTTTATTCTCCCTAAAATTTAATGATATATATATATATATATATATATATATATATATATATATATATATATATATATATATATATATACTACAAGAGCACCTTCAACGAATCTATTTAGTTGTGTACCTACACAGACAGACAGACAGACAGACGTAGTAACTCCGCCCAAGAGACGACAGTACAGACTGACAGACAGAAAAAATATATTCTGTCACTCATAGAGACAACAGTATACAGACAAACAGACAAACAGATGGAAGGGGAGTTCAGCTCACGAGACACAGTTCTGTTTTAACAGACGAGAAAACGATCGGACGCCCAGCCAGATATATGGTCACTATAACAGACGCCTACAGACACCAACAGACAAACGGGTTGCTTAACAGAAAATCATCAGCCACTCTAACAGACAGCAAGCCTCTTCAACAGGCAGCTAGCTATTCAAAAGTTTAGCCAACCACATTAACAGACGATCTAACCACATTAACAGACGATCCAACACATTAACAGACGATCCAACCACATTAACAGACGATCCAACCACATCAACAGACGATCCAACCACATTAACAGACGATCCAACCACATTAACAGACGATCCAACCACATTAACAGACGATCCAACCACATTAACAGACTATCCAACCGCATTAACAGACGATCCAACCACATTAACAGACGATCCAACCACATTAACAGACGATCCAACCACATTAACAGACGATCCAACCACATTAACAGACGATCCATCCACATTAACAGACGATCTAACCACATTAACAGACGATCCAACCACATTAACAGACGATCCAACCACATTAACAGACGATCCAACCACATTAACAGACGATCCAACCACATTAACAGACTATCCAACCGCATTAACAGACGATCCAACCACATTAACAGACGATCCAACCACATTAACAGACGATCCAACCACATTAACAGACGATCTAACCACATTAACAGACGATCCAACCACATTAACAGACGATCCAACCGCATTAACAGACGATCCAACCACATTAACAGACGATCCAACCACATAAACAGACGATCCAACCACATTAACAGACGATCCAACCACATTAACAGACGATCCAACCACATTAACAGACGATCTAGCCAACTTAACAGACATCTTAGCTACGTAACAGACAGCATAAAGCCACCTGGCTGACGTTCCTAGTAACCAAAACAGACAAAGTGACCATCTAACAGACAATCAGGTAATCCAACAGACAACGCAAGCACCAAACAGACAACCTGTTAACCTAACAGACAACCATGTTTTCCTACCACTCAATCAACCATTCTCTCAGGCAACCGAACCTCCCTTAACAGACAACCAACCAGCTTAACAGACGAGCCACCAAACAGCTTAACAGACAATCACCCATTAAAGAGACAGTGAGCAAGTGTAACAGTCAAACAGCCGGCTAAACAGACAGACAGACACACAGCCAACCTAACTAACATACAGAGAGACATCTAACCAATCACCCTAACAACCAATCAATAACCCTAACAGCCACCCAATCACCCTAACAGCCAATCAACCACCTTAACAGCCAATTAATGACCCTACCAGCCAATCAATCACTCAACAACCAATCAATCACCCTAACAGCCAATCAACCACACTAACAACCAATCAACAACCCTAACAACCAATCAACCACCCTAACAGCCAATCAACAACCCTAACAACCAATCAACCACCCTAACAGCCAATGAACCACCCTAACAGCCAATGAACCACCCTAACAACCAATCAACCACCCTAACAGCCAATCAACCACCCTAACAACCAATCAACCACCCTAACAGCCAATCAACCACCCTAACAACCAATCAACCACCCTAACAGCCAATCAACCACCCTAACAGCCAATCAACCACTCTAACAACCAATCAACCACCCTAACAGCCAATCAACCACCCTAACAACCAATCAACCACCCTAACAACCAATCAACCACCCTAACAGCCAATCAACCACCCTAACAGCCAATCAACCACCCTAACAACCAATCAACCACCCTAACAACCAATCAACCACCCTAACAACCAATCAACCACCCTAACAGCCAATCAACCACCCTAACAACCAATCAACCACCCTAACAACCAATCAACCACCCTAACAACCAATCAACCACCCTAACAGCCAATCAACCACCCTAACAGCCAATCAACCACCCTAACAACCAATCAACCACCCTAACAGCCAATCAACCACCCTAACAACCAATCAACCACCCTAACAACCAATCAACCACCCTAACAGCCAATCAACCACCCTAACAGCCAATCAACCACCCTAACAGCCAATCAACCACCCTAACAGCCAATCAACCACCCTAACAACCAATCAACCACCCTAACAACCAATCAACCACCCTAACAACCAATCAACCACCCTAACAACCAATCAACCACCCTAACAACCAATCAACCACCCTAACAGCCAATCAACCACCCTAACAACCAATCAACCACCCTAACAACCAATCAACCACCCTAACAACCAATCAACCACCCTAACAGCCAATCAACCACCCTAACAACCAATCAACCACCCTAACAGCCAATCAACCACCCTAACAGCCAATCAACCACCCTAACAACCAATCAACCACCCTAACAACCAATCAACCACCCTAACAACCAATCAACCACCCTAACAGCCAATCAACCACCCTAACAACCAATCAACCACCCTAACAGCCAATCAACCACCCTAACAACCAATCAACCACCCTAACAACCAATCAACCACCCTAACAACCAATCAACCACCCTAACAGCCAATCAACCACCCTAACAACCAATCAACCACCCTAACACAATGACACCCTAACAACCAATCAACCACCCTAACAACCAATCAACCACCCTAACAACCAATCAACCACCCTAACACCAATCAACCACCCTAACAGCCAATCAACCACCTAACACCAATCAACCACCCTAACAGCCAATCAACCACCCTAACAACCATCAACCACCCTAACAACCAATCAACCACCCTAACACCAATCAACCACCCTAACAACCAATCAACCACCCTAACAAACCAACTCAAAAACCACCCTAACAACCAATCAACCACCCTAACAAGCCAATCAACCCTAACAGCAACAACCCTAACAACCAATCAACCACCCTAACAACCAATCAACCACCCTAACACCAATCAACCACCTAACAACCAATCAACCACCCTAACAACCATCAACCTGGTCTACAATATAACTAGTTAGTCTACAGTATAACTCCCTTGTCTACAATATAACTCCCTAGTCCACAATATAACTCCCTAGTCTACAATATAACTCCCTAGTCCACAATATAACTCCCTAGTCTACAATATAACTACTTAGTCCACAATATAACTCCCTAGTCCACAATATAACTCCCTAGTCCACAATATAACTCCCTAGTCCACAATATAACTCCCTAGTCCACAATATAACTCCCTAGTCCACAATATAACTCCCTAGTCCACAATATAACTCCCTAGTCTACAATATAACTCCCTAGTCTACAATATAACTCCCTAGTCTACAATATAACTACTTAGTCTACAATATAACTTCCTAGTCCACAATATAACTCACTAGTCCACAATATAACTACTTAGTCTACAATATAACTACTTAGTCTACAATATAACTTCCTAGTCCACAATATAACTCACTAGTCCACAATATAACTCCCTAGTCTACAATATAACTCCCTAGTCTACAATATAACTACTTAGTCTACAATATAACTTCCTAGTCCACAATATAACTCCCTAGTCTACAATATAACTCCCTAGTCTACAATATAACTACTTAGTCTACAATATAACTTCCTAGTCCACAATATAACTCACTAGTCCACAATATAACTACTTAGTCTACAATATAACTTCCTAGTCCACAATATAACTCCCTAGTCCACAATATAACTCCCTAGTCCACAATATAACTCCCTAGTCCACAATATAACTTCCTAGTCCACAATATAACTACTTAGTCTACAATATAACTTCCTAGTCCATAATATAACTCCCTAGTCCACAATATAACTCCCTAGTCCACAATATAACTCCCTAGTCCACAATATAACTCCCTAGTCCACAATATAACTCCCTTGTCCATAATATAACTCCTCCAAGGAAGCAGTCTATCTACATACGAATTACATTTAAGCACAAAAGTAAAAAAGTAATTCCTAAAATATTAAAAGAGAAAGAAAGAAAAAAAAGAAACTGAGTTTTGTCAAACGTTAAAAAAAAAAATCTTGTATATCCCTTGAAGAAATTGAGATATTACTTTAAGTGTCTTCAGGGAATATCTGGAAACGAATATTTTTTCTTTTTTTTTTCATACTATTCGCCATTTCCCGCGTTAGCAAGGTAGCGTTAAGAACAGAGGACTGGGCCTTTGAGGGAACATATATTTGGGAAAATACCTGAAGAAATTCTCCTCAGACCTCAGTAAATGTCGAAATATGTCGAAATTGAATAAACAAAAGAGAGAGAGAAAAATATAATTTGACTGGTCACAAACATCTATCGTAAAGTCCACGGAAATAGACAGAATCTCTATCTTTCTGCCCATTAGGTCATCTTGATAGACGATGAACTATTTTTTTCCCTGTGGAGGAATGTATTCATATACATACGAATATTCAACACCAGACAGACGGACGGACAGACAGAAATAATCCCAAAAAGAATTTCATTTCATTAAAGTAATTTTTGGAGATCTTGGTGACGTTAAAGTGGACAAGATTACATGTAATTAATATATATGTATCTTTATACACCTATGGACTTTTTTTGATTTATATAATACATTGAAGTGATGGCTATAAATAGTACGAGTTTATATGGCAAATGATAATGACAAGGTTGATGATCAATATAATCATAAATTACTATATTGATCGTTGTTCAATTTTCTTTAATAATAAATGATAATGACAAGGTTGATGATCAATATAATCATAAATTACTATATTGATCGTTGTTCAATTTTCTTTAATAATAAATGATAATGACAAGGTAGATAATCAATATAATCATAAATTACTATATTGATCGTTGTTCAATTTTCTTTAATAATAAATGATAATGACGAGGTAGATAATCAATATAATCATAAATTACTATATTGATCGTTGTTAAATTTTCTTTAATAATAAATGATAATGACAAGGTAGATAATCAATATAATCATAAATTACCAATATTGATCTTTTGTTCAATTTTCTTTAATAATAAAGTAACTAGATATTTATGCCAGTTTGTCGTAACCCTTTTCAATTATTTCGTTTAATGTCATTTATCATAACATCTCTCATTCGTTATCTTTAATTATTGATGTATGTGATTTTAAAGTATTGATTAATTATGTATCAGACATTAATTTTTTTTTATTCTCTTAAGTACGTGTGATTGAACGAATTGGAAATGAAAGGGAGAGATGATGATAGAGATAACGGTACGACCTGAATATGACGTTATACGACCTGGGCATGAAGGGGTACGACCTGGGCATGACGGTATATGACCTGGGCATGACGGTATACGACCTGGGCATGACGTTACGACCTGGGCATGACGGTATACGACCTGGGCATGAAGGTATACGACCTGGGCATGAAGGTATACGACCTGGGCATGACGGTATACGACCTGGGCATGACGGTATACGACCTGGGCATGAAGGTA
>NC_092253.1:10170000-10190000 GCF_036320965.1 Panulirus ornatus
AATATCACATCCTTGCTTTTGTACGTAAAGTTTCTGTTGATAAATCCTAACATTCTATTTACATTCTTGGCAACTTCATTGCAATGCTGGGAGACTATGACGTTACTGAAGACAGTGACCTCAAAGATCTCTCACACTAGAAGCGTCCTTTATCTTGTGGCCCATCAGTTCATAATCACATTTTTTTTTGGGTAGGTTTCCTACCTGTAATAGCTGACATTTATAGACATGAAATGGCATTTGCCATTTAGTAGAGAGAGAGAGAGAGAGAGAGAGAGAGAGAGAGAGAGAGAGAGAGAGAGAGAGAGAGAATCTCTTGTTAGTCATCTCCATTTTCTATGAAAGTACTCCAACCCTCTCTGGTTTTCTGTGAAACGCTTCCAACACCCTTCCTTTTCCTCCTCAGATTTCTCAAAGATTCTTTTTTTTTTTTCCTTTTTCCCCGTAAAGCTCGTTTCCCCCACTGATGGCTCATAACGTCTCCGTTTTCTACGGAAGTTCTTACCCACATAAAAAGTTTTATCTAATCCCTACACTCATCAGTTTCCTCATAATACTTGACACTCCCATATCATTCTAATTAAGTCGTTACACTTTTTTTTTTTCTTTCAAATCTTACAAGATGCTTCTTTGTCACAATGAAAAATGACTTTCTTTACCTTAACTTCATTTTCTCCATTTCTAATCCAATTTTCTTAATTACATTTATTTTTTTCCTCCTCAGTTCTAAGATGATTATTTTCCCTTTCCTCAGTTCTGAGATGATTATTTTTCCCTTTCCTCAGTTCTGAGATGATTATTTTCCCTTTCCTCAGTTCTGAGATGATTATTTTTCCCTTTCCTCAGTTCTGAGATGATTATTTTTCCCTTTCCTCAGTTCTGAGATGATTATTTTCCCTTTCCTCAGTTCTGAGATGATTATTTTCTCTTTCCTCAGTTCTGAGATGATTATTTTCCCTTTCCTCAGTTCTGAGATGATTATTTTCCCTTTCCTCAGTTCTGAGATGATTATTTTCCCTTTCCTCAGTTCTGAGATGATTATTTTTCCCTTTCCTCAGTTCTGAGATGATTATTTTTCCTTTCCTCAGTTCTGAGATGATTATTTTTCCCTTTCCTCAGTTCTGAGATGATTATTTTCCCTTTCCTCTTTCCCAGATGTGATGGTTCACCCTTGACGTCCCAGAGCCTTTGAGTCATAGCCAGGGAAGATGGCTGTAGTATTCAGGAAAAAGGAATCCGAGTTAAAGGTATTTGATGTGGATGTGATTTTGTAATGATTTTTGTCCAGTATGGGACTCTATTGTAATAATTTTTCTTTTTTTCCAGTATGGCATCCTTTTGTGATTATATTTTTCCAGTATGGCGCCCTTTTGTGATGATATTTTTCCAGTATGGCGCCCTTTTCTGATTATATTTTTTCCAGTATGGCGCCCTTTTCTGATTATATTTTTCCAGTATGGTATCCTTTTGTGATTATATTTTTCCAGTATGGTATCCTTTTGTGATTATATTTTTCCAGTATGGCACCCTTTTCTGATAATATTTTTCCAGTATGGCGCCCTTTTGTGATTATTTTTTCCACTATGGTACCCTTTTGTGATTTATCTTTCCAGTATGGCATCCTTTTGTGATCATATTTTTCCAGTATGGCATCCTTTTGTTACCCCTCCTCTCTCTCTCTCTCTCTCTCTCTCTCTCTCTCTCTCTCTCTCTCTCTCTCTCTCCCACCCTCCCTTCCACCCTTCCACCCTCCCTTCCCTCCCCTTCCCTTCCCTCCCCTCCCACTTCACCCTCTGACTCATGACACATTCCTCGTTTCCCTCCCCTGGTGGACAGGGGCGCAGCGCCAGGTTTCACAAGGACCCGGCGAAGCTGTTGCTCTCGCTACGTCCAGACCCGAGCCTGCTGGAGCAGTACGTGGCTATCCCCACCCAGGACGCCGCTGTGCAAGCCGTGCCCAGCATGTCCCAGCATGAGGTATGGGGGGAATGGGGGGAATGGGGAATGGGGAGGTAGGGGGGGAAAGTGGGAGGGAGGGAGGTTGTGGGATGGTATGTGGAAGGTATGTGGGTGTGTGTGTGTGAATGGGGGGAATGGGGAATGGGGAATGGGGGAATGGGGAGGTAGGGGGGAAAGTGGGAGGGAGGGAGGTTGTGGGATGGTATGTGGAAGGTATGTGTGTGTGTGTGTGTGTGTGTGTGAATGGGGAATGGGGGGAATGGGGAATGGGGGGAATGGGGAGGTAGGGGGGAAAGTGGGAGGGAGGGAGGTTGTGGGATGGTATGTGGAAGGTATGTGGGTGTGTGTGTGTGAATGGGGGGAATGGGGAATGGGGAATGGGGGAATGGGGAGGTAGGGGGGAAAGTGGGAGGGAGGGAGGTTGTGGGATGGTATGTGGAAGGTATGTGGGTGGGTGTGTGTGTGTGTGTGTGTGTGTGTGTGTGTGTGTGTGTGTGTGAATGGGGAATGGGGGGAATGGGGAATGGGGGGAATGGGGAGGTAGGGGGGAAAGTGGGAGGGAGGGAGGTTGTGGGATGGTATGTGGAAGGTATGTGGGTGTGTGTGTGGGTGTGTGTGTGAGAGAGAGAGAGAGAGAGAGAGAGAGAGAGAGAGAGAGAGAGAGAGAGAGAGAGAGAGAGAGAGAGAGAGAGAGAGAGAGGGTTGTAATGGGGTGAGTGTGGCAGAGAGAGATTCTCTCTCTCTCCCTCCCTTCTCTCTCTCTCTCTGTCTCTCTCTGTCTCTCTCTATAACTTTTCATCTTACTTCTCAAGCATATATATATATATATATATATATATATATATATATATATATAGCACTGTACCAAGCTGGGGCGAGTGATGCGCTGCTCTGTATGACCCACACAGGGGCAATATTCTCCAAGTCCCAACGAAGAAGAAAAAAAATACATATAAAATACATATAAAAAGGGTCGGATGTTGCCCCCGAGGCTGGAGATATGTGGGTCAAAAAGAAAGAGAAAAATGGGGGGGGAGAAAAATATACAGTTGTGAAATGACCGAAAAGGTTTATGGGGTTAGAATTTTTCTGTTGCTAATGTTTCTGTTTACTTCCAATTGTCCCCTGTCTGTTAGTCTGTTTTTTTCTGTCTCTCTAGTTCCCTGTCTGTTCGTCTCTGTCTCTTCTGTTTCTCTAGTTCCCTGTCTGTTCGTCTCTGTCTCTTCTGTTTCTCTAGTTCCCTGTCTGTTCGTCTCTGTCTCTTCTGTTTCTCTAGTTCCCTGTCTGTTAGTCTCTGTTTTTTTCTGTTTCTCTCTAGTTCCCTGTTTGTTGGTTTCTGTCTTTTCTGTGTCTCTCTAGTTCCCTGTCTGTTAGCCTCTGCTTTTTCTGTTTCACTAGTTCCCTGTCTGTTAGTTTCTGTCTTTTCTGTTTCTCTAGTTCTCTGTCTGTTAGTCTCTGTTTTTTTCTGTTTGTCTAGTTCCCTGTTTGTTAGTCTCTGTTTTTTCTGTTTCTCTAGTTCCCTGTCTGTTAGCCTCTGCTTTTTCTGTTTCTCTAGTTCCCTGTTTGTTGGTTTCTGTCTTTTCTGTTTCTCTAGTTCCCTGTCTGTAGGTACAGACGTGTGGTTGTGGTAGATACAGACGTGTGGTTGTGGTAGGTGGAGACCTTTGGTTGTGGTAGGTACAGACGTGTGGTTGTGGTAGGTGGAGACCTTTGGTTGTGGTAGGTACAGACGTGTGGTTGTGGTAGGTACAGACGTATGGTTGTGGTAGGTACAGACGTGTGATTGTGGTAGGTACAGACGTGTGGCTGTGGTAGGTACAGACGTGTGATTGTGGTAGGTACAGACATGTGGTTGTGGTAGGTACAGACGTGTGGTTGTGGTAGAACAGACATGTGATTATGGTAGGTACAGACGTGTGGTTGTGGTAGGAGGAGTTCTGTGGTTGTGGTAGGTACAGACGTGTGGTTGTGGTAGGTACAGACGTGAGGTTGTGGTAGGTACAGACTTGAGGTTGTGGTAGGTACAGACGTGTGGTTGTGGTAGGTACAGACGTGTAGTTGTGGTAGGTACCTAGGCGTGTGATCGTGGTAGGTACAGACGTGTGATTGTGGTAGGTACAGACGTGTGATTGTGGTAGGTACAGACGTGTGATTGGGGTAGGTACAGACCTGTGGTTGTGGTAGGTACAGACGTGTGACTGTGGTAGGAACAGATGTGTGGTTGTGGAGAAGTGGGGTCATGTGGAATAGACCTATGATTGTGGTAGGTACAGACCTGTGATTGTGGTAGGTACAGACGTGTGACTGTGGTAGGAACAGATGTGTGGTTGTGGAGAAGTGGGGTCATGTGGAATAGACCTGTGATTGTGGTAGGTACAGACCTGTGATTGTGGTAGGTACAGACGTGTGGTTGTGGTAGGTACAGACGTGTGATTGTGGTAGGTACAGACGTGTGACTGTGGTAGGAACAGATGTGTGGTTGTGGAGAAGTGGGGTCATGTGGAATAGACCTGTGATTGTGGTAGGTACAGACCTGTGATTGTGGTAGGTACAGACGTGTGGTTGTGGTAGGTACAGACGTGTGATTGTGGTAGGTACAGACGTGTGACTGTGGTAGGAACAGATGTGTGGTTGTGGAGAAGTGGGGTCATGTGGAATAGACCTATGATTGTGGTAGGTACAGACCTGTGATTGTGGTAGGTACAGACGTGTGACTGTGGTAGGAACAGATGTGTGGTTGTGGAGAAGTGGGGTCATGTGGAATAGACCTATGATTGTGGTAGGTACAGACCTGTGATTGTGGTAGGTACAGACGTGTGATTGTGGTAGGTACAGACGTGTGATTGTGGTAGGTACAGACGTGTGGTTGTGAGAGGCACACACATGTGGTGGTTGTTAGTACCACAACTTACGAACAATAAAGATATATACGAACAAGAGAGACACACACTGACGAACGTACGCGGTTCACGGGACGAAGAATCCCCCACAGTTGGGACATCTCTACACACTGGGTCACGCTGGCTTCACGTCCTGGGACACCTGGTTGGTTCGAACACATATCTGGGATTACCCAGTGCGATGGGGGTTCGCATCCCACGACACAGTGTCGTGAATTCGTGGCAATGTATTGAGCTGATCCAGTGAAGCTGCTTCAAGACGAGGTCTGCTTCATATATCCAGTGAAGCTGGTTCAAGACGAGGTCTGCTTCATATATCCAGTGAAGCTGGTTCAAGACGAGGTCTGCTTCATATATCCAGTGAAGCTGGTTCAAGACGAGGTCTGCTTCATATATCCAGTGAAGCTGGTTCAAGACGAGGTCTGCTTCATATATCCAGTGAAGCTGGTTCAAGACGAGGTCTGCTTCATATATCCAGTGACGCTTCCACTGAAACTTGTTGATGTCCAGTGGATCTGCTTCATGACGAAGCTTCTTCCATGGCCGGGGGAAACGGGTTCATGACACAGCAGGATTCACACGCAGTAAAACTGGTTCATATCCAGTGGAATTAGTGTACGGCGAAGCCTGCTTCATACGCAGTAAAACTGGTTCATATCCAGTGGAATTAGTGTACGATGAACCTTGCTTCACATGGAGTGAAACTGGTTCATATCTAGTGAAATTGGTTCAGATCCAGTGAAATTGGTTCATATCCAGTGAAATTGGTTCATATCCAGTGAAAGTGGTTCAGATCCAGTGAAACTGGATCATATCGAGAAACTGGTTCATATCCACTGAAACTGGTCCATATCCAGTGAAATTAGTGTATTGCCAAGCTTGCTTCACAGCCAGTGAAACAGGTTCAATTGGCAGTACGAACCTCTCCTCACTGCCAGACACGCCTACGCCCTCAACTCCCGACAGATGAAGCGTGTTCATTTGCCACTTTGAGGCCTCGTGAAACATTGCCTCACTGCTTCATACGTGCCACAGAGCCAGTCCGTCCGTCCCTTTAAAGAGAATCTCTTCCACTTAATCTCTTTCCCATCACGCTAATGGGGATGTTGCTATATCCAGACAAAGACGAGAGGGGAAAAATGTTGAGGTAATTAGGTCGTGATAAATGAGAGTTTTCCCAGGTACTCTTGCTTCAGTGGCAAGTGAGGCAGAAAATAAAGGGGAGGAGAGAGAAAAAAAGATAATATATATGGGTGAGATGAGGTAGTGTGTGTGTGTGTGTGTGAGGACAGGAGGGAAGAATGGCATGATGTGAGGAAGAGGAGGAGGCTCTGTTGACGAGTGAGAGAGAGAGAGAGAGAGAGAGAGAGAGAGAGAGAGAGAGAGAGAGAGAGAGAGAGAGAGAGAGAGAGAGAGAGAGAAAAGATAATATATGAGTGAGATGAGATAGTGTGTGTGTGTGTGTGAGGACAGGAGGGAAGAATGGCATGATGTGAGGAGGAGGAGGCTCTGTTGACGAGTGAAAGAGAGAGAGAGAGAGAGAGAGAGAGAGAGAGAGAGAGAGAGAGAGAGAGAGAGAGAGAGAGAGAGAGAGAGAGAGAGAGAAGATAGTATATGAGTGAGATGAGATAGTGTGTGTGTGTGTGTGTGTGTGTGTGTGTGTGTGAGGACAGGAGGGAAGAATGGCATGATGTGAGGAAGAGGAGGAGGCTCTGTTGACGAGTGAGAGAGAGAGAGAGAGAGAGAGAGAGAGAGAGAGAGAGAGAGAGAGAGAGAGAGAGAGAGAGAGAGAGAGAGAGAGAGAAGATAGTATATGAGTGAGATGAGATAGTGTGTGTGTGTGTGTGTGTGTGTGTGTGTGTGTGTGTGTGTGAGGACAGGAGGGAAGAATGGCATGATGTGAGGAAGATGAGGAGGAGGAGGCTCTGTTGACGAGTGAGAGAGAGAGAGAGAGAGAGAGAGAGAGAGAGAGAGAGAGAGAGAGAGAGAGAGAGAGAGAGAGAGAGAGAGAGAGAGAGAGAGAGAGAGAGAGATGAGATAGTGTGTGTGTGAGGACAGGAGGGAAGAATGGCATGATGTGAGGAAGAGGAGGAGGAGGAGGAGGAGGCTCTGTTGACGAGAGAGAGAGAGAGAGAGAGAGAGAGAGAGAGAGAGAGAGAGAGAGAGAGAGAGAGAGAGAGAGAGAGAGAGAGAGAGAGAGAGAGAACAGTCGCTATGATTATCTTATTATTTTTTTCTTTCTTTTTTTTGCACTGCTTTCCCACAGTATTCTTGTATCCACCTCATAACCTTTCCTCCTACCGCTTTGTTACCATGTCTTATACGTGTACCTAGGATGACCTAGGATGGTGTTGACCCATCGCCCGAGGTCAAACACGGGGTTGTGACGTGGGGTGGGTTGTGGACCACTTGAAGAAAAAAAAGGATTTGACCCTGGAGCAAGACGGTACGCCCTTTGGGTTAGGTTATCCCCTGAACTCTCTCACCTAGCCTTAGCCAAGGGCCCTTGAGGGCCTTCAACCCGACCCTTAGGGTAAAGGTTAGATCGAAGCCAACGGCTGGTCAATACGTCGTGGCCAAAAGATCAATGTAGCCTACTTCCCTCTTCTTCTTTTTCTTCTTCCTCCTCCTCCTCCAGGTGAACATGGAGACCATAGACTTCTTCTTCTTCTTCTTCTTCTTCCTCCTCCAGGTGAACATGGAGACCATAGTCTTCTTCTTCTTCTTCTTCTTCTTCTTCCTCCTCCAGGTGAACACGAAGACCATAGACTTCTTCTTCTTCTTCTTCTTCTTCTTCTTCTTCTTCTTCTTCTCCTTCTTCCTCCTCCAGGTGAACATGGAGACCATAGACTTCTTCTTCTTCTTCTACTTCCTCCTCCAGGTGAACACGGAGACCATAGACTTCTTCTTCTTCTTCTTCTTCTTCTTCTTCTTCTTCCTCCAGGTGACCACGGAGACTATAGACTTCTTCTTCTTCTTCTTCCTCCTCCAGGTGAACACGGAGACCATAGACTTCGCCAGTACGGGCATGAACCACACGGAGGGGGGCTGGCCCAAGGACGTCTCCATCACAGAGGACGACCAAAAGATCCGCTACAAGAAGAAGATAGAGAAGGACGATTACTACATCCACACCATGCTACAGCTCGGTGCAGTAAGGCCTGACCCACTCACGAAACCTAATATAATTTCATTCAAACGTTCTTGAGGCGAGGCATTATCTTGCCTCCATCTGTATAGATTAGGAATGTAGGTCGTCAGATAATCCTGCAGCAGATAAGGTGGTCATAGACCATCAGGTCTTGTGTTATCTGTCCTTCCCATGTACTGTTCTCCAGCAGATAACCTGGTCATAGACCATCAGGTCCTGTGTTATCTGTCCTTCCCCATGTGCTGTCCTCCAGCTGATAACCTGGTCATAGACCATCAGGTCTTGTGTTATCTGTCCTTCCCCATGTACTGTTCTCCAGCAGATAACCTGGTCATAGACCATCAGGTCTTGTGTTATCTGTCCTTCCCCATGTACTGTTCTCCAGCAGATAACCTGGTCATAGACCATCAGGTCTTGTGTTATCTGTCCTTCCCCATGTACTGTCCTCCAGCAGATTGGCTGGCCATAGACCATCAGGTCTTGTGTTATCTGTCCTTCCCCATGTGCTGTCCTCCAGCTGATAACCTGGTCATAGACCATCAGGTCTTGTGTTATCTGTCCTTCCCCATGTACTGTCCTCCAGCTGATAACCTGGTCATAGACTATCAGATCCTGTGTTATCTGTCCTTCCCCATGTACTGTCCTCCAGCAGATAACCTGGTCATAGACCATCAGGTCTTGTGTTATCTGTCCTTCCCCATGTGCTGTCCTCCAGCTGATAACCTGGTCATAGACCATCAGGTCTTGTGTTATCTGTTCATATAACTCCGCGTTGTACAGTTAGGTTCGGTAAAAAGCTATCAGCTGGCTATGTGTTCTGTTTGGAAACAACCGATAGACCCCGTTGCTCACCATTGTGAGACGAAGGGTATTCGAGTACTTAGTATTTCGAATAATTGTTTCCTATTATACAGTCCCTTAGGCTAGCGGTTAGCATGCCTGCCTCTTGCACAAGGGGTCCCAGGTTCGATCCTGGCTATATATATATATATATATATATATATATATATATATATATACCCTCCTGGCTATATATATATATATATATATATATATATATATATATATATATATATATATATATATCAAGGTTCAATAGACTCCTTGGGTAAGACATATATTTTGGTTCTTCTTCTTCTTCTTCTTCTTTACATTATTACTATTATTATTATTATCATTATTATTATTACTATTATCATTATCATTATCATTAACATCAATATTGTTATTATCATTATCATTATGATTATTATTATTATTATTATTATTTTTTTTTTTTTTTTTTTTTTTTTTTTTTATACTTTGTCGCTGTCTCCCGCGTTTGCGAGGTAGCGCAAGGAAACAGACGAAAGAAATGGCCCCCCCCCCCCCATACACATGTACATACACACGTCCACACACGCAAATATACATACCTACACAGCTTTCCATGGTTTACCCCAGACGCTTCACATGCCTTGCTTCAATCCACTGACAGCACGTCAACCCCTGTATACCACATGACTCCAATTCACTCTATTTCTTGCCCTCCTTTCACCCTCCTGCATGTTCAGGCCCCGATCACACAAAATCTTTTTCACTCCATCTTTCCACCTCCAATTTGGTCTCCCTCTTCTCCTCGTTCCCTCCACCTCCGACACATATATCCTCTTGGTCAATCTCTCCTCACTCATTCTCTCCATGTGCCCAAACCATTTCAAAACACCCTCTTCTGCTCTCTCAACCACGCTCTTTTTATTTCCACACATCTCTCTTACCCTTACGTTACTTACTCGCTCAAACCACCTCACACCACACATTGTCCTCAAACATCTCATTTCCAGCACATCCATCCTCCTGCGCACATCTCTATCCATAGCCCACGCCTCGCAACCATACAGCATTGTTGGTACCACTATTCCCTCAAACATACCCATTTTTGCTTTCCGAGATAATGTTCTCGACTTCCACACATTTTTCAAGGCTCCCAAAATTTTCGCCCCCTCCCCCACCCTATGATCCACTTCCGCTTCCATGGTTCCATCCGCTGACAGATCCACTCCCAGATATCTAAAACACTTCACTTCCTCCAGTTTTTCTCCATTCAAACTCACCTCCCAATTGACTTGACCCTCACCCCTACTGTACCTAATAACCTTGCTCTTATTCACATTTACTCTCAACTTTCTTCTTCCACACACTTTACCAAACTCAGTCACCAGCTTCTGCAGTTTCTCACATGAATCAGCCACCAGCGCTGTATCATCAGCGAACAACAATTATTATTATTATTATTATTATTATTATTATTATCATTATTATTATTATTATCAATTATCATCACCATCATTATCATTAATCATTAATTATTATTATCATCATTATCATTATCATCATTATTATTATCATCATTATCATTATCATCATTATTATCATCATTATTATTCTCATCATTATCAATATCATCATTATTACTACCATTATCATTATTATTATCATTATTATTATCATTATCATTATCATCATCACCAGCTGGACCATTCTGGTCACCTTCCTCCACAACGACCAAGACGTGAAGTATCTCAACCATCATTTCTCTCCCTCACCTCCCACACCTCACACCTCACACCACACCCCACACCCCCTCACCCCACACTCCCACACCTCACACCTCACTCCACTCCTCACCCCCCCACCTCACACCACCCCCCACCCCTCACCCCTAACCTCACCCCTCCCCACACCCCATACCTCACACCCTCACACCTAACCCCACACCCCACACCCCCACACATCCCCACACCCTCACACCCCCACACCCCATACCTCACACCCTCACACCTAACCCCACACCCCACACCCCCACACATCCCCACACCCTCACACCCCCACACCTCACCCCACACCTAACCCCACATCTCCCCCAACCCCACACCCCCACACACCACCACCCCACACCCCCACACCACACACTCCCACACCTCACACCCTCACACCTAACCCCACACCCCACACCCCCACACATCCCCACACCCTCACACCCCCACACCTCACCCCACACCTAACCCCACATCTCCCCCAACCCCACACCCCCACACACCACCACCCCACACCCCCACACCACACACTCCCACACCTCACACCCCCACACCTAACCTCACCCCACCTCACACCCTCACACCTAACCTCACCCCCTCACACCTCACCCAACACACCCCCACACCCTCACACCACACACACCCCCACACACACACACCCTCACACCACACCCCACACACACACAGAGGGTCGAGCACTGCATTCGACAGAACAACGCCATCGACATCTACGAGATGTACTTCGACGAAAAGGAGAACCCCATCGTCGAAGAGCCAGAGCCCATCAAGACGGTGAATGTGATACGTGACCCACACGCCGGAGGGCGTATGGTCACCTCCCTCACACTGGCTCCTGAGGGAGGCCATAAAATCGCTGCTGCCTACTCCTCCTCCAGGTTCATGGGTTTGAGCGAGGACACGCCCAAGGAGTCCTTCGTCTGGGATATAAGTAAGCAGGAGCGAGGTAGTGTGTTGTGTTGTGTGTGAGTTTTTCTTATTTTTTCATTATTTTTCTATTTTTCCTTTTTTTGTGAGATGGTTGAGAAGTGGGTGAAGTGGGTAAATGAGAGGTGGATGGATACACAGATAAGATAGATGGATAGGTAGAGGGTAGATAGATCGATCGATAGATATATAGATTGATGGATCAATGATACATAGATAGATAGATAGACAGATAGATAGATAGATAGATAGACAGATAGATAGATAGATAGATAGATAGATAGATACATATAGACAGATATATAGATAGATAGATAGATAGATAGATAGATAGATAGATAGATACATAGATGAATGGTAGATATGGATAGACGGGAGAGAGAGAGAGAGAGAGAGAGAGAGAGAGAGAGAGAGAGAGAGAGAGAGAGAGAGAGAGAGAGAGAGAGAGAGAGAGGGCGTGACCTGGGGCGTGACCTGGGGCAGGGGGCGGAGTGGGCCCCACCAGCACGTGGGTGATTCATGGAGGCATAGGGTGGTTCATGGAGGCATAGGGTGGTTCATGGAGGCATAGGGTGGTTCATGGAGGCATAGGGTGGTTCATGGAGGCATAGGGTGGTTCATGGAGGCATAGGGTGGTTCATGGAGGCATAGGGTGGTTCATGGAGGCATAGGGTGGTTCATGGAGGCATAGGGTGGTTCATGGAGGCATAGGGTGGTTCATGGAGGCATAGGGTGGTTCATGGAGGCATAGGGTGGTTCATGGAGGCATAGGGTGGTTCATGGAGGCATAGGGTGGTTCATGGAGGCATAGGGTGGTTCATGGAGGCATAGGGTGGTTCATGGAGGCATAGGGTGGTTCATGGAGGCATAGGGTGGTTCATGGAGGCATAGGGTGGTTCATGGAGGCATAGGGTGGTTCATGGAGGCATAGGGTGGTTCATGGAGGCATAGGGTGGTTCATGGACACATATGGCGATTTATCTAACTACAACCTCGCTGAAGCTTGGGTTAGCGATGCTGTCTCCCGTGCGGTGGGGTAGCGCCGGGAATGGATGAAGGCAAGCAAGTATGAATGTGTACATGTGTATATATGTATAGTCTGTGTATGTGTATGTATATGTAGGTACAAGTGTACATGTTGATGTGTATATGTATATCTATGTATATGTGCGTATATGGGCGTTTATGTGTATATGAGTGGATGGGCCGTTCTTCGTCTGTTTCTTGGCGCTGCCTCGCTGACGCGGGAAACGGCGATCAAGTATAATAACATGAGTGAATAATAAGAATTGATCAAACAATATCATTCAGAAAGCCAGTAGATCGCTAGTTGAAGGTATATCAGTCTATCAATAGGATCTTTTATCTATCAGTGGCACCATTCAATCTTCACTTAGACGATAGATAGACTTAGAAATGAACGATTATTTTTTTTTCCCTTCAATTAATCACCTTTTAAAGCATCGACACACTTAGGAAACTGATTACAAACCAATTACTCAACTAACACTCAATCAATGATTGATTTATCCAATCAAAGAGATCAAATCATTGATTAATAAGTCACTTCATTAATCAATTAATCAGTCAGAGATCATTCACCTATAAGTCTCAATCATGAGCGAGCAAATTATCTAGTTACTTCATCAACCAATCACAAACTCCTTTATCCAATCAGCTCTCTTATCAATTACCAAATTAATCATCCAGTTCAACAACGAATCCCTCAATTCTCCATCCAATCAGCTTTCTTCATCAGTTAACAACCTAATCATCCAATTCCCCCAACTAATCACATAATTCCCCATCCCAATCACCTTCATCATCAGTCACTGTCCCAACCAATCACAGAAGTCTTCATCCTATGGAACTAGCTATCATAATCACTGAATCAACTGGTCATAAACGCCTTGTCTAATCAGGTACCAATCATGAGCTAATCATGTGTCATCTCCACAGACACCAGCAGTCACCCAGAGCTGGAGTTGCTGGCCCCATCCTGGCTCCAGTGTCTGCAATACAACGTCAAAGACAGCAATGTCATAGCAGCAGGTGGGTCCCCCCTCAAAAGAAAAAGAAAAAGAAAACGATCATTAATATCGTTTTCTTCGCTCTGTCTGTCTGTCTGTCTGTCTGTGTCTGTCTGTCTCTGTCTGTCTGTCTGTCTGTCTGTCTGTCTGTCTCTCTCTCTCTCTCTCTCTCTCTCTCTCTCTCTCTCTCTCTCTCTCTCTCTCTCTCTCTCACCCTGTTTTGTTCCTTCTCTTTTAACATGATCTTTCATTCGCATTTCTCTATCTATCGCTTCCCTCTCACTAGCCCTTCCTTTATTTTCTCCTCTCTAATTCTTAAACATTAACAAGAGGAGTTAATTATCAGATAATATTCGGTTACCAATTTATATAAGTTAGGCTTCACGTTTTCTAAAAGTAGAAAACGTATTGATGGGTATCTATTGGAAAATAAACAGAATGAGGCGAAGGATATAAATTTTGATAAATGGTGAAGATCTATAATTATAATCATATGAAAATATGATATATATATATATATATATATATATATATATATATATATATATATATATATATATATATATATATATATATATATATCACCGAAAAAAACAAATACAGGAACACATTTACCTCTTTGATACACAACTTAGATTAATTGTATAAAACCTGGGTTTCTGTGCTACATATATTTAATTATGGTATGATTACAAGCCCTAATGATCATTACCCCTTGAAAACCACTCAAGAGAACAACTGAACCACATAACTGAACTAACTAGAAGGTAATTAGCAAAGTCTTTACTTAACTTTAGTGATATACTTGTTAGTTTTCTGAAACAGGTTAAAAAAAAACTTTGTTTTTCGTTAGATTTCGACTCAATAAAGGAGTGAAAGAAGACGAAGAAATAAGATATTGAAAGATATGAAGAAATCCGACTATGGCAACTTTGAACAACATACGAGCAAGTGTTGCCATCTCCTCAAAGCTCCTTAGATTTTTTCTTCTTCTTTTCGTTTTTCTTCCCTTTCCACGTCGTCTTCGTGGATGGAATGGAAGACACAGATCACCTTCACAAACTGTCTTCCTTCCAGACCATAAAAAAGGCGTCCTTCCTTCATTCTCAGTCGACTGCAATCCTTCATTCTTGGGTCAAGGGAGACCGAAGCCTAGACATCGCAAGACCCATTTTCTTTTAATTCATTCACGTCGTCTGGAGAAATGTCATTTTCTATACCATCTATATCTATTTATTTCTCCAAACTTTTAAATATTTCTTTTTGTCTCAAAGTTGTAACTTTGCCACAAAGAGTTTGTCATTCCTTGATGTGAAAGTCCAAGAAAAACGAAGGGGGAAAAAGGAGCCAACAGGTGTCTGGGCTTGGCTGAGGGTTGAAGCTTATCAAAAAATAATTAAAAAAAAAAAAAATCGTCAGATCTTGTATAGTTTCCCCTGAACTACTGAGACACATATTTTTTTCCCTTGGGGGAAAAAAAGGGAAACCCTACTGCAGTTTCACGGAGGACTTACAGTTTGTGGGGAAACTTCCTCATATCCAGCTTTCATTTTCCACCGGGAATATACGGGAGAAAAATATCGTTACGCCGATATTTGAGAAGATCAAAGAGTATTATTCTCCATGGCGTTATTACAAAGATAGAAAATGGAAGCGAGGATGGTATGGGGTAACTCTTAGATTCTTTCAAGGCCAAGTGCAAGATTTTGGTCTCTGATGTTTTTGACAAGTCTTGGCAGAACAAAACGGCAATGTGTCATGATATCATACTTGTGTTTTCTGCAGTTCCGAGACTGCGCTTCACACAGGAGCAGAGTAGTGATGGACTCATTATTTGCAAATATATATATATATGTATATATATATATATATATATATATATATATATATATATATATATATATATATATATATATTTGTCCAAAAATTGAGAACTGTAATGAAAAATTTTAAATTTGTCCAAAAAATTGAGAATTTTAATGATAAATTTTCCAATTATCCAAAAATTGAGAATTTTAATAATAAATTTTCCAAGTGTCAAAAAACTGAGATTTTTAATAATAAATTTTCCATTTGTCCAAAAATTAGAAAGAAAAACCTTCAAGTCTAATCCATTTCCACGAACGCCATTGAGACGATAAGCCATTTGAGTCGACAAAGACACACCATGGTTGTGAGTGGTCGTGTGAGCACTGCCTCTATGACACCTTCTATGTGAGCCAGACTGGAGTGAAGTATGAATGTGACAAAGACAAAAAGCTAAAGGAAGGATCAACACAGGATCAGGATTTAAGTACGAAGCCAAGACACCTCGATCCATTCACTCAGAAACTGAGTGCCTTTCCAACCCTTTATATTGAACAAGATAAACGCTTTATTTCTTTATCAGTCACGAACCAATACTCAAGATGTGCCATTTCCTACTGCAATTTTCTCGCACTTTGCCAACATGTGTCGTCCACTGCGCATACTTAACACTGCCAACATGTGTCGTCCACTGCGCAAACTTAACACTAAGAACATGTGTCGTCCACTGCGCAAACATAACACTGAGAACATGTGTCGTCGACTGCGCAGACTTAACACTGAGAACATGTGTCGTCCGCTGCACAAACTTAACACTGAAAACATGTGTCGTCCACTGCGCAGACTTAACACTGAGAACATGTGTCGTCCACTGCGCAGACTTAACACTGAGAACATGTGTCGTCCACTGCGCAAACTTAACACTGAGAACATGTGTCGTCCACTGCGCAAACTTAACACTGAGAACATGTGTCGTCCACTGCGCAAACTTAACACTGAGAACATGTGTCGTCCATTGCGCAAACTTAGCACTAAGAACATGTGTCGTCCACTGCGCAAACTTAACACTGAGAACATGTGTCGTCCACTGCGCAGACTTAACACTGAGAACATGTGTCGTCCACTGCGCAGACTTAACACTGAGAACATGTGTCGTCCACTGCGCAAACTTAACACTAAGAACATGTGTCGTCCACTGCGCAGACTTAACACTAAGAACATGTGTCGTCCACTGCGCAAACTTAACACTGAGAACATGTGTCGTCCACTGCGCAAACTTAACACTGAGAACATGTGTCGTCCACTGCGCAAACTTAACACTGAGAACATGTGTCGTCCATTGCGCAAACTTAACTCTGAGAACATGTGTCGTCCACTGCGCAAACTTAACACTGACAACATGTGTCGTCCACTGCGCAAACAACACTGAGAACATGTGTCGTCCACTGCGCAAACATAACACTGAGAACATGTGTCGTCCACTGCGCAAACTTAACACTGAGAACATGTGTCGTCCACTGCGCAGACTTAACACTGAGAACATGTGTCGTCCACTGCGCAAACTTAACACTGAGAACATGTGTCGTCCACTGCGCAGACTTAACACTAAGAACATGTGTCGTCCACTGCGCAGACTTAACACTGAGAACATGTGTCGTCCACTGCGCAGACTTAACACTGAGAACTTGTGTCGTCCACTGCGCAAACTTAACACTGAGAACATGTGTCGTCCACTGCGCAGACTTAACACTGAGAACATGTGTCGTCCACTGCGCAGACTTAACACTGAGAACATGTGTCGTCCACTGCGCAAACTTAACACTGAGAACATGTGTCGTCCACTGCGCAGACTTAACACTAAGAACATGTGTCGTCCACTGCGCAAACTTAACACTGAGAACTTGTGTCGTCCACTGCGCAAACTTAACACTGAGAACATGTGTCGTCCACTGCGCAAACTTAACACTGAAAATTCTGATAAATGAATGAAGATTAGCAGCGAAAAGGCAGGGCTAGTCTGATTCACACGGAATGCGACTTATTTATCTAATAATTGATAAATATAACAAAAACTGGAGCAGCCAGAGCCCGGAGTACCCACATATGCCTCGGGTGTAAACCCACCACTCGTAAACCACATGAGGACGAGTGTAAACTATTCTGCCACACACACACACACAGAGGTTTACGGACTTTACCTCCTTAGTGTGAGAAAGTCTGAGAATAAATTGGTATTCGAACCTGGGATGCAATTACTGATGTGGGTGGTTGAGCCCGGTACACCCCACACACATATCTATTCTCGTTTTCTGTGAGAATATAGATTCACAGTAATATACGAAAGAGCTGAGATCAAACGCTTGTGTTACACTTTGTTCTTCTGTATCAATTGTTCTTCTATATCAAAGAGAACACAGTTTTGAGAATATATAATAATCTCATTAGTGTGTATCCGTCTTCTATATCTGTCTTCCTCCATATATATCTAATAGCTAACTTCACAGCCTCTTCCATATTCAGTAAACAAAATGGTTATATTACTCAGTAAACGAAATGATTATATTATTCAATAAACGAAATGATTATATTACTCAATAAACGAAGTGATTATATTATTCAATAAACGAAATGATTATATTATTCAATAAACGAAATGATTATATTACTCAATAAACGAAGTGATTATATCATTCAATAAACGAAATGATCATATTATTCAATAAACGAAATGATTATATTATTCAATAAACGAAATGATTATATTACTCAATAAACGAAATGATTACATTATTCAATAAACGAAATGATTACATTATTCAATAAACGAATGATTATATTACTCAATAAACGAAATGATTACATTATTCAATAAGCGAAATGATCATATTATTCAATAAACGAAATGATTATATTACTTTTGTATCCTCCTTCTGAAGATTTACACATACATTACTTTTACAAACACCCTACACCTCATTTACACTTACACCACATTTACAAACACCCTACACCTCATTTACACTTACACCACATTTACAAACACCTTACACCTCATTTACACTTACACTTCACCTATTACACACCAACTCTTCTCGCAATGAACTACACCTGCGCCATACACGAATTACACCTAACCCTACCTCTTGTTTACACACACGCTACACCTGATTTACACTTGTTCTACATGCCATTTCATACTCGATTTACACTTACAGCAAACACCGTAAAAATCTGATCAAATTGATCCTGTAAAATGGCTATTATTATAATCATCTTCCTCCGCTGGTCCCTATACCAGCACTACGAGCACGGCCTAGCTGATCATCCTCCCTCCCTCACTCCCAACACCACGAGCACGGCCTAGCTGATCATCCTCCCTCCCTCCCTACCTCCCAACACCACCAGTACGGCCTAGCTGATCATCCTCCCTACCTCCCTCGATCCCAACACCACCAGCACGGCCAAGCTGATCATCCTCCTTCCCTCCCTCCCACCCAACACCACGAGCACGGCCAAGCTGATCATCCTCCCTCTCTCCCAACACCACGAGCACGGCCTACCTGATCATCCTCCCTCACTCCCAACACCACGAGCACGTCCTAGCTGATCCTCCTCCCTCTCCATCCCTCTCTCCCAACACCACCAGTACGGCCTAGCTGATCATCCTCCCTCCCTACCTCCCAAGCACGGCCTAGCTGATCATCCTCCTCCCTCTCCATCCCCACCAAGGTCTGAGCAATGGGCAGGTGTCGTGGTGGGATGTGAGGCAGGGACCACGACCCGTGGAGTCGACAGATCTATCCGTCAGCCACACCCAGATGGTCACCTCCCTGGCCTGGCTGGCTCACAAGACCCGCTCAGAGCTCTTCACCGTCTCCACCGACGGTCAGGTGAGTGGGTCCACGTTCGAGTCCTGGGTTGTGGCTGCCGGCCCACAGCCAACCCAGGTGTTTACCCTCTCGGACCACCGTATCAGCTACTATATAAATCGATTTTCGTAATGATTGTATTTCATTTTTATACTTAATCGCTGTTTCCCGCATCTGCGAGGTAGCGTAATAAGAATGATGATGATAATGATAATGGCAATAGTAATAATAATGATGATAGTAATAATAATGATAATAGTATTAATGGTAATGATAATAATAATGACAGCTGTAATAATAAAAACAATAATAATAATGATAATGATAATAATAATAATAATAATAATAATAATAATAGTAATGATAATAATAATAATAATAACAATAATAATGATAATGATAATAACAATGATGATAATGATAATTAAAATAATAATGATGATAATAATGATAATGATAATAATAATGACAATAATAATGTGATAGTGATAACAATAATAATGATAATAATGATGATGATAATAATGTGATAGTAATAAAAATAATAATGATAACAATAATAATGATAATAATAATAATAATAATAATAATAATAATAATAATAATAATAATAATAATAATAATAATAATAATAATAACAGCACTGGAAGCTCAAGTACAAAAGTACAGAGAAAACGGGAGTAAGAGAAGGCAAATAAGTACTTCACCTTAAATTTCCCTCCATGATCGCCTTAACAATGAACTAGACACTTGATAAATGACAG
>NC_092253.1:10195000-10215000 GCF_036320965.1 Panulirus ornatus
GAATAGCCCAGCTTCGTACCCCAGATGAAGCTTGTCATTCAAATGACTATCAAAGTATTCTACTCCCTCCGGTAGACTATAAAGTACTCAGCCATATACAGGTTAAACTTAATAACTGTTGAGTTTCCCCTCCCGTGTATCTGTATTTGCCTATGTGTGTGTTTATCTACAATTCCTTATAGTTCCCGTTTTCTATTTCACCCCCTCTCCCAAACCTCAGGTCTTGTGGTGGGACACTCGTAAACTTTGCCAGCCCACAGATAGCTTGGTGATGGACCCGCTCCGAGAAGAGCCCCCGAACCTGGGCCGCGCCCTCAGCGCCACCTGTCTGGAATACGAGGCCACTATGCCCACCAAGCTCATGGTGGCTACAGAGCAAGGCCAGGTGGTTGCCTGTAACAGGCGAGCCCGAAGTCCACCAGACAGAATAAGTCAGTATATGAGACAGTCGTTACAGCTGGTGCAAGCACCTTGAACCATCTGGTTTATTTTCTTTTTCGTGTATATGGTTCAGATGATCTATATGGTTTCGGGTGAAGAAGGAGATGAGTGAATGAGTCATTAGTGGAATGAATGATATGAAAAGCTTTTGTGTAATTCTATCTATCTATTTAACTAGCTAGCTAGTTATATATATATATATATATATATATATATATATATATATATATATATATATATATATATATATATATATATATATATATATATATGCAAAAGATGCATGTATTATGCGTAAAGTGGTAGGTGGGCAGATTAGAAAGGGTAGTGAGTGGTGGGATGAAGAAGTAAAGTTGCTAGTGAAAGAGAAGAGAGAAATATATGGGCATTACTTATAGGAAAGGAGTGCAAGTGACTGGGGGCATCGATGTATATGAGAAGGTGGCAGGAGGTCAAGAAGAAGGTGCAGGGGTTAAAAAAGAGGGCGAGTAAGAATCGGGATGATAGAGTATCAGTAAACTTTAGGGAGAATTAAAAGATGTTTTGGAAGAAGGTTGACAGCATGTGTAAACATTAGAGCAAATGACAACAACGTTAAAGGTGGCAAATAGATAAGTGTTAACAGGTAGTGATGAAGTGAGGAGGAGATGGCGTGAGTATTTTGAAGGATTGTTGAATGTGGTTGATGACAGAGTGGCAGACATAGGGTGTTTTGGTTCGGGGCGATGTGGAAGTGAGAGATTCAGGGAGAGTGGTTTGGTGAAGAGAGAAGAGCTGGTGAAAGCCTTACGTAAGATGAAATGTGGCAAGGCGGCGGGAGTGGATGATATTACAGCTCTGAATTTCTTAAGAAAGGGGGTGACTGTGTTGTTGATTGGCTAGTTTGGAATTTCTATACATTCATGAATCATAGTGAGGTGTTTGAGAATTTTCGGGGTGCATGTATAGTGCCACTGTATTAAGACAAGGGAGATAAAAGTGAGTGTTCAAACTACAGAGGCATAGGTGTGTTGAGTGTACCTAGTAAGCTGTATGGGAGGGTATAAATTGAGAGGGTGAAGGCATGTACAGAGCAACAGATTGGGGAAGAGCAGTGTGGTTTCAGAAGTGGTAGAGGATGTGTGGATCAGGTGTTTGCTTTGAAGAATTTGTGTGAGAAATAGAGAAACATGGATTCATATATGGATTTGGAGACGCCATATGGTAGGGTTGATAGAGATGCCTTGTGGAAGGTTTTAAGAGTATGTGGTGTGGGAGGTAAACAGCTAGAAGCAGTGAGAAGTTTTTATCAAGGATGTAAGGCATGTGTACGAGTAGGAAGAGAGGAGAGTGAATGGTTCCAATTGAAGGTTGTTTGATTCGTTTATGGATGGGGTGGTTATGGAGGTAAATGTAAGAGCTTTGGAGAGAGGGGCGAGTATGCAGTCTGCTGAGGATGAGAGGGCCTAGGAAATGAATCAGTTGTTATTTTTGATGATACAGCACTGGTGGTAGATACTACTACTACTACCACTACTACTACTACTACTACTACTACTACTAATACTACTGCTACCACTACTACTACCACTACTACCATTAATTCTTTCATGATATCTGTTCACATTCTTTCCTTCCACTCCGTTTGTACCCAGGTCAACTTTTTTACACACTGTCCCTTCAGGGACCCCAGCCATACCAGTAAATGTAATTTGTAGTACACTTGAGCTATCCGGGTACGCCAGATGCCCTTGGCGTATCAAGTGAGCATTACAACGCTTTAATCTTAGCCAATGGCAAGGGAAAACATCTCGTTAACAGGTTAACATGTTTGCTGGCAACACTGCCGCTGAAATTGCCAGAGGATCCTGAGTGAGTGTGTGTGTGTGTGTGTGTGTGTGTGTGTGTGTGTGTGTGTGTGTGTGTGTGTGTGTGAAAGTATATATATATATATATATTGGAAAGGATCACAATTTTGCGCGTGATCAAGATATTCCTATGAGTCCACGGGGAAAATGAAACACGAAAAGTTCCCAAGCGCACTTTCGTGTAATAATCACAAGTTTATGAACGCTCGTTGTATGTTTTGGACAATCACATGTTTACCAAATGGCGTCCTAGCTTCGTCTCTTCGATGTATATCAACTGACTGTTATATTCCTCTCTTGTGTCTCCCCTGATGATGTGATTATTACACGAAAGTGCACTTGGGAACTTTTCGTGTTTCATTTTCCCCGTGGCCTTATAGGAATATCTTGATCACGCGCAAAAATTGTGATCCTTTCCAATATATATGTATATGTGTGTATATGTATGAGCGTGTATGTACATATGTGTATGTATGAGTGGATGGTTGGGCATTAATGAGGAATGAGAGTTAAGATCAACCACTAACAGTAGTTAAGATTAACGAGGAACTGGTAATTAAGGTTAACGAGTCTCAACATCGCTGGTGCATTTAACGCAGGAATTTTTATCAACACACACACACACACACACACACACACACACCCACACACACACACACACACACACACACACACACACACACACACACACCCCACACACACACACACACATACCAACACCCACCCACCCACCCACCCACAAACACCCACCCACTCACCTACCCACCCACCCACACACACCCACACACACCCACACACCCCCCCACACACACACACACACTCACACACACACACCCACCCACCCACACACACCCACACACACACACACACACACACACACACTCACACACACACACACACACACACACACACACATACCAACACCCACCCACCCACCCACAAACACCCACCCACCCACCCACCAACCCACCCACACACACACACACCTACCCACCCACCCACACACTCAAACACACACACACACACACACACACTACAGTCATACAAGAAAATTTAGAAAGATACACACCTTCCCTTCTAAATCTAACTGGATATACTTCAAATTCTATGGAGCTTCCCTAACCCTTCGCCCATCAAATCTATTTTCCCAAAGAGGATGAAAACTGCTGACGTAGTTTGGGGGGGGGGGTGGTTTTAGGTTCCCCCCCCCTCTCTCTCTCTCTCTCTCTCTCTCTCTCTCTCTCTCTCTCTCTCTCTCTCTCTCTCTCTCTCCTCATCGAGAGGAGCTCTGGGCCACAATAGGACGAAAACGTATGTTTACGTGGTGATGATAAAGGAAGTATAGAGGAAGATACACGAAGATTGGAAGGATATATGGATATAGCAATATGCCTATAGAGATGTATGAATGCATATACGTTTACTTAACTATGCCACTTGAAAAATTATTTTGTGCTTGTTTGTTTACGTGTTGATGATGAAGGAAGTATAGAGGAAGATACATGAAGATTGGAAGGATATATGGATATAGCAATATGCCTATAGAGATGTATGAATGCATATACGTTTACTTAACTATGCCACTTGAACAATTATTTTGTGTTCGTTTCTCTGTATCTTTCTGTGTTTCAGTTTAGTATCTGACGTGTGTAACTCTCTGCTTTTTCTCTTTTAAGCCTGTTAGTGTCTATCTAATCATTGTCTATCAATAATTTGTCTCGTCTCCACAAACACAAACGCCCACGCCCACTCCACCTCCCCCCCCAGGCATGATTTACAACGCCCACTTTGCGCCCATCTACGCCATCCAGCGTAACCCGTTTTTCCTGAAGAACTTCATGACGCTAGGAGACTGGACCATCAAACTGTGGGCGGAGGACTTCAAGGAATCGCCCGTCCTCTGGACCAAGCCATCCCCCTCACAGGTAAACCCACGTGGGGTAAACTAGAGGTAAACTCAGGTAGGTAAACCAGAGGTAAACTCAGGTGGGTAAACCAGAGGTAAACTCAGGTAAACTAGAGGTAAACTCAGGTAAACTAGAGGTAAACTCAGGCGGGTAAACCAGAGGTAAATTCAGGTGGGTAAACCAGAGGTAAACTCAGGTAAACCAGAGGTAAACTCAGGTAAACCAGAGGTAAACTCAGGTCGGTGAACCAGAGGTAAACTCAGGTAAACCAGAGGTAAATTCAGGTGGGTAAACCAGAGGTAAACTCAGGTGGGTAGACCAGAGGTAAACTCAGGTGGGTAAACCAGAGGTAAATTCAGGTGGGTGAATCAGATGAAAACTCAGGTGAGTAAACCACAAGTGTGGGTGGACCAGAAGCAAACTTAGTTCGATAAAGTAGAGATAAGCCCTTGGGGTTAACCAGAGGTAAACTCAGGAGGGTATACCAGTGGTAAACTTAGAAGAGTAAGCTACAGGTAGACTTAGGAGGATAGATTAGAGGTAAACCCAGGAGGTAAGACCACAGACAGGCCTAGGAGGTAATAGGGAAACCCTTCAAGGTAAACCAACGCCACTGTAAGAAACGTCAACTGCAGGTAAAGTCTCAGGTAAACCCAAAAAGAAGTAAACCAATGGTAAACCTCGTCAAAAACCTATCCAGTTTACTTAGATCAAGGTAAAGCAATCACTAACACACTGGTATACCAGGTCACTGATAATTTAACCCCAGATAACGCAAAATCCCGAGCCCTTCGTAGCTCCCCCAGAGACATCACCCCCAGAGACATCACCCCCAGATCGAACTGACCTCCACCTTCACCAATCACCCCTGAGATATTCAGTGGGTGCTGGCGTGGGCTCTGGGGCGGTATTAACCCCTTAGATCTTCTTCACCCCCCCCCCAGATATAAGGGGTTGGCCATGCTTAACCTCCTTCACCAATCACCCCTGAGATATTCAGCGGGTGCTGGCGTGGGCTCTGGGGCAGTATAAACCCTTAGATCTTCTTCAGACCCCCCCAGATATAAGGGGTTGGCCATGCTTAACCTCCTTCACCAATCACCCCTGAGATATTCAGTGGGTGCTGGCGTGGGCTCTGGGGCGGTATTAACCCCTTAGATCCTCTTCACCCCTCAGATATAAGGGGTTGGCCATGCTTAACCTCCTTCACCAATCACCCCTGAGATATTCAGTGGGTGCTGGGTGGGCTCTGGGGCAGTATAAACCCTTAGATCTTCTTCAGACCCCCCCAGATATAAGGGGTTGGCCATGCTTAACCTCCTTCACCAATCACCCCTGAGATATTCAGTGGGTGCTGGCGTGGGCTCTGGGGCGGTATTAACCCCTTAGATCCTCTTCAGACACCCCCCAGATATAAGGGGTTGGCCATGCTTGACCTCCTTCACCAATCACCCCTGAGATATTCAGTGGGTGCTGGCGTGGGCTCTGGGTCGGTATTAACCCCTTAGATCTTCTCCACCCCCCCAGATATAAGGGGTTGGCCATGCTTAACCTCCTTCACCAATCACCCCTGAGATATTCAGTGGGTGCTGGCGTGGGCTCTGGGGCAGTATAAGCCCTTAGATCTTCTCCACCCCCCCAGATATAAGGGGTTGGCCATGCTTAACCTCCTTCACCAATCACCCCTGAGATATTCAGCGGGTGCTGGCGTGGGCTCTGGGGCGGTATTAACCCCTTAGATCCTCTTCACCCCCCATCCCCCCAGATATAAGGGGTTGGCCATGCTTAACCTCCTGCTTTCTTTCTCTCTCCCACCCCCAGATACGGGGGGGTTGCTGGAGTTCGTCTCGTTCGTCAGTGCTGTTCACAGTGCGTCTGGACGGAGCGCTGGACGCCTGGGACTTCCTCACCTCCTGGACGAAGCCAGCTTCAACCTGCCAGGTCAGTGTATTGCGTCACGGGTAAGTGTATTGCGTCATAGACCAGTGTTGCGTCAAAGGCCAATGTTGCGTCACGGTTTAGTATATTGCGTCAAAGACTAGTGTTGCGTCTAGGGTTAGTGTTGTGTGAAAGATCAGTGTTGCGTCATGGGTCAGTATTACGTCAAAGGCCAGGGTTGCGTCTAGGGTTAGTGTTGCGTCAAAGACCAGTGTTGCGTCATGGGTCAGTATTGCGTCACAGGCCAGTGTTGCGTCAAAGGCCAGTGTTGTGTCACAGGCCAGTGTTGCGTCTCTTTCCGGAGAAAACAGAGGAGAACCAGACTGCGTCACGCAAAAGATAAGAAAGAATAACGACGCAATATTTACGCTCGAGAGGTGAGGGAGGGAAGGGGAGGGAAGGGGAGGGAGGGGGGAGGGGAGGGGGGAATAATCTGCGTCTCTTTACGGAGAAAACGGAGGAGAACCAGACTGCGTCACGCAAAAGATAAGAAAGAATAACGACGCAATATTTACGCTCGAGAGGGGGGAGGGAAGGCGGGGCACAATAGGGACTGGAAGCCTCCGCTTCTTCGCCATGACACAGAGAATCAGATCCTTCATACAATCCCATGACTAAGACGATTGGATACTTCTTCTTTCCCTTCTCTCTTTTCTTTCTTCGACGAAGGAGAATTGAACTCGATCATACTCCTCCTCTTTATGGCGCCATCCGCTAGTCTTCATCCTTCCACTTCGATGTATCCTTTTTTTGTTTTTTTCCCCCCTGACCTCCGTTTTTCCCCTTGATCTCCGCGCATTATCGTGTGGAGGACGTCAGTTTCCTCTCCGATGTATCCTTTTTTGTTTTTTTCCCCCCTGACCTCCGTTTTTCCCCTTGATCTCCGTGCAATATCGTGTGGAGGAGCGTCAGTGTTGATCGACGTGGACACCTCGCAACGCAAATCGCAGTCCCGATCAAGAGGTTGCGTTCGATTTTGGTTTTGGTTTTATCGTACGTGAGGAGATGAAAAGCGTCAGGTCAAAGGGCAGGCCATTTAATAACGTAGGGTCGGACCGTCGTCGTGGTGCTCAAGGATCGTACCGTCGTGCTCAAGGGTCGGACCGTCGTGCTCGATGGTCGGACCGTCATGGTGCTCAAGGATCGTACCGTCGTGCTCAAGGGTTGTATCGTCGTGCTCGAAGGTTGTAATCGTCGTGCTCAAGGATTGTGCCGTCGTGCTCAAGGGTCGTACCGTCGTGCCCAGGGGTCGTGCCGTCGTGCTCAAAGGGTCGTTCCGTCGTGCTCAAGGGTCGTACCGTCGTGCTCGAAGGTTGTACCGTCGTGGTGCTCAAGGGTCGTACCGTCGTGCTCAACTCTCGTACCGTCGTGTTCAACCCTCGTATCGTCGTGTTCAACCCATCGTACCGTCGTGTTCAACCCATCGTACCGTCGTGTTCAACCCATCGTACCGTCGTGTTCAACCCATCGTACCGTCGTGTTCAACCCATCGTACCGTCGTGTTCAAAAGGGTGTGATTTGAACTCGGCGAGTCCCATACGCCACATGTGTATATCGAGTCATCACACCAGCTCCAAAACCACACCATGTCATGGTCTGGTCACTCACACACACAGGTACACAGACACACACACACACACAGGTACACAGACACACACACACACACACAGGTACACAGACACACACACACGGTACATGATAAACTCAGCAGATAACATCTCTAGTGTTGTTATCTTATCAGTGAACCACACAGGTACACAGACACACACACACACAGGTACATGATAAACTCAGCAGATAACATCTCGTAGTGTTATCTTATCAGTGAACCACACAGGTACACACACACACACACACACACACACACGGTACATGATAAACAAAGCAGATAACATCTCGTGTTGTTATCTTATCAGTGAACCACACAGGTACACAGACACACACACACACACGGTACATGGTAATCCCAGCAGATAACATCTCGTGTTGTTATCTTATCAGTGAACCACACAGGTACACAGACACACACACACACAGGTACATGATAAACTCAGCAGATAACATCTCGTAGTGTTATCTTATCAGTGAACCACACAGGTACACACACACACACACACACACACACGGTACATGATAAACAAAGCAGATAACATCTCGTGTTGTTATCTTATCAGTGAACCACACAGGTACACAGACACACACACACACGGTACATGATAAACTCAGCAGATAACATCTCTAGTGTTGTTATCTTATCAGTGAACCACACAGGTACACAGACACACACACAGGTACATGATAAACTCAGCAGATAACATCTCGTGTTGTTATCTTATCAGTGAACCACACAGGTACACAGACACACACACACACACGGTACATGATAAACTCAGCAGATAACATCTCGTGTTGTTATCTTATCAGTGAATCACACAGGTACACAGACACACACACACACACACGGTACATGATAAACTCAGCAGATAACATCTCGTGTTGTTATCTTATCAGTGAACCACACAGGTACACAGACACACACACACACGGTACATAATAAACTCAGCAGATAACATCTCTAGTGTTGTTATCTTATCAGTGAACCACACAGGTACACAGACACACACACACGGTACATGATAAACTCAGCAGATAACATCTCGTAGTGTTATCTTATCAGTGAACCACACAGGTACACAGACACACACACACACCGTACATGATAAACAAAGCAGATAACATCTCATGTTGTTATCTTATCAGTGAACCACACAGGTACACAGACACACACACACACGGTACATGATAAACTCAGCAGATAACATCTCATGTTGTTATCTTATCAGTGAACCACACAGGTACACAGACACACACACACACGGTACATGATAAACTCAGCAGATAACATCTCGTGGTGTTATCTTATCAGTGAATCACACAGGTACACAGACACACACACACGGTACATGATAAACTCAGCAGATAACATCTCATGTTGTTATCTTATCAGTGAACCACACAGGTACACAGACACACACACACACACACACGGTACATGATAAACTCAGCAGATAACATCTCATGTTGTTATCTTATCAGTGAATCACACAGGTACACAGACACACACACACGGTACATGATAAACTCAGCAGATAACATCTCGTGTTGTTATCTTATCAGTGAATCAACAAAACATATTATCACTTTGAGGTCATTTCCCTTTCGTCAATTAATGATGATGATGATAATGATAATGATAATGATAATAATGATGATGATAATAATGATAATGATGATGATGATGATTTTTACCATCTCCTCCTCCTCTTCCACATGACAGTCCACCCACCTCTGTTGATACCGTCCTTCTCTTCCACCTTACGTCTTCCCTCTCCCCTCTGATCTCCTCTTCCACTTACCGACCCCCTCCCCCCTGGTCTACTCCACTTCGTCAGGTGGTGGACCACTTCCTCCACCACTGACTGAGGTTTACCACTCCCTGATCCACTGCCTGTGCTCTCCACTCCCTGACCTCCTCCCTCCGTCAGGTGGTGGACCACTCCCTGATCCACTGCCTGAGCTCTCCACTCCCTGACCTCCTCCCTCCGTCAGGTGGTGGACCACTCCCTGATCCACTGCCTGAGCTCTCCACTCCCTGACCTCCTCCCTCCGTCAGGTGGTGGACCACTCCCTGATCCACTGCCTGAGCTCTCCACTCCCTGACCTCCTCCCTCCGTCAGGAGGTTGACCACTCCCTGATCCACTGCCTGTGCACTCCACTCCCTGACCTCCTCCCTCCGTCAGGTGGTTGACCACTCCCTGATCCACTGCCTGAGCTCTCCACTCCCTGACCTCCTCCCTCCGTCAGGTGGTGGACCACTCCCTGATCCACTGCCTGAACTCTCCACTCCCTGACCTCCTCCCTCCGTCAGGTGGTGGACGAAGGGCTGGAGACGCTCGGGGTGCACGAGGGAGGTCGTCTGCTAGCGGCGGGGTCGCAGCTGGGGACCATCTCGCTCCTGCACGTACCGCCACGCCTCGTCCAACCCTCAGACAAGCACGAGAAGGCAGCCTTTACCGCTGTGAGTACGTCGTGGTGTGTGGTGGTGATGATGGTGTGTGGTGGTGATGTGTGTGGTGGTGATGTGTGTGTGTGTGTGGTGGTGTGTGTGTGTGTGGTGGTGGTGTGTGTGTGTGTGTGTGGTGATGGTGAGTGTGTGTGGTGGTGGTGTGTGTGTGTGTGTGGTGCTGGTGAGTGTGTGTGGTGGTGATGTGTGTGTGTGTGTGGTGCTGGTGAGTGTGTGTGGTGGTGATGTGTGAGTGTGTGTGGTGCTGGTGAGTGTGTGTGGTGGTGATGTGTGTGTGTGTGTGGTGCTGGTGAGTGTGTGTGGTGGTGGTGTGTGTGTGTGTGTGGTGCTGGTGGTGTGTGGTGGTGTGTGTGGTGGTGATGTGTGTGTGTGGTGATGTGTGTGTGTGGTGATGTGTGTGTGGTGATGGTGTGTGGTGATGTGTGTGTGTGTGTGGTGTGTGGTGGTGGTGGTGATGGTGTGTGTGTGTGTGTGTGGCGGTGCTGGTGTGTGTGTGTGTGGTGGTGTGTGTGTGTGTGTGTGGTGGTGGTGGTGTGTGTGGTGATGATGAGTGTGTGTGTGTGTGTGTGGTGATGATGAGTGTGTGGTGGTGGTGGTGAGCGTGTGAGGTGGTAGTGAGTGTGTGTGGGGGTAGTGAGTGAGTGTGTGTGGTGGTGGTGTGGGTGTGGTGGTAGTGGTGGTGGTGGCGTGTGTGTGGCGGTGGTATGAGTGTGTGTGGTGGTGGTGCTGAGTGTGTGGTGGTAGTAGAGTGTGTGTACTGAGACACTGGTGGTCGGTAACGAGAGAGAGAAAGAGAGACGAACTAATCACCCACGAACCAAGGCGTCTGATTGGTGGACGCGAAAGGGTCGCGTTCTGTTCCAGATCCTGGAGCGAGAGACGCGACGCGAACGCGTCTTGGAGGCCAGGCACAAGGAACAGCGACTGAGGGAACGCGTCAAAGGAGGAGCAAGTCGAGGAGGAGGTGGAGGAGGTGGAGGAGCAGGAGGAGGAGACGGACAGGAGGCTACACATCCAGGCAAAGATCCAGTTAAGGAGGCAGAGAAGGAGTACTTCAAGCACGTACACCAGGTAAGACCCGACCTGGGCTTTGACCAGGTCAAGGTCTGTGTGTGTGTGTGTGTGTGTGTGTGTGTGTGTGTGTCAAACTGAGCAATGTATTAACTACTTCGTAACTCTGAAAGATTTTGAGCAGCCCTTTCTACTCGACATGGCAATTATATGTTGAAGAAAAAAAAAAAGGGGGAGAGTAATGTTTGAGAAATGACTTTTTTAAGTTGATCAGACTCAAACATAACTGGTGTCATACACCCCCCCTGCTGATACATCCCTGAGAGAGAGAGAGAGAGAGAGAGAGAGAGAGAGAGAGAGAGAGAGAGAGAGAGAGAGAGAGAGAGAGAGAGAGAGAGAGAGATCCAAGGTCCGTGGTCTGTCTAGCCTCCATCGTAAATGATAGTCCATTCTAACGTGGTAAGACTTCGTCCAATGCTTTTTGGAAGTGCAGAAATATTGTGTCTATTGCTTGTTGTCTTGTGGTGAGTATGGAATAATGTAAGACCAAATTGCAGGAGGGTTGTAAGGCAGGATGTAGGCGTCTTCTTAAACCGTAGTGTGTATTAATGATCTAGTTGTGTTTGTGCCACACAGGCTACGATTATATATCCAATAATTTACTCTCGAAGTTTAATTGATGTGAGGCTAATAGGATGGTAATTAGCAGGTAATTCGCGGCTTCCCTTCATATAATCCATGGCAATCCAGTCTGCCAGACCTCCAGTCCTGTGGATCTATTCCATTCTGGAGCGAGCTAGTGAAACTCTTGGTTAACGGCGCGACAATATCTCGTGTTTAACGTTTTGAATAACTCGTGGATAGAAACGATCAAGTCTTGGCCTTTTTATTTGGCCTTTTTTTATCATCATTCAGCTTCTCTATGTGTGTTAGCACTTCTCTAAGTGTGGCGAAGAATTTTGGTATGTTGGAGTACTATTTGTCACTGTGTGAGAATCTTTGAATGTTGTTTTCTTATTCTACTTCTTGTATGTTTATTATCATTGATTTATTCATTTTGCTTGGTCGCTGTCTCCCGCGTTAGCGAGGTAGCGCAAGGAAACAGACGAAAGAAATGGCCCAACCCACCCACATACACATCTATATACATACACGTCCCCACACGCAAATATACATACCTATACATCTCAATGTACACATATATATACACACACAGACATATACATATATACACATGTACATAATTCATTCCCGTCGCCACCTCGCTACACATGGAATAACAACCCCCTCCCCTCGCACGCGCGCGAGGTAACGCTAGGAAAGGACAACAAAGGCCCCATTCGTTCACACTCAGTCTCTAGCTGTCATGTAATAATCATTAATATGTGAACGAAATCTTTTAGGATCTCCTTTGCTCTATCTTGCAGTACACACTTCTTCTCTCTTGGCATTTCTGATAAGGTCCTCTTATTGTTATATTGTTATATTGTTATATCGTCTTCTGATTGTTATATTGTTATATTATTATATTGTTATATTGTTTTATTGTCTTCTGATTGTTATATTGCTATATTGTTATATTGTTATATTGTCTTCTGATTGTTATATTACGTTGCAAGAACTGGGTCACTGACTTGATTTTCTTAAGCAGTGTTGATATCTGCTGGTTGACTCAGACGTCTATATACAACGTCTATGTAAACTGTGCAACATTCTCTGCCACTCCGAACACACGAGTGAGCCATGTAGTCTTCATCATCTCCCCCTTCCTTTTTATTTACAGGAACATCTGTACAATTATTTACTGTATTCATCAAATGAAATATGGAGCCAAGGAGAAATTACCCACTCCAGTGTGTTTACTATGACAATTACATTTGGACACTGAGATGTCTTTCATCACCAGTTTAAAACACTGATGGAACTCCTACACACACACACACACACACACACTGAACGTTCCACTCGTTTCTCTCTTTGATCCGTTCCGTGCCTGAGATGCCAGAGGCCCGTGAGGAGCGAAATGCTGCTGTCGCAGGCGCGCTACACCTGCCAACTCGCCATTTGTGTAGCCATGAAAACCATTTCAGTGTTTTCGTTTCACTCTCTCAGCTTTCAATTGCGAAGGGTTGTATGTCTGTGTGGTTGGTATAGCTGACGAGTGGGTTTGGATGGCCAGGTTGTGGGGTGGGAGGTTAGCATGGTGGGGTAGGGGAAGGTGGAGGTGGTATGGTAGGGGAGGGTTGAGGTGGTGTGGTGGGGTAGGATGGAGGTGGTGTGGTAGGGGAGGGTGGAGGTGGTGTGGTAGGGGAGGGTGGAGGTTGTGTGATACATTTAGGTAAAGTTGTGTGATACATTTAGGTAAAGTTGTGTGATACATTTAGGTAAAGTTGTGTGATACATGTAGGGGAGGTTGTGTGTTACATGTAGGGGAGGTTGTGTGTTACATGTAGGGGAGGATATGTGATACATGTAGGGGAAGTTGTGTGATACATGTAGGGGAGGTTGGGTGATACATGTAGGGGAGGTTGTGTGATACATGTAGGGGAGGTTGTGTGATACATGTAGGGGAGGTTGTGTGATTACATGTAGGGGAGGTTGTGTGATACATGTAGGGGAAGTTGTGTGATACATTTAGGTAAAGTTGTGTGATACATTTAGGTAAAGTTGTGTGATACATGTAGGGGAGGTTGGGTGATACATGTAGGGAAGGTTGTGTGATACATGTAGGGGAGGTTGTGTGATACATTTAGGTAAAGTTGTGTGATACATGTAGGGGAGGATATGTGATACATGTAGGGGAGGTTGTGTGATACATTTAGGTAAAGTTGTGTGATACATGTAGGGGAGGTTGTGTGATACATTTAGGTAAAGTTGTGTGATACATGTAGGGGAAGTTGTGTGATACATTTAGGTAAAGTTGTGTGATACATGTAGGGGAGGTTGTGTGATACATTTAGGTAAAGTTGTGTGATACATTTAGGTAAAGTTGTGTGATACATTTAGGTAAAGTTGTGTGATACATTTAGGTAAAGTTGTGTGATACATTTAGGTAAAGTTGTGTGATACATTTAGGTAAAGTTGTGTGATACATTTAGGTAAAGTTGTGTGATACATTTAGGTAAAGTTGTGTGATACATTTAGGTAAAGTTGTGTGATACATTTAGGTAAAGTTGTGTGATACATTTAGGTAAAGTTGTGTGATACATTTAGGTAAAGTTGTGTGATACATGTAGGGGAAGTTGTGTGATACATGTAGGGGAGGATATGTGATACATGTAGGGAAGGTTGTGTGATACATGTAGGGGAGGTTGTGTGATACATGTAGGGGAGGATATGTGATACATGTAGGGGAGGTTGTGTGATTACATGTAGGGGAGGATATGTGATACATGTAGGGGAGGATATGTGATACATGTAGGGGAGGATATGTGATACATGTAGGGGAGGATATGTGATACATGTAGGGGAAGTTGTGTGATACATTTAGGTAAAGTTGTGTGATACATGTAGGGGAGGTTGTGTGATTACATGTAGGGGAGGATATGTGATACATGTAGGGGAGGTTGTGTGATTACATGTAGGGGAGGATATGTGATACATGTAGGGAAGGTTGTGTGATACATTTAGGTAAAGTTGTGTGATACATGTAGGGGAGGATATGTGATACATGTAGGGGAGGATATGTGATACATGTAGGGAAGGTTGTGTGATACATTTAGGTAAAGTTGTGTGATACATTTAGGTAAAGTTGTGTGATACATTTAGGTAAAGTTGTGTGATACATTTAGGTAAAGTTGTGTGATACATTTAGGTAAAGTTGTGTGATACATGTAGGGGAGGTTGTGTGATACATTTAGGTAAAGTTGTGTGATACATTTAGGTAAAGTTGTGTGATACATTTAGGTAAAGTTGTGTGATACATGTAGGGGAGGTTGTGTGATACATTTAGGTAAAGTTGTGTGATACATTTAGGTAAAGTTGTGTGATACATTTAGGTAAAGTTGTGTGATACATGTAGGGAAGGTTGTGTGATACATGTAGGGGAAGTTGTGTGATACATGTAGGGGAGGTTGTGTGATACATGTAGGGGAGGTTGTGTGATACATGTAGGGGAGGTTGTGTGATACATTTAGGTAAAGTTGTGTGATACATTTAGGTAAAGTTGTGTGATACATTTAGGTAAAGTTGTGTGATACATGTAGGGGAGGTTGTGTGATACATGTAGGGGAGGTTGTGTGATACATTTAGGTAAAGTTGTGTGATACATTTAGGTAAAGTTGTGTGATACATGTAGGGGAGGATATGTGATACATGTAGGGGAGGTTGTGTGATTACATGTAGGGGAGGTTGTGTGATTACATGTAGGGGAGGTTGTGTGATTACATGTAGGGGAGGTTGGGTGATACATGTAGGGGAGGTTGTGTGATACATTTAGGTAAAGTTGTGTGATACATTTAGGTAAAGTTGTGTGATACATGTAGGGGAAGTTGTGTGATACATTTAGGTAAAGTTGTGTGATACATGTAGGGGAGGTTGTGTGATACATGTAGGGGAGGTTGTGTGATACATGTAGGGGAGGTTGTGTGATACATGTAGGGGAGGTTGTGTGATACATGTAGGGGAAGTTGTGTGATACATGTAGGGAAGGTTGTGTGATACATGTAGGGGAGGTTGTGTGATACATGTAGGGGAAGTTGTGTGATACATTTAGGTAAAGTTGTGTGATACATTTAGGTAAAGTTGTGTGATACATGTAGGGGAGGATATGTGATACATGTAGGGGAGGTTGTGTGATACATGTAGGGGAGGGTGGAGGTGGTGGTGGGGTGGAGGTGGTGGTGGGGTGGAGGTGGTGTGGTAGGGGAGGGTGGAGGTGGTGGTGTGGTAGGGGAGGGTTGAGGTGGTGTGGTGGGGTAGGATGGAGGTGGTGTGGTAGGGGAGGGTGGAGGTGGTGGTGGGGTGGAGGTGGTGTGGTAGGGGAGGGTGTTGGAGGTGGTGTGGTAGGAGAAGGTGGAGGTGGTGTGGTAGGGGAGGGTGGAGGTGGTGTGGTAGGGGAGGGTGGAGGTGTTGGGTAGGGGAGGGTGTTGGAGGTGGTATGGTAGGGGAGGGTGGAGGTGGTGTGGTAGGGGAGGGTGGAGGTGGTGTGGTAGGGGAGGGTGGAGGTGGTGTGGTAGGGGAGGGTGGAGATGGTGTGGTAGGGGAGGGTGGAGGTGGTGTGGTAGGGGAGGGTGGAGGTGGTGTGGTAGGGGAGGGTGGAGGTGGTGTGGTAGGGGAGGGTGGAGGTGGTGTGGTAGGGGAGGGTGGAGGTGGTGTGGCAGGGGAGGGTGGTGGAGGTGGTATGGTAGGGGAGGGTGTTGGAGGTGGTGTGGCAGGGGAGGGTGGAGGTGGTGGTGTGGTAGGGGAGAGTGGAGGAGGTGGTGTGGCAGGGGAAGGTGGTGGAGGTGGTGGGGACACAGCTGTATACTTCGCTCTCTTTATATCTACCACACCAGACGCCACTACCACCCATCTACCACACCTTCCCACCCCTCCACACACCACAACGACCCACTGACCACACCTCCACCACTGCCATCCACCTACACCCACGGACAATCCACATGTACCCAGCCCACCTTTACCCCACCCCTGGTGTGGCATAATGACCTACACAAACAAAACACAAGAGGATGATGGACTTTGTCACATAATTAGCTTTTGGAGGACCCCTCACGTCCCCTCACACCCCCCCAGGTCCCCTCAGGTCCCCTCAGGTTCCCTCAGTTCCTCTCAGATTCCCCGAGTCCCCTCAGGTACCCTCAGATCCTCCCAGGTCTTCTTAGGTCCCCTCAGATTCCCTCGGGTCCCCTCAGTTCCCCTCAGATCCCTAGGTCCCCTCAGGTCCCCCTCAGATCCCCTCAGCTTCCCTTAGCTTCCCTCAGATCCCCTCGGGTCCCTTAGGTCCCCTCAGATTCCCCCGGGTCCCTTCAGTTCCCCTCAGATCCCCTCAGGTCCCCTCAGGTCCCCTCATATCCCTTTAGGTCCCCTCAGATCCCCCTAGATCCCCTCAGGTCCCCTCAGTTCCCCTCAGATCCCAGGTCCCCTCATATCCCTTCAGGTCCCCTCAGATCATCCTAGATCCCTCAGTTCCCCTCAGATCCTCCAGATCCCCTCAGTTCCCCTTAGGTCTTCTTACGTCCCCAGAGATCCCTTCAGGTCTTTTCAGTTTCCCCACATTTTCCCCTCGCTTCCCCTCTAGCAAACATTGCGTCCCTCTTGAGAATACTCTCATCCTCGAAGTCAACAGAGAAGGGCCTGGTTCGAGTCTTTCATTTCCCTCGGCTTATTGGCCGAGGTACAGCAGCAGCGTGTGTGTGTGTGTGTGTGTGTGTGTGTGTGTGTGTGTGTGTGTGTGTGTGTGTGTGTGTGTGTGTGTGTGTGTGTGTGTGTGTGGCTTGTCTGGGCTTTGAGTAAATAAGATGGGATTCAAAAATCTAAGCACATCACTTGAAAGTCTCAGTCTCAGAAGAAGAAGAAGAAGAAGAAGAGGAAGAAGAAGAAGAAGAAGACGAAGAAGAAGACGAAGAAGAGGAGGAGGAGGAGGAGAAAGAAGAAAAGAAGAAGAGGAGGAGGAAGAAGAGGAAAAAGTAGAAGGGGAATGGGAAGAAGAAGAAGAGGAAAAAGAAGAAGATAAAGAAGAGAAGAAGAAGAAGAAGAAGAAGAAGAAGAAGAAGAAGAAGAAGAAGAAGAAGAAGAGGAAGAAGAAGAAGAAGAGCAAGAATAAGAAGAACGAACGAACCACAGCAGACAACACTGTACCATACACATACACCTGCTACACGAACGAACCACAGCAGACAACACTGTACCATACACACACCTGCTACACGAACGAACCACAGCAGACAACACTGTACCATACACACACCTGCTACACGAACGAACCCCAGCAGACAACACTGTACCATACACACACCTGCTACACGAACGAACCACAGCAGACAACACTGTACCATACACACACACACCTGCTACACGAACGAACCACAGCAGACAACACTGTACCATAACACACACCTGCTACACGAACGAACCACAGCAGACAACACTGTACCATACACACACCTGCTACACGAACGAACCACAGCAGACAACACTGTACCATACACACACACACCTGCTACACGAACGTACCAGAGTCAGAAAGGCTTTAGGAAGAGGACAGCAATTACAGCTAAGGATGGTGTTTGGCCATTCAACAACCCCTTGTTAACAACCAGGTTAGGTACGTCCTAAACCAGGACACGGTCAAGGGCTTCGTTCGTTCTCACGAAGGTAAATGAATCGTTGTATAACGAAACGTGGAGATGTAAAAGGTGTTTGTGTTATATACTTAACATCAAACAAATGTAAGATACATAGGAGGAGAGTACACAGTGATACATATGTAGGAAATTATGGATACACGTAGGGAAGGTTGTGTGATACATGTAGGGGAGGTTGTGTGATACATGTAGGGGAGGTTGTGTGATACATGTAGGGGAGGTTGTGTGATACATGTAGGGGAGGTTGTGTGATACATGTAGGGGAGGTTGTGTGATACATTTAGGTAAAGTTGTGTGATACATATAGGGGAAGTTGCGTGATACATGTAGGGGAGGATATGTGATACATGTAGGAGAGCTTGTGTGATACATGTAGGGGAGGATATGTGATACATGTAAGGGAGGTTGTGTGATACATGTAGGGGAGGATATGTGATACATGTAGGGAAGGTTGTGTGATACATGTAGGGGAGGATATGTGATACATGTAGGGAAGGTTGTGTGATACATGTAGGGGAGGATATGTGATACATGTAGGGAAGGTTGTGTGATACATGTAGGGGAGGTTGTGTGATACATGTATAGGAGGTTGTGTGATACATGTAGGGGAAGTTGTGTGATACATGTAGGGGAGGTTGTGTGATACATGTAGGGGAGGTTGTGTGATACATGTAGGGGAGGTTGTGTGATACATGTAGGGGAAGTTGTGTGATACATGTAGGGGAGGTTGGGTGATACATGTAGGGGAGGTTGTGTGATACATGTAGGGGAGGTTGTGTGATACATGTAGGGGAGGTTGTGTGATACATGTAGGGGAGGTTGGGTGATACATGTAGGGGAGGTTGTGTGATACATGTAGGGGAGGTTGGGTGATACATACTTATGAAAAAAGGAACACAGCAAGGAATCGTACATACACAGAGAATAATTCTCTGATACATACATAAGAAAAAATCATTATGTGTCCATGCAAAGATCGCTCACCAATACATGAAGAGAAAACAGGGATACATAGATAGATAGATAGATAGATAGATAGATAGATAGAGAGAGAGAGAGAGAGAGAGAGAGAGAGAGAGAGAGAGAGAGAGAGAGAGAGAGAGAGAGAGAGAGAGAGAGAGAGAGAGAGAGTTTCCTATCTCTAGATATCTAACCTGAGAAAGATATCTTCCTTCAGCAATTTAAAGATCTCTCTCTCTCTCTCTCTCTCTCTCTCTCTCTCTCTCTCTCTCTCTCTCCCTCCATGCCCTCACGACTCGAGGACGACCCCTCACCCTTGACGTGTACTGGGGGTCGTAGGCGAGGTAGTTTGGTCGTCGGGTCGTTTGCTCTACACCCCAACACACGACCACACACACACACACACACACACACACACACACACACACAGGCACACAAACAGACACACACACACACACACACACACAGGCACACAAACAGACAGACAGACAGACAGACAGACAG
>NC_092253.1:10220000-10250000 GCF_036320965.1 Panulirus ornatus
CTATGACTTAGCTCTTCTGCTGTTCCAGGATGTCATGGAAGAATAAAATGATAGATAATACTGAAGTTTCCAGTTTGTGTTTTATATAAATAGAAAGAGAAAAAGAGAGGTTAGCTCTTCTGCTGTTCCAGGTTATCATGGAAGAATAATATGATAGATAATACTGGTTTCCAGTTTGAGTTTTATATAAACGATAGAAAGAGAAAAAGAGAGGTTAGCTCTTCTGCTGTTCCAGTATGGCATAAAATGATACACAATACTGAAGTTTCCAGGTTGAGTTTTATATAAATAGAAAGAGAAAAAGAGAGGTTAGCTCTTCTGCTGTTCCAGGATGTCATGGAAGAATAAAATGATAGACAATACTGAAGTTTCCAAGTTGTGTTTTATATAAACGACAGAAAAAGAAAGAGAGAGAGAGAGAAAAATCCAAGACAAAACACGAAATGACGAAAACTTTAACGAAAAGTTGATTAACATATACAACATCGAGAGAATAATTATGAGTAATGGTAAAGTTTAATTATGAGTAATGGTGAAGTTGGCTTTTTATGATAACGTGACTGTGTCATTGACTGGCTGCTGTAGGATTAATGAATAGACTAGGGATGGCTTGCTGGTCGCCTGCGTCAGCAATATACCGGGGGTAAAAAATCGAAGTGGCTGCATTTAATGGACAGGTGATTAGAAAAATGTCTGCTGCACTTCGTCGTAAAATGTTTAATTAGTTTTACTGTTGAGTTAGTGAGTATTTGGAGCACATATTTGACGACGTCGAAAAAGGCCATGCTCCATTTAGATATGTCGTGCAGCCAATACTGAATAATTTGAGTAAATATATACATACACACACACACACACACACACACACGCACACACACACACACGCACACACACACACACACACACACACACACACACACACACATATATATATATATATATATATATATATATATAAATATATGTAATCATATGTAAAATTCGTCTCATTCTTCTGTCTTTAAAACTAGAATAAAGTTCAGTGACCATCCTTCCCCTCAGTGTATTCTCTTCCCCTGTGAACTCCCCACTGGCCATCCTTTCCCCCAGTGTATCCTCTTCCCCTGTGAACTCCCCACTGAGCCATCCTTCCCCCTCAGTGTATTCTCTTCCCCTGTGAACTGCCCACTGAACCATCCTTCCCCTCAGTGTATTCTCTTCCCCTGTGAACTGCCCACTGAACCATCCTTCCCCCTCAGTGTATCCTCTTCCACTGTGAACTGGCCAGGTAGGACAGGCCTGAGCGAGGGAACACAAACACGATTGTGTGGCAGTGTCAAACTAAAGCCAATTGTCAAATGCTGGAGTGTGAGGTCGTCCATCCAGCTATAGAAGCCAGAGAGACACTTCTATCTCTATCTCTCCTCTGTATAGCAATTTCTCCTCACGTGTGGGTGGGAGACTCAGGGCTCTGCTGTGTGGGTGTGGGTTGTGTTTTAACAACTCACATGAAAGTTATGGAGACTAAAAACCTCACAATTACTGTCTCAAATCTTTGGATCAATACACATCTTAAACCCAAGACTTACTTACCAGGGTTGATATAAGTTTCTCTGGCAACTTCCTAAAGTTTCATATTTTGGAGGAAGCGAGATGGTGGTAATAATTCCCTCGTATGAAACTTTAAGGGAAACTTTATAGGAAACTTTATAAAGGTTCAGATGTGGTATATATATATATATATATATATATATATATATATATATATATATATATATATATATATATATATATATATATGGTATTCCATGTGTGGTGAGGTGGCGATGGGAATGAATGAAGGCAGACAATGTGAATTGTGTGCATGGGTATATATGTATGTGTCTGTGTGTGTATATATATGTGTACATTGAGATGTATAGGTATGTATATTTGCGTGTGTGGACGTGTGTGTATATACATGTGTATGGGGGTGGGTTGGGCCATTTCTTTCGTCTGTTTCCTTGCGCTACCTCGCAAACGCGGGAGACAGCGACAAAGCAAAATAATAATAATAATAATAATATATATACAGGGTTATCTTCTTATCTTGGCCCTATGTACTCCCTAATGAGTTATGTGGTGAGGACAGTGACAGCTGTAGTGGTCGCGTGGTATGGACGGGCTGAGGCGAGATGTGGACAGATATGAAATGAAGGTAGAGGTTGGTGGAATGAGGAGGGCAAGAGGATTGGACACCCACACACACACACAAGGGAGGTTATAACACAGGATCTTACAGGTGATCCCAAGCAGGTTATGAGGAGGTTATGGAGGTTATGAGTACACATACAGACAACGACAACAACAGGTTGTGAATGACGTCATCATGAAGAGAGAGAGAGAGAGAGAGAGAGAGAGAGAGAGAGAGAGAGAGAGAGAGAGAGAGAGAGAGAGAGAGAGAGAGAGTGTGTGTGTGTGTGTGTGTGGAGGCGTAGATAAAACAATAACAGGTTGTCATCACAGCAACGGGTGGACCCTCCCCTTTATTCCCTCCTGCCCTGCTCCCCTCCCCATTTCCCTCCCCTTCCCTCCCTTCCCCATTTCCCTCTCCTTCCCTCCCTCCCCCATTTCCCTCCCCTTCCCTCCCTCCCCCACCAGGATAATTGTTGTGTTGTACCCAACAGCCGGTGGACTGTAACACACACACACACACACACACACACACACTTACACATACACACACACACACACACACACACACACACACACACACACACGCACACACCCACAGACACACACACACACACATACACTTACACATACACACACACACACACACACACACACTCACACACACACACTCACACACCCACAGACACACACACACACACACACACACACACACACACACTCACACACACACACACACACACCCACACACACACACACACACAGACACACACACACACACACACACACACACACACACACACACACACACACACACACACACACACACACACACTCACACACACACACACACACACACACACCCACACACACACACACACACAGACACACACACACACACACACACATACACTTACACATACACACACACACACACACACATACACACACACACACACACACACACACACACACACACACACACACACATCATATCAACCAGTTTCGTACAATACACCAGGTTCTGATGACTCAAACAACCAATCAACCAATCACGCACACTCCAATCAACCCACAACTCCAACCAAGCAACCAACCAAGCAATAAAGCCTTTTACTTTTCAGTCATGTGGCCATTTGATAAGTAAGACCCTCACGCACTTAACAAGTAACCATTTGATAAGTAAGACCCTCACACACTTAACAAGTAACTATTTGATAAGTAAGACCCTCACACACTTAACAAGTAACCATTTGATAAGTAAGACCCTCACACACTTAACAAGTAACCATTTGATAAGTAAGACCCTTACACACTTAACAAGTAACCATTTGATAAGTAAGACCCTTACACACTTAACAAGTAACCATTTGATAAGTAAGACCCTCACACACTTAACAAGTAACCATTTGATAAGTAAGACCCTCACACACTTAATAAGTAACCATTTGATAAGTAAGACCCTCACACACTTAACAAGTAACCATTTGATAAGTAAGACCCTCACACACTTAATAAGTAACCATTTGATAAGTAAGACCCTCACACACTTAACAAGTAACCATTTGATAAGTAAGACCCTCACACACTTAACAAGTAACCATTATATAAGTAAGACCCTCACACACTTAACAAGAAACCATTATATAAGTAAGACCCTCACACACTTAACAAGAAACCATTATATAAGTAAGACCCCCTTACACTTAACAAGAAACCATTAGATAAGCAAGACCCTCACACACTTAACAAGTAACCATTTGATAAGTAAGACCGTCACACACTTAATAAGTAACCATTTGATAAGTAAGACCCTCACACACTTAACAAGAAACCATTAGATAAGCAAGACCCTCACACACTTAACAAGTAACCATTTGATAAGTAAGACCCTTACACACTTAACATGTAACCATTTGATAAGTAAGACCCTCACACACTTAACAAGTAACCATTTGATAAGTAAGACCCTCACACACTTAACAAGAAACCATTATATAAGTAAGACCCCCTTACACTTAACAAGAAACCATTATATAAGTAAGACCCCCTTACACTTAACAAGAAACCATTATATAAGTAAGACCCCCTTACACTTAACAAGAAACCATTATATAAGTAAGACCCCCTTACACTTAACAAGAAACCATTATATAAGTAAGACCCCCTTACACTTAACAAGTAACCATTTGATAAGTAAAACCCGCACACACTTAACTAAGCAATCAACTGATTCACATAGCTATCTATCGTGCAACACATCGATTAGCCAGTCAATAGATTCGTCAACCTATCAGCTAAGCAACCAATATAACTCAACCCACAATCAAGATATACGATGCAATCAACCAATCAACCAATCCTACAAAACGCAGACCAACCAATCAACCAATTCCACAAAACGCAGACCAACTAATCAACCAATTCTACAAAACGCAGACCAACCAATCAACCAATCCTACAAAATGCAGACCAACCAATCAACCAATCCTACAAAAGGCAGACCAACCAATCAACCAAACCACATAGCATAAAACACAACAACCAGAGACGAATGATAACTCAGTCAACCAAACTACAATACCTGATAGATATACTAATCAACCAACCAATCCTTCTACAAAATAAACAAAACGACCAAGAAATCAACCAAGACCCAAACAACGTAACCAATTTGACCAACCAGTCAACCAAACCAAGATGACAAACCATCCACCCAAAAACCCCCCTCATCTCCCTCCCCTCATCTCCCTCTTAATCTTCCTCCCCTCATCTCCCTCTCCTCATCTCCCTCCCCTCATCTCCCTCTCCTCATCTCCCTCTCCTCATCTCCCTCCCCTCATCTCCCCTCTCCTCATCTCCCTCCCCTCATCTCCCTCTCCTCATCTCATCTCCCTCCCCTCATCTCCCTCCCCTCATCTCCCTCCCCCTCATCTCCCTCCCCCTCATCTCCCTCTCCTCATCTCCTTCCCCTCATCTCCCTCCCCTCATCTCCCTCCCCTAATCTCCATCCCCTCATCTCCCTCCCCTAAACTCCCTCTCCTCATCTCCCTCCCCTCATCTCCCTCCCCTCATCTCCCTCTCCTCATCTCATCTCCCTCCCCTCATCTCCCTCCCCTAATCTCCCTCCCCTCATCTCCCTCCCCTCATCTCCCTCCCCTCATCTCCCTCCCCTAATCTCCCTCCCTTCATCTCCCTCTCCTCATCTCCCTTTCCTCATCTTCCTCCCCTCATTTCCCTCCCCTAAACTCCCTCCACTCATCTCCCTTTCCTCATCTTCCTCCCCTCATTTCCCTCCCCTAAACTCCCTCCACTCATCTCCCTCCCCTCATCTCCCTCTCCTCCTCATCTCCCTCCCTCTAACGAACTTACTCCCTCCCCCACATCCACCCCGAGCAAGATCGGGCACAGTCCTCTCCCAGCTACTGATGGGAGAGGAGATGGTGAACTGTGGGTGAACGGGTGTAGCTTCAGTGACGGAGCTGTGAATTATGACGGTCTAGCCAAGCTTGAAAAATGTTGTATGACAGTCGAGAAAGTTCATGAGATGGGCGCCCAACGAGTGTAGAACTCCCTCTCCGTACAGTACAAGAGATGGGGGCCCCACGAGTGGAGAACTCTCTCCCTGTATAGTACAAGAGATGGGGGCCCCACGAGTGGAGAACTCTCTCCCTGTATAGTACAAGAGATGGGGCGCCCCACGAGTGTAGAACTCCCTCCCCGTACAGTACAAGAGATGGGGGCCCCACGAGTGTAAAACTCCCTCCCCGTACAGTACAAGAGATGGGGCGCCCCACGAGTGTAGAACTCCCTCTCCGTACAGTACAAGAGATGGGGGCCCCACGAGTGTAGAACTCCCTCCCCTTCCAGTACACATGGACAATGACCCTTCAGGAATTATTGTATCCGTAGTGACAATACCTCGAACTCCAAGTTAATCATCCTTACCACAGGTGAAAACCTTCGTTCTGGTATTATTAACTTGCAGCCTCTTTTCCCCATCCTCCTCCAGCCTCTTTTTACTCTCTCTCTACCCCATCATATCTGTCCCGAGCCACACAATTCGTAGATCGAGTAGCCTAAACATTTCATTCATTAACTGGATAGGAAAAAAAAAAAAGATGCACTTGTGTTGATCCCACACACACACATACATATGGTCAATCACTTCCAAATGTGAGGTTCGTCTTTATAAGACGGACGACACCAATGAAAAGATGATATAGTTCATTTCCCAGCGTTTTCAGGGCACCAATGAGGTCGTCTGAAGTAATCCCAGCCCCTTCACCTGCTTTCCCCAAGACCAGTAGAGACACTAATAACAACTTCCATATTAGAAAATAATTGGAAAAAGAATCTATCTTTGATTTTTCAACCCTGAACCATGATACGGTTATTACATGGGAGTCTAATATTTTCCATTAAAGATTGGACATATTTTTCCATCACCACAACATTTCCAATCAAAGCCAAGGGAGGTGGACCCTCCATCTCGACTCTTGTCAAGAAATTCCTCATATCAAGATACTCAGTCTCTAGAAACGTTGATAGAGAGATTTTAAAGAGAAGATAAAAACCCACTCTTGGGTTTGTACTCTCAATTTAATGAACTTCCAAGAAAGTGATGTGTGACTCCGGACTCCATCGTAGACTAAAATTCAATTTCATTTCCTTCAGTTTGCTCATTGCCATCTGCAAGAGTAGACATATATATACTTACTCGCCTTCATCCATTCCCGACGCCACCCCGCCCTACAGGACAAAGCACAAATGCAAGAAGGAAAGGAAAAAGATGACAAATACATTCTCTTCTCTTCTCCCACACCCGATCGCCGCTTCCTGCGTCAGCGAGGTAGCGTCAGGAAACAGATGAAGAAAGGCCACATCCGTTCACACTCAGTCTCTAGCTGTCATGTGTAATGCGCTGAAACCACAGCTTCCTATCCACATCCAGGCCCCACAGACTTTTCCATGTTTTTTTTTCCAGACGTTTCACATGCCCTAGTTTAGTCCACTGACGATATGTCGACCCCGACATAAAACATCGTTCCAATTCACTCTAATCCGTGCACGCATTTCACTCTCCTGCATGTTCAGCCCCGATCGCTCAAAATCTTTCTCACTCCATCCTTCCACCTCCAATTTGGTCTCCCGCTTATCCTTGTTCCCTCCATCTCTGACACATGTATCCTCTTTGTCAACCTTTCCTCACTCATTCTCTCCATATGTCCAAACAATATCAACACACCCCATTCTGCTTTCTCTTCCACTCTCTTTTTATTTTCACACATCTCTCTTACCCTTTCATTACTAGTTCGATCAAACCACCTCACACCCCATATTATCTTCAAACATTTAATTTCCAACACATCCACCCTCCTCCGCACAACCCTATCCATAGTCCATGCCTTGCAACCATATATCATTGTTCGAACCACTATTCCTTCAAACATACCCATTTTTGCTCTTCGAGATAAAGTTCCATAATGTTTTCAGCACCTCTTCTCTCTTCACCAAACCATTCTCCATGACTCTCTCACTTTGCAACCCACCCTGACCAAAACACCCTACATCTGCCACTCTGTCATCAAACACATTTAACAGTCTTTCAAAATACTCACTCAATCTTCTCACTTCATCACTACCTGTTATCACTTCCCTCCTTGCCCCCTTTACTGATGTTCCCATTTGTTCTCTTGTTTTACGAACTTTATTGACCCCCTTCCAAACCATCTTTTTTTTCTCCCTAAAGTTTGATGATACTCTCTCACTCCAACTCCCACTTGCCTTTTCTTTGAAGTCCTTGCACAGTCCTATTGACTTCCGGCCGCTTTCTCTATACCTCTCACAATCATTTCCACTCCGTCCTTGCAAGTACCGTCCAGACGCCTCTCTTCTCTCTTTCATCAGCAATTCTACTTCTTCATCCCACCACTCACTCCCCTTTCTAATATGCCCACCTCCCACATTTCGCACGCCACATGCATCTCTTGCAAATGGCATCACTGCTTCCCTAAATACCTGCCATGCCTCACCCACTCTCCTCATTCTTCACTCAATCTCTCTTGGTATTCACATAAGTGTTCTTTGCCAAGCTCACTTACTCTCACCACTCTTTTCTCTACAAATCTTCACCGTAGCCTCTATAAGATAGTGATCAGAAGTCACATCAGCTGCCCCTCTCAGCACATTTACATCTAAAAGTCTCTCTTTTACATGGATATGAGTCAATACGTAATCGAATGATGCCCATTGACCATCTCTCCTACTCACGTCCGTATACTTGTGTATATATCTCATTTCTAATTAGGTATTCCCAGTCACCGATCTCCACAACTCCACAAGCTCTTCATTAATTCCATCTATAACACTGAATACACCATGTGCCTCAGTTACACCCTCAACTGCCACATTGCTTACTTATGCATTTATATCACCTATCACTAATACCCGGTTTCGAGCACCAAAACTGCTGACACTCACTCAAAGGCTGCCAAAACACTTGCCTCTCATGCTCTTTCTTCTCATGGCCAGGTGCATAAACGCCAATAATCACCCATCACTCACCACTCACTTTCAGTTCTACCCCACATCAGTCTAGAATCTACTTCCCTACACTTATCAAACACTCCCGCAACTCCTGTTTTAGGATTAGTGCTACTCCTTCCTTAGCTCTTGTCCTTTCACCATCCTCTGACTTTACTCCTAAGATATTTCCAAACCATTTTTCAATATATATATATATATATATATATATATATATATATATACATATATATATATATATATATATATACATATATATATATATATATATATATATATATATATATATATATATATATATATATATATATACATATATATATGTATATACATATATATATTTTTTTTTTTTTTTTTTTTTTTTTTTTTATACTTTGTCGCTGTCTCCCGCGTTTGCGAGGTAGCGCAAGGAAACAGACGAAAGAAATGGCCCAACCCCCCCCCCCCATACACATGTACATACGTCCACACACGCAAATATACATACCTACACAGCTTTCCATGGTTTACCCCAGACGCCTCACATGCCTTGATTCAATCCACCGACAGCACGTCAACCCCTGTACACCACATCGCTCCAATTCACTCCACTCCTTGCCCTCCTTTCACCCTCCTGCATATATATATATATATATATATATATATATATATATATATATATATATATATATATATATATATATATATATAATAATAATAATGATAATAATAATAATAATAATAATAATAATAATAATAATAATAATAATGTTAATAATGATAATAAACGGAATCGCGTATCAAAACTGTGGTACATATGAATTTAGTGTTAGAAGTCGTTTAATTAAAACCAGTTGCCTTTGAATAATAGTAGGCTTTGAGGTGTGTAATTAATGATTTACGTCATCAAGATTATAAAAAGATATATTTTTTGGTTTGAATATCTTTAGCTTGAAAATGTTTTCATACTGCAATATCTTTCAGGGATGAGTTCAACGTATAAGCTCTTTAAGCTGTATTTGATCGGTCTCCAGATTCGTTGATCAGTCTGATTCATTTTTCTATATAATCATGGATTGCAGATGACTTGGATCCATGAGTTTGAACTCGTTTGTTTGCTTCCCTTAAACAGAGTGTGGAATTTCTTCGAGTTCATACACACATAATCCCTGGCTTCTTGGGCCAGCCTAAACTCTAGCTTGGATTATTTTGGAGGGGGTCAAGGTTATAGGCCATCTTCACTACATCCTTATCTACAATGAGCTATATTGTCACTACGCCCATATCTTCGATATACCCATTATTATCTTCACTGCAGCACACACTGTCTTCACCAAACCCCTCACCATCACTTCACCTTGTGTTCACTATAGACTTCAACATACCCTCATGTTCACTACATTCAATATTATCTTCACTATACCCTCATCTTCATTGCTAGGCTATCATCACTACTCCCGATTAGCCCGCCATATGGTTCAAAGCATTCATCTAGTGATGCACTTTTTTTTCCACAGTGAGACAGAGAGAGACATGGAGACAGACAAATAGACAGACAAACAGACAGAAATGGAGACAGACCGATAGACAGACTGACGGACAAAATCACCGCTATTCAGTACAAGGAGTGACCCTGACTAGGCCTGAAATTGGTGCACACAAATGGAAGAAGATTTCGACATGTCTCAATCGCTTTCCTTAGTCGGAAAGAGACAGTTAAGTTCAACCACCCACCACAGTTACATCAAACATAGGCCACTAGTGGGCTGAGGGTCGATGCAGCTCCAGGAACTTCTCCATAATCATGATGATGAAAAGAGGAACTTCCTGAAGGAGGATTTCTCGTGCTCCAGCACACTCCTTACTGGGAGGCTCGGGCCAGATGTGGGGAGAGTATATTAATCCTCCCTGCCTTCCTCTTCCTCGTCCTCCCTCATCTCCCCTCGTCCTCCCTCATCTCCCTGGCTTGACGGTGTGGGCTGGAGACCTCCTCCACACCACTGGAATGGACCACTACTCAGCAACCTCTCTGGCAAGTCTTCAGTATAGCCAACCGTGCAACGTATGCATTAAGCTGAGAGCCTTGCGTCATTCAACGAGCTGTGAGGAGCGAGTGCCATCGCGCCCCCCCTCACACCTAACGTCGACGCTCAGGAGGACGTGGTGGGTGATGATGGCGCAGTCGACGTCGACGACAATGGAATCATAGTGTGATTCCTGGACGAGGGTCGAGTGGGAGGGAGAGAGAGAGAGAGAGAGAGAGAGAGAGAGAGAGAGAGAGAGAGAGAGAGAGAGAGAGAGAGAGAGAGAGTCTGCAATCGCCATGCGCAAGGCGAGGACCTGATAATTCTTTTCGTAACATCGTTCTAAAACAGTGATGACACTGGACGCCACTGTGTGCCTCTCTCTCTCTCTCCCTTTTTTTTTTTTTGGTAATTTGACGTGATGCTGGAGCGAGCAACTAAAGGATGGTTATCTCGCTGAGAGCTGAAAGTTGGTTTATATTGGCCGGTGTGGGAGAGACTGACACACGCCTGCACCACCGGACGAGGCATGGCAATGAGATGGAAATGTAACTTGTTTCACAGGAAGACGAAATTATCATTATCATTATCATCATTATTATCATTATTATTATCATTATTATTATTATTATTATTATTATTATTATTATTATTACTATTATTATCAATATCATTGTTATTGTTATTATCATTATTATCATCATTATTATCATTATCATTATTATCATTATCATTATCATTGTTATTATTATCATTAAAGTTATTAATATCATTGTCATCATTATGATTATTACTAACAATGATATTTCTACTATAATGTTATCATAATTATATCATCAATATTTCTAGGATCATATCATCAATATTATCATTTTGATTATCATCATTACAATCATCATCGCCATTACTATCATCATCATCATCATCATCATCATCCTAACATCCATTTCATGGCTCTCCTGCAGCAGTGAGGCTGCGCCACACAGGAGCAGGGTAAGGTTGGATCTTTTGGGAGCCAGAAGGTTTCCTTGACAAGATTTGCACTCCTTCTCCGTCCAGATAAAGAGGAAAACCTTTCCATCCACTGAAGATGATGAAGCCCCGCTCTTCTTGGCTCTAAACTCCATCCACTGAAGATGATGAAGCCTCGCTCTTCTTGGCCCTAAACTCCATCCACTGAAGATGATGAAGCCTCGCTCTTCTTGGCCCTAAACTCCATCCACTGAAGATGATGAAGCCTCGCTCTTCTTGGCCCTAAACTCCATCCACTGAAGATGATGAAGCCCCGCTCTTCTTGGCTCTAAACTCCATCCACTGAAGATGATGAAGCCTCGCTCTTCTTGGCTCTAAACTCCATCCACTGAAGATGATGAAGCCTCGCTCTTCTTGGCTCTAAACTCCATCCACTGAAGATGATGAAGCCTCGCTCTTCTTGGCTCTAAACTCCATCCACTGAAGATGATGAAGCCTCGCTCTTCTTGGCCCTAAACTCTTCGTCTATGTGAATGGACAGAGGAGGGTAAAGCAGAAGGCTCCTCCCTCACCCACCCATACTATAGATGGAGACAGGTAAGTAAAGCAGAAGGATCCTCCCTCAACCACCACTATAGATGGAGACAGGATAGTAAAGCAGAAGGCTTCTCCCTCACCCACCCATACTATAGATGGAGACAGGATAGTAAAGATGAGATGATAGAAACAAGTATAGAAGGGGGGAAGAGAAATATTTCCTATACAAAGAAAGTGTGATGCTTGGGCAAGCAATGTGTCTCCAGCCAGTAAGGTAAGGGTGATGCTTGGGCAAGCCATGTGTCTCCAGCCAGTAAGGTAAGGGTGATGCTTGGGCAAGCCATGTGTCTCCAGCCAGTAAGGTAAGGGTGATGCTTGGGCAAGCCATGTGTTTCCAGGCAGTAAGGTAAGGGTGATGCTTGGGCAAGCCATGTGTCTCCAGCCAGTAAGGTAAGGGTGATGCTTGGGCAAGCCATGTGTCTCCAGCCAGTAAGGTAAGTGTGATGCTTGGGCAAGCCATGTGTCTCCAGCCAGTAAGGTAAGGGTGATGCTTGGGCAAGCCATGTGTCTCCAGCCAGTAAGGTAAGGGTGATGCTTGGGCAAGCAATGTGTCTCCCAGTAAGGTAAGTGTGATGCTTGGGCAAGCCATGTGTCCTGGTCAGCTGGGCGTGGAGGGAGGGGTCAGGTGGTTGTCATGGTGATGACTGCCACTCTCCCCCAGCCGCCCGCACCCTCCACTCCCTCCTTCTTCCCTCCACTCCCTCCTTCTTCCCTCCACTCGTTCGCTGGATGTCCTCCTCGTAGGGAGAGAGAGAGAGAGAGAGAGAGAGAGAGAGAGAGAGAGAGAGAGAGAGAGAGAGAGAGAGAGAGAGAGAGAGAGAGAGAGAATGGGAAGGCCTAGAAACACTACACACCACAATACAACTTACACACCTTTCTATACACACACACGCACACACACACACACACACACACACACACACACACACACACATCGGAAGGCAATGAGACAGACAGAAACTCAAGAAACAAGAAAAAAATAGTAAGAGAATTGTGAAGCGTGAGGGAATAGATAAACCAGGGGAACGAATACTTGAGAATAACGAAAGTAGGTGAAAAGAACGGACGAATCATTGAGAAACATACTCACTAGAAGAAAAGAAACTGAGATGAAGAACTCACACAAGACACCAGGAGAGACACTCAGCCCATACGGTGGATCAAGGAACATAGACACCACACAAATAAAACCAGCAGGTGCTGAAGCCGGAGAAGATGATCACAGAACACATAGGAAGGATTCATATACAGTTGGCACAAGGCAAACTGAAGCCAGACGCTGAAGAACCTTTGAGACTCTGGAAGCCACACTCGTATACCATTGTCGTGGAGGGGGTTCCTCCAGTTCCGTCAAGATCCAGAGTTCCAGGCCTCCATCACATGCTGGAGACTGGAGCTACTTCCAGTGGTCTCTGGTTTCCAAGTGGTCTCTGGTTTCCAAGTGTCCTCCACGTACTGGAGACTGGATACTGGTACTCCGGGGTTCTCGTGGTTTCAGAGACCCACGAAGACCCGCCATAGGTAGGAAGGAGATGCTCCTGACGGGGAAGACGTCCTTTGCGGCTCTTGAGGCGAGGAGGGTCGTCGGCTGCTGGTGCTTGAAGTGACGTCCTCAAGGACGCGTCGTCAGGTCCTACAAGATCCCCCAGGAATGGTCGAGGGTTTCCTAGGGTTGTATGGTCGAAGACCTAGAGCACCCTGTAGGTCCTGCAAGAGTTCTAGAGCTAGTGGGAGTTCCAGGACTCTATGATCCAAGACGGTATAGGATCTCAGGGGCAGGAGAGGTAGGTCCTGGCACCTCATGATCTAGGTCCTACAAGAATCCTGAGGTGGTGGTGAGGGAAGAGGAAGGGGAGGGGGACGTCCTGGAACTGCTTGCCCCCAGGTCCTCCTGCAGGAGTCCCAAGGAAGGAGGAAGGTCCTAAGGGAAGTCCTGGGCAAGGGTGTGGCTGTGGATGGTCCGACCGATGAGGGAGGCGCCTCAGCTCCTCCTCGCTGAGGGAGGTCGTCATGATCTCCTCCTCCTCCTCCACGAACACCAGCTTCATTACTGGCAGAACGTGACACCAGGATTACTGGGACCCAGAGAGAGAGAGAGAGAGAGAGAGAGAGAGAGAGAGAGAGAGAGAGAGAGAGAGAGAGAGAGAGAGAGAGAGAGAGAGAGAGAATATGTGGAAGCCTAGAAACATGTCAACGCACCAAGATCAACTTACGAACCTTTCCACACACAAAGATCAACTTACGAACCTTTCCACACACACCTTTCCAGGTCTCAGGACCTGGTCAGGTCTGTCTACATGCAGGTCTCGGGACGTGGTCAGGTCTGTCCACATGCAGGTCCCATGACCTGGTCAGGTCTGTCTACATGCAGGTCCCATGACCTGGTCAGGTCTGTCTACATGCAGGTCTCGGGACGTGGTCAGGTCTGTCCACATGCAGGTCCCATGACCTGGTCAGGTCTGTCTACATGCAGGTCTCGGGACCTGGTCAGGTCTGTCCACATGCAGGTCCCAGGACCTGGTCAGGTCTCATGTCTCTCCTGCTGGAGGTGTTGCAGTATCACAGGACGGCTTCTCAGAGTCTACAACCCATTCATGTGAGACCAGCACCCACAACAATCCTCCCACAGCAACCATCCCACACCAACCCACCTACAGTAGCCCACCCACAGCAACCCACCCACAGCAACCCTCCCACAGCAACCATCCCACACCAACCCTCCCACAGCAACCATCCCACACCAACCCACCTACAGTAGCCCACCCACAGCAACCCACCCACAGCAACCCTCCCACAACAACCTTCCCACAGCAACCCACACACAGCAACCTTCCCACAGCAACCCTCCTAAACCAACGCTCCCAGACGGGTACACACGACCAAATCTAACCTTGGTGAAGTTTATTAACTTCTCGTGTGTGTGTGTGTGTGTGTGTGTGTGTGTGTGTGTGTGTGTGTGTGAAAGACTTGGTGCCCCGTCAGGTGCATCGCAGACGCCATGTCCTTTCACAGCAGCCGCCTGGCTTCACTCCCTCGTCGCTTGGGGGAATCCAATATTGTTGACCTCACCCCCTGCCCCTTCATGTTCATATGTCCGACGCTACTGTCACTCATAATATACGATGTTATGATGTCACGTAGGAGAGGGAATTCATGTGACACACACACACACACACACACACACACACACACACACACACACACACACACACACACACACAACTAAGTGGTATTCCATAAGGTATTCATCAAACGTGGTAGGCAAAAGAAGAGATATAAAAGAACATAACATAGATTACCTTCAGATGGGAAAGAAACTGGAGACACCACATCAGGCAAGAGGACGAAGCCGCTCCCGCCAGTCCTGCAGAGAAAGTCAGGGAATCTTAGGTCAATCATGGTGCCATCAGATGGAGCGTGAGGTATACAAATGCTAATGGATTACTGGTCCATAATAAAGAGGTGGGATATAAGGATCGCGTGAGGGGGGGGGGGGGAGGTGGGGAGGAAAAGCGCGTCTGATACTGTCGGAGAGAGAGAGAGAGAGAGAGAGAGAGAGAGAGAGAGAGAGAGAGAGAGAGAGAGATAAAAAAATTTAATATCTACTGTCCAATGGGGTTGAATTATGGCAAGGACCGACTCCATCCTGGTGATATATACTGACAAGAAAGAGAAAACTGTTAGCAATTATGATTTACGAGCTCTTGGGAAAGGTAATGAGTGGTGCGAGGCAGCCACAGGAAGATGGCTGGAGGGCTGATATGACGAGAGGGGTAGAGAGGGAGGGAGGGAGGAGAGGGAGGAGGAGAGAAATGATGACAAGGGAATGGGGATGAAGGAGTGGCAGCCGAGAGACGAGAAATGTTCATTATGTTGTCAGGGGAACTTTATGTGTTTGTAGAGTAAGGTTAATGGTGTGTGTGTGTGTGTGTGTGTGTGTGTGTGTGTGTGTGTGTGTGCATCTATTAGATCAGCTTCTTGCCCCTCTCACTCCACCAAAACATAGAGTCACTTTCCTGAAACTCTGATAACATTTCCTCACCCTCGACCTACTTTACTTCTCTCCCCTCTCCTTCTGTATACACACACACACACACACACACACACACCTTCATCCCATGTCATCCCCTATCCCTTCCATCACCTGTTCTCCTCCTCCTCCTCGCCTCTCCTCCTTCCTTCCGACCTTTTCCCACAACCCCTCCACACACACACACACACTTCACATCCTCCCACACTAAGCTCCAACATCCCTCTCAATCCCTCACACTTTTCTTCTTCAAGGAAGAGCTTAACCTCTGATATTGGAAGACGTTCCTGGTAACCAGCTAAACCGTCAGGAAAACATTTCACTAATGCATGTGAAAGGGAATCCTTCCCCCCAGTTGAAAACACGACTTGTAAACAAGCATCCGTTGGTAAAAGCTTATCACACAGGGGCTCTGGAAGTCCACTGGAATTCGTCTTCCCAAAGCTCGGGGGGTCTTTTGAGAGGCGAGTTCGTGATCATCGTCGAGTACCCGGGTATTATATGGTCGTCCGCGTCCCTCGCCATCACTATCGCTTGTCCACGCCCGACTGTCACCCCTTCAGTCCAACATGGCCGCCACAGAGTCGTAAACAAGGTATTGTGTACGTTCCAGAGTTCTCCCCCACTATCTCTCTCTGTCCCGTGTGAATCTAATCTCGCTTCACGATTCAGGGCCGAGGCAAAATGTGTGTTTCAGGCGTGTATCCTCCTCCTCTATTCCACGCCTCAGCTGTGACGCCCTCACGGTGTCACTGTAGCTTTGGGGGAATCTAATCTACGGACGCTGGAAGGACCCAGAGGCACGGGGTTTGGTGCCTCCCTCACCCGTGGCAGTCGAGATGGATCGTGCAGTGTCATCTTCCTTCCAGCTGTAATGTCCTCCTGACTGACGTATCTGGGACATCCAGTTCCCCTGCAACCTTCGCGAGGTATACATCTCAGGCATCTCACCAACTGAGGAAACAGATCCAGTCTCCTCCCTTCTCAGGACAATAGGAGTGTCATTGCCTGTAGTTTGAGACGACCTCAGCGCGATTCAGCTCCGTCTGAGCGCAGTGAGTGGTGCACCTGAGAGCATTATCCTCCCTCTGGAGAAAGGGCGATCACCTTGGTATTATCGCGAGACGAAACGCGAGAAAGGAGGAGGAGGAGGAGGAGCACTGGCGAGGCCGCCGCTACACACCACCTTGTCTGGTGTGTGTGGAAGACGGTGTGTGTGTGGACGACGGTGTGTGTGTGTGGACGACGGTGTGTGTGGACGACGGTGTGTGTGGACGACGGTGTGTGTGTGTGGACGACGGTGTGTGTGGACGACGGTGTGTGTGGACGACGGTGTGTGTGTGTGTGGACGACGGTGTGTGTGGACGACGGTGTGTGTTGAGTATTTGTTGAGTATTCCTGGTAAATTATATGGGAGGGTATTGATTGAGAGGGTGAAGGCATGTACAGAGCATCAGATTGGGGAAGAGCAGTGTGGTTTCAGAAGTGGTAGAGGATGTGTAGATCAGGTGTTTGCTTTGAAGAATGTATGTGAGAAATACTTAGGAAAACAAATGGATTTGTATGTAGCATTTATGGATCTGGAGAAGGCATATGGTAGAGTTGATGGAGATGCTCTGTGGAAGGTATTAAGAATATATGGTGTGGGAGGCAAGTTGTTAGAAGCAGTGAAAAGTTTTTATCGAGGATGTAAGGCATGTGTACGAGTAGGAAGAGAGGAGTGTGATTGGTTTCCAATGAAGGTCGGTCTGCGGCAGGGGTGTGTGATGTTCATATGTTTGTTTAATTTGTGTATGGATGGGGTGGTTAAGAAGGTAAATACAAGAGTTTTGAAGAGAGGGGCGAGGGGATAAGAAGGCCTGGGAAGTGAGTCAGTTCCAGTGGCTGATTCGGGTAAGAAGCGCCAGAAGCTGGTGACTGAGTTTGGTAAAGTGTGTGAAAGGAGAAAGTTGAGAGTAAAAGTGAATAAGAGTAAGGTTATTAGGTACAGTAGGGCTGAGGGACAAGTCAATTGGGAGGTAAGCTTGAATGGAGAAAAACTGAAGGAACTGAAGTGTTCTAGATATCTGGGAGTGGCCTTAGCAGCGAGTGGAGCCATGACAGCGGAAGTGAGTCATAAGGTGTGGAAGGGGGCGATTGTCTTGAAACGCTGAAGAAAGTGTGGAAAGAGAGAACGTAATCTCGGAGGACAAAAGTAAATAGTAGTTCCAACAATATTTTGTGATTTCGAGGCGTGGGCTATAGATAGAGTTGTGCGGAGATTGGTGGATAGATGGAAATGAAACGTTTAAAGACAATATGTGATGTGAGGTGGTTTGATCAAGTAATGAATGAAAGGATTAAAAAGATGCGTGGAAATACAAGGAGAGTGGTAGAAAGGGCAGAAGAGAGTGTGTTGATATGGTTTGGACATACGGAGAGAACGAGCGAGGATAGGTTGATGAAGAGGATGTATGTGTCAGAGGTGGAAGGAACAAGGAGAGGCAGAAGACCAAATTAGACATGGAAGGATGGAGGGAAAAAGATTTTAAGCGTTCCTGGCCTGAACATGCAGGAGGGTGAAAGACGTGCACCGAATAGAGTGAACTGGAATGTGAGGTATATTATTCTTTTCTACGCTCGAGAGCCACTCCACCAAAGGAGACCTCCAGCGCATGGCTTCCCCCACGGAGTAGCCGCCCAGGAGAGACGTCACTTACCGCCTTATTGACTACCAGTTCGGGATTTCCTACGCTCGATGCTGAAGGAGGTTCGTTGTCTTGCCTGTAAAAGGGTTCCTCACACTGGGAGGTTGAATGAGTCATTGTGATGGCGTGCGTGCCACACACACCACCCCTTCTCTCAGCTGGTACTGAGGCTCACCCAGGGGAAGGGAGAAGGACGCTGGTGCCGTCTTTTGCCTCTCTGTAGTTACTGTTAAGAGTTACGAAGGTGACGGTGGCCGAGGGAAGGAAGGAAGGAAGGAACGAAACAATTTTGGAAGCGAGAGAGGTCCTTCTCCATCCGTGACCCTCCGGTTCTCACAGAAGGATTCTGTTGTACGCATTTTTTCCCCCACGCCCTTCCTCGACGAGAGAGAGAGAGAGAGAGAGAGAGAGAGAGACGTGCCCTCGCCCTCCTCCCACCCTCCATCTCGTCCTTCTGGGCCACCCCGAGCACCGATGAATCACGCTGTGTCAACCTAGTCTCCAGACGGGATCAATGGTGTCAGGTGAGGATCATTCGCCCCTTATATGATCCTGCATGATCAATCATCATCATCTCGTTTGATTAATGGATTATAATAACTCCTCTTACCCTCCCACTATCCTCCTCCTCCCCCATCCCCTTGAGAACTGTCACGTACACACACAGAGCGTGAGTTTTTCTTTCGTCATTTGGCATCACCATGAGTAAATGATTGGATCCTGTAATGCCATACGTGATGTGGTATTCAAGATCTTGTGACGACTTGATGTTGTCCCTCACCAGAAGGGAGGTTCTCGAATGTCCTCCCTGAAGTTTATGATTCGACTTTCCAAAGTGATTCTTAAAGATAAGAAGTTGTCATACGAGAAGACAGGGAGTTGGAACTTCATATGGAAGGACGTTTGAAACGAATCTGACCCCACGAATGGCCATCATAGATGTGCGGGTATCTCAAAAATGATACGGTAGTTGGCAACTCCAAGGGTGGGCCGTTTTGATACCTGCTTCTTTCCCTACACGTCGAAGCTTTGGAACTCTCTACCTTCTAAAGTCTTTCCCATTTTTTTTTAAAAACACGTTTTCCACTTCCTCCAAAATTCGTCAATACTTATCCTTGTCTCTTCTTTCACCCCTGTTCATAATCCTCTCAATATTTCAATCAAACCCCGGCTTTGATGTAGACTTTTATCCATGACTGGAGCCTCCAACGTGAGATAAAGAAAGAAAGAAAAAACGGAGACATTCAGAGAAAGCGAAGCACCGGAACCAGAGACGGAAACTAAGCCATATTCCTCTCGACCGCTGGTATACGTCCATCCGTAGCAAAGTCAGTGAGGTCAAAGCACAGCCTTCACAAGTGAGTGTCAGCGTCTTACATGACCTCCCTCCCTCCAGCGTCCGGGGACGCGAGCGAAACATAACGGATGGACGGAGGAACGACACGAAGGAATGATGATGATGACGATGATGATGACGAAGTGCATCTGTCACAGATAACGACACTGTTGTCTTCTTATTGCGATAAATTGTTTACGAGAATTGGTTTCACCACTCCATTAAGCTCCTGGTCGAGAGCTTGTACCTGGAGCATTATTGCTCTGGCGCGTATTAAGACCCGCTGCCGGGTCTCTGATTATCATTGTCACTCAGCTGTGGTGGTGGTCGTCCCTCTCTCTGAGGGAGGAGGGACGCTGGGTGATCGTTGACACACACACACACACACACACACACACACACACACACATCAAAGGCGAGATCCTGTTCTACCTCGACTGCGTTAATGTATCTTGTCTTGTCTACCTGTTCAACATTCCTTACTCCACCTCCAACGATCTCTCTCTCTCTCTCTCTCTCTCTCTCTCTCTCTCTCTCTCTGTCTGTCTGCCTCTCTCTCTCTCTCTCTCTCTCTCTCTCTCTCTCTCTCTCTCTCTCTGTCTCTCTCTCTCTCTCTCTGTCTGTCTGTCTGTCTGTCTCTCTCTGTCTCTCTCTCTCTCTCTCTCTCTACCTACCTACCTACCTACCTCCACCTTCGATGGCAACCACCTCTAAATCGTTCGCCCCCTCCTTCCCTCTTCCTCCTCCTCGTCTGCCTTGTCCTGGTTAAATAACCTTTCGCTCGCTTCCTCACCACTACCATCACTCTCTCGACCAGCAGACGACTGTCGGCCGTGGGGCGGTTCGCAGAGAGAAGGGAAGAGAAAAAAAAAAAGAGAACTGGACGCAAGTCATCCATCCAGAAGGGATACGTAAAGACCATAATGTCATCAAGAGGCTCAGGCAACGACGGGTTTCATTTCCTGGACAGGATAATGGGCACTGAGGTAATGGCTTCCCCTTCCTGTACACTACGGTAAGGGTCACGTCACCATGGAACACTAGCTATGACGACTGCCGTCGGACGCCAGCGGCTCCACCTCTGAGACAGACGCCAGAGGATCCCCTCATTCTACGACAGACGCCAGAGGGTCCCTCATTCTACGACAGACGCCAGAGGGCCCATCATTCTACGACAGACGCCAGAGGGTCCCTCATTCTACGACAGACGCCAGAGGGTCCCCTCATTCTACGACAGACGCCAGAGGGCCCATCATTCTACGACAGACGCCAGAGGTCCCTCATTCCACGACAGACGCCAGAGGTCCCTCATTCTACGACAGATGCCAGAGGGTCCCCATTCTACGACAGACGCCAGAGGTCCCTCATTCTGCGACAGACGCCAGAGGTCCCTCATTCTACGACAGACGCCAGAGGTCCCTCATTCTACGACAGACGCCAGAAGGTCCCCATTCTACGACAGACGCCAGAGGTCCCTCATTCTGCGACAGACGCCAGAGGGCCCTCATTCTACGACAGACGCCAGAGGGTACCTCATTCTACGACAGACGCCAGAGGGCCCTCATCCTGCGACAGAAAGGTCCCCCCCTCCTCTCGCAGCGACAGACGCAGATCGTCTCACAAGTCGGGGGTGTAATGGAAACTGGACATGGAAGTGCTCGCTCGCCACCACTTGCTCCATCCACCACTCTGAACTTGACTAACATAACTCCCTCGGTGGAGCGATGTGGGAGGATCTAACTCTCGGATGGAGCGATGTGGGAGGATCTGACTCTCGGATGGAGCGATGTGGGAGGATCTGACTCTCGGATGGAGCGATGTGGGAGGATCTGACCCTCGGTGGAGCGATGTGGGAGGATCTGACCCTCGGTGGAGCGATGTGGGAGGATCTGACTCTCGGATGGAGCGATGTGGGAGGATCTGACTCTCGGATGGAGCGATGTGGGAGGATCTGACTCTCGGATGGAGCGATGTGGGAGGATCTGACTCTCGGATGGAGCGATGTGGGAGGATCTGACTCTCGGATGGAGCGATGTGGGAGGATCTGACCCTCGGATGAAGCGATGTGGGAGGATCTGACCCTCGGTGGAGCGATGTGGGAGGATCTGACCCTCGGTGGAGCGATGTGGGAGGATCTGACTCTCGGATGGAGCGATGTGGGAGGATCTGACTCTCGGATGGAGCGATGTGGGAGGATCTGACTCTCGGATGGGAGATCATGGCGAAGATAACGAAGGTGGCTTCAAGGCGTTCGCTTTGACGAAGGATAATTCCACTTCGGGTTAATTATAGGATTATCATTAGGTTGAATCCTTTTTTCTTTTTCTTTGGCTTACGTGATTAACGCCACAAGGACTATGTATGTGACCGGAGGTCTTATGGTCAAAAGAGTCGTATGTATACTGATTTTATTCATTTACTCATAGTTAAATCCTGGACCAATTTCGATCAAGGGGTCCTGGAGTGACCCAGGCTCTTTCCAAAGGCGCCTGTACTCCAAGGCTGCTGCGCTACCGCAAGTAACAGGGAAATGTAGACACCTTTTGGAGTGAGAGACGTTCGTTGAACGAGATTGTACTCTTAGCCATGGTGCCTCTCCAGAGGTGACTTTTCATACGTGGTGTTACCTTGAGCAGGCGGAGCCCGGTAACACACACACACACACACACACACACACACACACACACACACACATACACACACACACACATATATATTGGAAAGGATCACAATTTTGCGCGTGATCAAGATAAGTTCCCAAGTGCACTTTCGTGTAATAATCACATCATCAGGGGAGACACAAGAGAGGAATATAACAGTCAGTTGATATATATCGAAGAGACGAAGCTAGGACGCCATTTGGTAAACACGAAAGTGCACTTTGGAACTTATCGTGTTTCATTTTTTTTTTTTCTTTTTTTTATTCCAAAAGAAGGAACAGAGAAGAGGTCCAGGTGAGGATATTCCCTCAAAGGCCCAGTCCTCTGTTCTTAACGCTACCTCGCTATCGCGGGAAATAGCGAATAGTATAAAAAAAAAAAAAAAAAGATATATATATAATGTATCTGGGGTCACATTCCCTACAACCCCAGTCTACCATCCAAGGCCGGAGCCACAATCTCTGGGAAGACAACAGGTGACCTGATAACCCCAGCTGTACTGGAGGAGGAGATAGAGAGAGACACTTCGAGATTGGATGGAGGGGAGGCGGAGGCGGGCGGCGTTAAGGGATGGTTGAGGGAGGGGAGGTTTGATGGTGGGGGGAAAAGGGGAAGGGAGGAGCTCAATTAGCCTGCGTGAGAGGCGAGGAGAACGAAGTGGGGGTCGTGGTGGTGGTGTGAGGTAATGTTGTGAGGTGGTAGGAAGTGAGGTGGACGCCGTGAGGTGTCGAGTGGGGGGTTTAACCTCTGTAGTCGGTGAGGGTCAAGGATGACCTGGAGGTTGAGAGGGTTGAAGAGGTTGGACTAGGAGGGGGAGGTGATAATCAGAGGTACAGGATAAGGGGTTAAAGAAGAGGTTATAACCCCGGAGGAGTAGGTGGAGGAGGTTAGTGTGAGGTTATATATATATATATATATATATATATATATATATATATATATATATATATATATATATATATAGAGAGAGAGAGAGAGAGAGAGAGAGAGAGAGAGAGAGAGAGAGAGATAGATAGATAGATAGATTGATAGATAGAGAGAGAGAGAGAGAGAGAGAGAGAGAGAGAGAGAGAGAGAGAGAGAGAGAGAGAGAGAGAGAGATAGATAGATAGATAGAGAGAGAGAGAGAGAGGTTGTTCAAATGGGAATGACTTTTCTCTCTCTCTCTCTCAGAAGACTTAGCCAGCCGCTCTCTGAGTACCAGCTAACGCGTTAGGTAATGAGTACCAGCTAACGTGTTAGGTAATGAGTACCAGCTAACGTGTTAGGTAATGAGTACCAGCTAACGTGTTAGGTAATGAGTACCAGCTAACGTGTTAGGTAATGAGTACCAGCTAACGTGTTAGGTAATGAGTACCAGCTAACGTGTTAGGTAATGAGTACCAGCTAACGCGTTAGGTAATGAGTACCAGCTAACGTGTTAGGTAATGAGTACCAGCTAACGCGTTAGGTAATAAGTACCAGCTAACGCGTTAGGTAATGAGTACCAGCTAACGTGTTAGGTAATGAGTACCAGCTAACGTGTTAGGTAATGAGTACCAGCTAACGTGTTAGGTAATGAGTACCAGCTAACGTGTTAGGTAATGAGTACCAGCTAACGTGTTAGGTAATGAGTACCAGCTAACGTGTTAGGTAATGAGTACCAGCTAACGCGTTAGGTAATGAGTACCAGCTAACGTGTTAGGTAATGAGTACCAGCTAACGCGTTAGGTAATGAGTACCAGCTAACGTGTTAGGTAATGAGTACCAGCTAACGTGTTAGGTAATGAGTACCAGCTAACGTGTTAGGTAATGAGTACCAGCTAACGTGTTAGGTAATGAGTACCAGCTAACGTGTTAGGTAATGAGTACCAGCTAACGCGTTAGGTAATGAGTACCAGCTAACGTGTTAGGTAATGAGTACCAGCTAACGTGTTAGGTAATGAGTACCAGCTAACGCGTTAGGTAATGAGTACCAGCTAACGTGTTAGGTAATGAGTACCAGCTAACGTGTTAGGTAATGAGTACCAGCTAACGTGTTAGGTAATGAATATGTTGAACACGTGGGAGTACCGGGAGGCTCGCGGTGGGGGGGAGTGGGATTCGAACCCATTCCAACCTCTGGTCCTCAGCTACCCTGGGGGGACGACCTCTGGTCCTCAAGTGCCCTGGGAGACGACCCCTCCCCAATGGCCCCTCAGCTACCCTGGGAGACGACCACCCCCCTCTCCCCATGGCCCCTAAACTACCGTGGGGAGAGAGAGAGAGAGAGAGAGAGAGAGAGAGAGAGAGAGAGAGAGAGAGAGAGAGAGAGAGAGAGAGAGAGAGAGAGAGAGAGATCTGACAGCCAGCAGCCATGGGAGACGGCGCGACACGCTCGCGGGGCGCCCGCCATCTGGCTCACGTGTCATTAGTCACACAGGGACGTGCTCGAACCCCCCTGTCGCGTCGCCCCAGCAACCGGAAGACGCGTGGGTCATTACGTGCCTCCACTTCGTCACCCACGCCAGCACGAATAACCCGGTGGAAGGCAGCGAGACAAGGGGGGAAGACGTGCCTGAGAAGGAGCGAACGCGTCCCGTAGGACCAATTTAAGCCATCCCTTGAGGGATAGGTCCATACAAAGGGATAGGGACCCAACTCGGACCCTTTAGCAAACGAGGACAAGGGGGGTTCGCTTCATGGCTCGCGCACGCGCACGCAAACTCACTTAATGTATCGTCATCTGGAATTGCTAATTCGAGGAGCATTACTTAAAAAAGTCTCTTCAAGGTTTTCTGAGGTATTGTTCATGTTTGACGAGCCTGGTTGGTTTATGATACGATCCATATGTGTGAGGAGGTAGCTTTCCAACAATTACGATTGGTATTGTAAATCATTTTCACGAATTAGACGCCAATTATAATCTGCCATCATGATCTCTTATTACATATTTCTTAGTAGAGGAGTTCCAGAGTCCAATATACATCCATCCTGGTGGAAGCGCTCGAGTTGCTCCTCCGAATACAATCTCATGTCCTCCTTGAATCTATGAAGATGAACGTCAAGAATATAGACTTTGAGGGACATCCTGCTGCTCACTTTTGCTGTAGTTCTTCACATCATATTCTCAACCAGCTCCACATAGTTATCGGTCTTGTGTTTACCCAGGAAGCGTCGACCCACTGCGACAAAGGTGTTCCAAGCTGCTTACTCCTTCCTAGTGAGCTTCTTGGAGAATTCCTTTGCACTCCTGGACCTTCTTCATCTGTGGTCAGACGAAGACACCAGCTTTGCCTCAAGACACCTTCTGGAACAAGTCTTCAAGGCTTTCCAAAGGCTTCAGACTTCATCTATGGTCAGACGAAGACACCAGCTTTCACCTTTGCCTCAAGACAGCTTCTGGATCAAGTCTTCAAGGTTTTCCAAAGGCTTCAGACTTCTTATGTATGGTCAGACGAAGACACCAGCTTTGACCTTTGCCTCAAGAGAGCTTCTGGATCAAGTCTTCAAGGTTTTCCAAAGGCTTCAGACTTCTTATGTATGGTCAGACGAAGACACCAGCTTTGACCTTTGCCTCAAGAGAACTTCTGGATCAAGTCTTCAAGGTTTTCCAAAGGCTTCAGACTTCTTATGTATGGTCAGACGAAGACACCAGCTTTGACCTTTGCCTCAAGAGAGCTTCTGGATCAAGTCTTCAAGGTTTTCCAAAGGCTTCAGACTTCTTATGTATGGTCAGACGAAGACACCAGCTTTGACCTTTGCCTCAAGAGAGCTTCTGGATCAAGTCTTCAAGGTTTTCCAAAGGCTTCAGACTTCTTATGTATGGTCAGACGAAGACACCAGCTTTGATCTTTGCCTCAAGAGAGCTTCTGGATCAAGTCTTCAAGGTTTTCCAAAGGCTTCAGACTTCTTATGTATGGTCAGACGAAGACACCAGTTTTGACCTTTGCCTCAAGAGAACTTCTGGATCAAGTCTTCAAGGTTTTCCAAAGGCTTCAGACTTCTTATGTATGGTCAGACGAAGACACCAGCTTTGACCTTTGCCTCAAGAGAGCTTCTGGATCAAGTCTTCAAGGTTTTCCAAAGGCTTCAGACTTCTTATGTATGGTCAGACGAAGACACCAGCTTTGACCTTTGCCTCAAGAGAGCTTCTGGATCAAGTCTTCAAGGTTTTCCAAAGGCTTCAGACTTCTTATGTATGGTCAGACGAAGACACCAGCTTTGACCTTTGCCTCAAGAGAGCTTCTGGATCAAGTCTTCAAGGTTTTCCAAAGGCTTCAGACTTCTTATGTATGGTCAGACGAAGACACCAGCTTTGATCTTTGCCTCAAGAGAGCTTCTGGATCAAGTCTTCAAGGTTTTCCAAAGGCTTCAGACTTCTTATGTATGGTCAGACGAAGACACCAGTTTTGACCTTTGCCTCAAGACAGCTTCGGGATCAAGTCTTCAAGGTTTTCCAGTGTTGAGGGCGATCTCTTCATCCGAGCTATAACTTGAGCCTCCCGATGAAACCGATACCTTCTTCTGCTGCAGGAGTCGCCGATAACCTTCTTCTGCTGCCGATACCGATACCTTCTTCTGCTGCAGGAGCTGCCGATACCGATACCTTCTTCTGCTGCTGCAGGAACCGCCGATACCGATACCTTCTTCTGCTGCTGCAGGAACCGCCGATACCGATACCTTCTTCTGCTGCAGGAGCCGCCGATACCGATACCTTCTTCTGCTGCTGCAGGAACCGCCGATACCGATACCTTCTTCTGCTGCTGCAGGAACCGCCGATACCGATACCTTCTTCTGCTGCAGGAGCTGCCGATACCGATACCTTCTTCTGCTGCTGCAGGAACCGCCGATACCGATATCTTCTTCTGCTGCAGGAGCCGCCGATACCGATACCTTCTTCTGCTGCAGGAGCCGCCGATACCGATACCTTCTTCTGCTGCAGGAGCCGCCGATACCGATACCTTCTTCTGCTGCAGGAGCCGCCGATACCGATACCTTCTTCTGCTGCCGATACCGATACCTTCTTCTGCTGCAGGAGCTGCCGATATACCTCCACAATTATCTACCTGGCCTTGATCCAGGTAAGGGGGAAAGGGCAGAGGAGCGTCTCGTAATGCGTGTTCGTGGAACAAAGGCGTACGATTACCAAGGCTCTCTGTCAACAACAACTGTTTCTCAGAACGGAAAAACCAGAGAGAGAGAGAGAGAGAGAGAGAGAGAGAGAGAGAGAGAGAGAGAGAGAGAGAGAGAGAGAGAGAGAGAGAACTAGATAGAGAGAACTAGATAGAGAGAGCTAGAGAGAGAGAGCTAGAGAGAGAGCTAGAGAGAGAGCTAAGAGCTAGAGAGAGAGAGAGAGCTAGAGAGAGAGAGCTAGAGAGAGAGAGAGCTAGAGAGAGAGAGAGAGAGAGAGCTAGAGAGAGAGCTAGAGAGAGAGAGAGAGAGCTAGAGAGAGAGAGAGAGAGCTAGAGAGAGAGCTAGAGAGAGAGAGAGCTAGAGAGAAAGAGAACTAGAGAGAAAGAGAACTAGAGAGAGAGAGCTAGAGAGAGAGAGAGAGAGAGAGAGAGAGAGAGAGAGAGAGAGAGAGAGAGAGAGAGAGAGAGAGAGAGAGAGAGAGAGAGAGAGAGAGAGAACTAGAGAGAGAGAGAACTAGATAGAGAGAGCTAGAGAGAGAGAGAGAGAGAGAGAGAGAGAGAGAGAGAGAGAGAGAGAGAGAGAGAGAGAGCTAGAGAGAGAGAGAGAGAGAGAGAGAGAGAGAGAGAGAGAGAGAGAGAGAGAGAGAGAGAGAGAGAGAGAGAGAGAGAGAGAGAGAGAGGCAGACGTAGACGTACGCAATTACGCCATCGGAAAAATTTGGACGCAATTACGCCATTCAAGAAAATATGATCCACTTCAATCATAATTACTTTGCTCTCTTTTTTCTTTTTCTTTCTTTTTCTTAGGAAAGGTGGAAGGTTACTCCCCTGGGAAACCCAGGGGGAGTGGGTGGGTGGGTCTGTGTACCTGCCAGCTGGGGATGGTGGGGTCCGGTGGGTGGGTCTGTGTACCTGCCAGCTGGGGATGGTGGGGTCCGGTGGGTGGGTCTGTGTACATGCCAGCTGAGGATGGTGGGTTTGGGTAGGTCTGTGTACATGCCAGCTGGGGATGGTGGGGTCCGGTGGGTGGGTCTGTGTACATGCCAGCTGGGGATGGTGGGGTCCGGTGGGGTCTACATGCCAGCTGGGGATGGTATGGTCCGGTGGGTGGGTCTGTGTACATGCCAGCTGGGGATGGTGGGGTCCGCTAGGTGGGTCTGTGTACATGCCAGCTGGGGATGGTGGGGTCCGGTGGGTGGGTCTGTGTACATGCCAGCTGGGGATGGTGGGGTCCGCTGGGTGGGTCTGTGTACATGCCAGCTGGGGATGGTAGGGTCCGGTGGGTGGGTCTGTGTACATGCCAGCTGAGGATGGTGGGGTCCGGTGGGTGGGTCTGTGTACATGCCAGCTGGGGATGGTGGTGTCCGGTGGGTGGGTCTGTGTACATGCCAGCTGGGGATGGTGGGGTCCGGTGGGTGGGTCTGTGTACATGCCAGCTGAGGATGGTGGGTTTGGGTAGGTCTGTGTACATGCCAGCTGGGGATGGTGGGGTCCGGTGGGGTCTACATGCCAGATGGGGATGGTGGGGTCCGGTGGGTGGGTCTGTGTACATGCCAGCTGGGGATGGTGGGGTCCGGTGGGGTCTGTGTACATGCCAGCTGGGGATGAGCAGCAGAAGTGAGCGTCGAGGCCTCTCTTCGCCTGTGCCTGGCGCTACCTCGCTGAGGGTGGGAAACGGAGACTAAATATGAGTGCGTGGTGATGATAATGAATTGATGCTTAGGGCAACGTTGTGAACATGAGTGTGAACGCACTCCATCACACTCCACCACACACTAACACACTCTGGCACACTCTAACACACTCCACCACACACTACCACACTCCACCACACACTAACACACTCCACCACACACTAACACACTCCACCACACACTAACACACCGACACACTCTAACACACTCCACCACACTCTAACACACTCC
>NC_092253.1:10267500-10277500 GCF_036320965.1 Panulirus ornatus
TTAGGGAGCCGACGGATAAGACGTTTATGTCGTAAAATGATTATTATGATAATAATGATGATAGTAATGATAATAATGATGATTCTAATGATAATAATGATGATAATGATAATGATGATAATAATAATAATAATTATAATAATAATAATAATAATGATAATAATAATAATAACAATAATAATAGTATTAGTAATAATAATAATAATAATAATAATAATAATAATAATAATGATATTAATAATAATAATACGAATGATAATAATAATAATAATGATAATAATAATAATAACAATAATAATAATAATAATAATAATAATAATAATAATAATAATAATGATAATAATGATAAAAAGGATAATAGCAATAATAATAATAATAATAATAATAATAATAATAATAATAATAATAATAATAATAACAATAATAATAACAATAATAATAATAATAATAATAATAATAATAATAATAATAATAATAATAATAATAATAATAATAATGATAATAATAATAATAATAATAATATCATCATCATAGCCACAGTTCCAACACACACGCATCTTCAAGCCCGTACACTCAGGACCCAGCCAAGGAGAGGTGGATGGCTAGCTGGTGTTCACTCACTGCCTCACGTGGTGGTGTGTCGTGTGAGCAGTCAAGATATGGGGCCTAGTGTGGCGGGTCGTGCATACTGTATTGTACTGTGGTGTTAAGCTGTGAGGGGGTCATAACCCAGGGGATGTGAGGTTGTGTATTGTGAGGTTGTGTATGTGAGGTTGTGTATGTGAGGCTGTGTATGTGAGGTTGTGTATTGTGAGGTTGTGTATTGTGAGGCTGTGTATTTGAGGCTGTGTATTGTGAGGTTGTGTATGTGAGGTTGTGTATGTGAGGTTGTGTATGTGAGGCTGTGTATGTGAGGTTGTGTATTGTGAGGCTGTGTATTGTGAGGCTGTGTATTTGAGGCTGTGTATTGTGAGGTTGTGTATGTGAGGTTGTGTATGTGAGGTTGTGTATGTGAGGCTGTGTATGTGATGCTGTGTATTTGAGGCTGTGTATTGTGAGGTTGTGTATGTGAGGCTGTGTATGTGAGGCTGTGTATGTGAGGCTGTGTATATGAGGCTGTGTATGTGAGGTTGTGTATGTGAGGCTGTGTATGTGAGGCTGTGTATGTGAGGCTGTGTATTGTGAGGTTGTGTATGTGAGGCTGTGTATGTGAGGCTATGTATATGAGGCTGTGTATGTGAGGTTGTGTATGTGAGGCTGTGTATTGTGAGGCTGTGTATGTGAGGCTGTGTATGTGAGGCTGTGTATATGAGGCTGTGTATGTGAGGCTGTGTATATGAGGCTGTGTATGTGAGGTTGTGTATGTGAGGCTGTGTATGTGAGGTTGTGTATGTGAGGCTGTGTATGTGAGGCTATGTATATGAGGCTGTGTATGTGAGGTTGTGTATGTGAGGCTGTGTATGTGAGGCTGTGTATATGAGGCTGTGTATGTGAGGCTGTGTATGTGAGGCTCTGTATTGTGAGGTTGTGTATGTGAGGTTGTGTATGTGAGGCTGTGTATTGTGAGGTTGTGTATGTGAGGCTGTGTATGTGAGGTTGTGTATGTGAGGCTGTGTATGTGAGGCTGTGTATGTGAGGCTCTGTATTGTGAGGTTGTGTATGTGAGGTTGTGTATGTGAGGCTGTGTATTGTGAGGTTGTGTATGTGAGGCTGTGTATGTGAGGTTGTGTATGTGAGGCTGTGTATGTGAGGCTGTGTATGTGAGGCTCTGTATTGTGAGGTTGTGTATGTGAGGTTGTGTATGTGAGGCTGTGTATTGTGAGGCTGTGTATTTGAGGCTGTGTATTGTGAGGTTGTGTATGTGAGGTTGTGTATGTGAGGTTGTGTATTGTGAGGCTGTGTATGTGAGGCTGTGTATGTGAGGCTGTGTATGTGAGGCTGTGTATGTGAGGCTGTGTATATGAGGTTGTGTATTGTGAGGCTCATGGTTCCCTCGGCTGAAGGTCATGGGAACGGAGCAGATGAGGGGTGATCGTGGCTGGGAGTGAGTGAGTGAGTGAGGGAGGGAGTGAGGGAGTGAGGGAGGGAGTGAGGGAGGGAGTGAGTGAGGGAGGCTGCGTCTGGTGTTTGATATGCACCGTCAACACGGCTCCCCCCGCCCGCCCGCAGCTGTTGGGTTACCATGCATTGTTGTCTCGTCCTTGAGTGTGTGTGTGTGTGTGTCTGTCTGTCTGTTTGCCTGTCTGTCTGTCTGCCTGTCTGTTTGTCTGCCTGTCTGTCTGCCTGTCTGTCTGTTTGCCTGTCTGTCTGTCCGTCCCCATGTGCGTCTGTGACATGGCGGGTTGTCGACAAGACGATAGATCTATGAATACACAGTTCAGTCTTCCTTCAATGGCTGTTCGAACTACAGGAGACGCAGGGGACCCTAAAGTGAATGGTTCGTCATTATAGACCCCGAGAGTGCATTTTGACAAGAGCCTTTGTTGTGAGAGGGGAGGATTTCCATCCCCCCGCTCCCTCCCCTTTTAGTCGCCTCCTACGACACGCAGGGAATAATACGTGGGAAGTATTCTTTTTCTCCTCTAGTGTGTCCAGGATTTACCCATCAAAGGATTATTGATCTGTTCTTGTGTGCAATGTGTTTATTCGCCTGTTTCCACGAGTCGAGACAGGCGACTGTCACCTGTCAGCTCACCTCGCGTTCACCTGACAGTCTTTACCTTCTGTGGCGCCCAGCACCGGACGCTGGGTCTGGCGGGGTGAAGATTCTGATATTCTTAGGTGGGGTGGAGAGTCTGATATTCTTAGGTGGGGTGAAGATTCTGATATTGTGATGTAGGGTGAAGATTCTGATATAATGATGTGGGGTGAAGATTCTGATATAATGATGTGGGGTCTAGATTCTGATATTCTTAGGTGGAGGTCTAGATTCTAATATTCTAATGTAGGGTCTAGATTCTGATATTGATTGCCAGTCTAGATTCTTAAATTCGAATGTGTGGAAGCAGTGGGCAGCAACCCTCCCCTTACTGGTATTTCAATTTTCAACAGAGGATACAAAGGAAGGAGTCTAGTGGGGAGTGCTCATCCTCCTCGAAGGCTCAGATTGGGGTGTCTGAATGTCTGTGGGTGTAACCAAGATGAGAAGAGACGAGAGATAGGTAGTATGTTTGAGGAAAGGAACCTGGATGTTTTGGCTCTGAGTGAAACGAAGCTCAAGGGTAAAGGGGAAGAGTGGTTTCGAAATGTCTTGGGTGTAAAGTCAGGGGTTAGTGAGAGGACAAGAGCAAAGGAAGGAGTAGTACTACTCCTAAAGCAGGAGTTGTGAGAGTATGTGATAGAGTGTAAGAAAGTAAACTCTAGATTGATATGGGTAAAACTGAAGTGGGTGGAGAGAGATGGGTGATTATTGGCGCTTATGCACCTGGTCATGAGAAGAAAGATCATGAAAGGCAAGTGTTTTGGGAGCAGCTGAGTGATTGTGTTAGTAGTTTTGATGCACGAGACCGGGTTATAGTGATGAGTGATTTGAATGCAAAGGTGAGTAATGTGGCAGTTGAGGGTATAATGGGTGTATACGGGGAGTTCAGTGTTGTGAAGGAAAATGGTGAAGAGCTTGTGGATTTGTGTTCTGGAAAAAGCCTGGTGATTGGGAATACCTGGTTTAAAAAGAGACATATACACAAGTATACGTATGTGAGTAGGAGAGATGGTCAACGGGCATTATTGAATTATGTATTAATTGATAGACGTGTAGAAGAGAGACTTCTGGATGTAACTATGCTGAGAGGGGCAGCTGAACGGACGTCTGATCACTGTCTTGTGGTGGCGAAAGTGAAGATTCGTAGCGGTTTTCAAAAGACAGGAGAGAATGTAGGGGAGAAGAGAGTGGTGAGAGTAAGTAAGCTTGGAAAGGAGACTTGTGTGAAGCAATACCATGAAAGATTGAGTGTTTTATGACAAAAGGTGAGAGCAAATGAAATGAGGCGAGTGGGTGAGGAATAGCATGAATTTAGGAAAGCAGTCATGGCATGTGCAAGAGATGCATGTGGCATGAGGAGGGCGGGAGGCGGGCAGATTAGAAAGGGTAGTGAGTGGTGGGATGAAGAAGTAAAGTTGCTAGTGAAAGAGAAAAGAGAGGTGTTCTAACGATACTTACAAGGAAGGTGTGAAAAAACTGAGAGATGTACAAGAGAAAGTGGCAGGAGGTTAAGAGAAAGGTGCAAAGGTTGAAAAAGAGGGGAATTGAGAGTTGAGGTCAGAGAGTATTTTTAAACTTTAGGGAGAATGAAAGATGTTTTGGAAGGAGATATATATTGTGGGAAAGACAAGAGAACAAACGGGAATATCAGTGAAGGGGTAAGAGGGACGTGATAACAAGTAGTGATGGAATAAGGAGGAGATGGAGTGAGTATTGTGGTGGATTATTGAATGTGTTTGACGATAGAGTGGCAGATGTAGGGTGTTTTGGCGGGGGTGGTGTGCGAAGTGAGAGAGTCACTTTGATGAAGCGAGAAGAGGTAGTGAAAGCCTTGCGGAAGATGGAATCCGGCAAAGTGGCAGGAGCAGATGGTATTGCAGATGAATTTATTAAGAAACAGGGTGAAAAATTTGTTGATTTATTAGTAAAGATATTCAGTGTATGTAAGAATCATGGTGAAGTGCCTGAGGATTGGCGGAATGCATGCATAGTGCCACTGTACAAAGGCAAAGGGGATGAAGGTGAGTGTTCAAACTACAGAGGAATAAGTTTGTTTAGTATGCCTGGAAACCTGTATAGAAGGGTACTGATTGGGAGGGTGAAGGCAGGTGCAGAGCATCAGAGCAGTGTGGTTTCAGAAGCGATAGAGGATGTGTGGATCAGGTGTTTGCTTTGAAGAATGTATGTGAGAAATATCTAAAGAAACAGGTGGATTTGTGAGTGGCATTTATGGATGCGGATAAATGCATATGATAGGGTTAGTAAAGATGTTTTGTGGTAGGTATTAAGAATGTGTGGTGTGGGAGGTAGGCCCCTGGAAGCAATGGGTTTTATCATGGGTGTAAGGCATATGTACGAGTAGGAAGAGAGAAGAGTGAGAGGTTTCAGGTGATCGTCGGTCTGCGGCAGTTGTGTGGGATGTCCCCATGGTTGTTTCATTCATTTATGGATGGGGTGGTTAGGGAGGTAAATGTAAGAGTTTTGGAGAGAGGGGCAAGTATGCAATCTGTTGGGGATGAGAGGGTCAGGGAAGTGAGTCAGTTGTTGTTCGTCAATTCAATGACGTTGCGTGTGGCATAATCAGCAGAGGGGGGTATGAAATAAGGGGATTACCAAGATGTATCGGGTAATCCTTTTCATGACAGTGTTTAGCGATCGCATTTCATGTGGTCATCCCTGCGTACTGAGTGACGGTGCCAATAACATCTCTCCGTTACAGCTTTACCTGTCTGGCCTACAGAGATATATCTAAATGTACCGTCCTTCACTGCGAAGGGATGATCACAAAAAATGCCATCGCTAAACACTGTCATGAAAATGATCACCCCATACATCTTGGTAATCCCCCTTATTTCATACCCCATCTGCTGGTTATGCCACACGTAACGTCGCTGAATCTGTCTTAATGGCTAATACTAAGAACGTTAATATGTCCACAGACAATTCTCAAGCCCCATCCTAGCATTAACTGACTTATTATGAGAGAATTGACAAAACAGGAAAACATGAAAAAAAAGTTGTTCAAGACACACCCAGCTACCCAGGTCAACCCCCGCCACCTGACCTCCCCTTAATCACTCTCCCTTACACCGGTTACGACCAGACAAAGCAGACAGTACTTGGCCTAGAGGGATTGGTGTTGGACGGCGGGACTCCAAGTGTGATGTTGGGATCTAAATAACTTTGTTAAGTACTGACACCTGATGATGAGGTGGATTGTCTCCACGTAACATGTCGTGCTACAAGAATAGAAAAATGACATGTTAAATACAATTGTATAAACTCCTACTGAAGTGCGATTTCACTTTCATACTATTATCATGGACAAGTGTGATCATTATAGTTATATCTGTCTATCTACCTATCTATCTGTCTATCTATCTGTCTATCTATCTATTTATCTATCTATCTATCTATCTATCTATCTATCTATCTACACACACACACACACACACACACACACACACACACACACACACACACACACACACACACACACACAAATACATATATATACTATATATATATATATATATATATATATATATATATATATATATATATATATATAATGTCTTATTTCATTTATTATACTTTGACGCTGTCTCCCGTGTTAGCGCGGTAGCGCAAGGAAACAGACGAAAGAATGGCCCAACCTACCCGCATACACATGTATATACATACACGTCCACACACGCACATATACATGCCTATACATTTCAACGTATACATATATATGCATACAAGACATATACATATATACACATGTACATAATGCATACTTGCTGCCTTTATTCATTTTCGTCGCCACCCCGCAACGCATGAAATGACAACCCCTCCCCCCCGCATGCGCGCGAGGTAGCGCTGGGAAAAGACCAAAGAGGTCGCATTCGTTCACACTCAGTCTCTAGCTGTCATGTATAATGCACCGAAACCACAGTTCCCTTTCCACATCCAGGCCCCTCAAAACTTTCCATGGTTTACCCCAGACACTTCACAAGCCTGGTTCAATCCATTGACAGCACGTCGACCCCGGTATACCACATCGTTCCAATTCACTCTATTCCTTACACGCCTTTCATCCTCCTGCATGTTCAGGCTCCTATCGCTCAAAATCTTTTACACTCCATCTTTCCACTTCCAGTTTGGTCTCCCACTTCTCGTTCCCTCCACCTCTGACACATATGTCCTCTTTGTCAATCTTTCCCCACTCATTCTCTCTATGTGACCAAACCATTTCAAAACAACCTCTTCTGCTCTCTTAACAAACTTTTTTATTACCACATATCTCCCTTACCCTTTCATTACTTACTCGATCAAACCATCTCACACCACATACTGTCCTCAAACATCTCATTTCCAACACATCCAACCTCCTCCGCACAGCTCTATCTGTAGCCCACGCCTCGCAACCATACAACATTGTTGGAACCACTATTCCTTCAAACATACCCATTTTTGCTTTCCGAGATAATGTTCTCGACTTCCAAACATTCTTCAAGGCTCCCAGAATTTTCGCCCCCTCCCCCACCCTATGATTCACTTCCGCTTCCATGGTTCCATCCGCTGCCAAATCCACTCCCAGATATCTAAAACACTTTACTTCCTCCAGTTTTTCTCCATTCAAACTTACCTCCCAATTGACTTGACCCTCAACCCTACTGTACCTAATAACCTTGCTCTTATTAACATTTACTCTCAACTTTCTTCTTTCACACACCTTACCAAACTCAGTCACCAGCTTCTGCAGTTTCTCACATGACTTCGCCACCAGCGCTGTATCATCAGCGAACAACAACTGACTCGCTTCCCAAGCTCTCTCATCCACAACAGACTTCATACTTGCCCCTCTTTCCAAAACTCTTGCATTCACCTCCCTAACAACCCCATCCATAAACAAATTAAACAACCATGGAGACATCACACACCCCTGCCGCAAACCTACATTCACTGAGAACCAATCACTTTCCTCTCTTCCTACACGTACACATGCCTTACATCCTCGATAAAAACTTTTCACTGCTTCTAACAACTTGCCTCCCACACCATATATTCTTAATACCTTCCACAGAGCATCTCTATCAACTCTATCATATGCCTTCTCCAGATCCATAAATGCTACATACAAATCCATTTGCTTTTCTAAGTATTTCTCACATACATTCTTCAAAGCAAACACCTGATCCACACATCCTCTACCACTTCTGAAACCACACTGCTCTTCCCCAATCTGATGCTCTGTACATGCCTTCATCCTCTCAGTCAATACCCTCCCATATAATTTACCAGGAATACTCAACAAACATATACCTCTGTAATTTATATACATATATATGAAATCTTTACTTTCATTTTCCCTCTTTGCTATTCAAGTCATGATGGAGGATTTACCATGGAAACCTTGACTGGAATTGGCGGGATCCTCTTGAAATTGGTGGAATCCCTCGGGAATTGGATGAATTCCCTCCCCTCTCCCTCCCCACTTGATCTCAAATTGAGCTCCGTCGTTAGAGCGCGGCGAGTGGCTCGTTCAGCGTCATGAGCGGGTAAGGAGGAGTGGGAGGGAGAGAGAGAGAGAGAGAGAGAGAGAGAGAGAGAGAGAGAGAGAGAGAGAGAGAGAGAGAGAGAGAGAGAGGGCGGGATGGAGGGAGGGAAGGAGGGAGGGAGTGAGGGGGTCAGCGACTCCCCATCCGGGGTTGTAAACTGCCGTAGCGGGTCTAATGATGTTGTAAACTGTTTTAGCGGGTCTAAGCGATGTTGTAAACTGCTGTAGCGGTCCAAGCGATGTTGTAAACTGCCGTAGCGGCTCAAGCGGTCTTAGAGAACGATCAAAGTAATATAACAAGTATCGTAGCTCCTGTAGCGGGTGTTGTCGAACTCAAAGACACTTCGACTCCCCGCCTTCCCCCTCGAAGTGATCCACTGTGGCCCATGGCGTCTTGACCATCGTCTCGTCATTGTTCATCCCCTGGGGGAGCACCAGGGCAATCATCTCACGTTGTCCCTTGGGGCCAAGCGATACGTAAACTTTCTATCCTTCGTCAGGTGGAGGAGCGGCTTGATCGCCCCCCCAGGGGATCTTGCAGCTGCCACGGTCAATTAAAGGGGGGGCCTTCGGCTTTTTTAAAACCTCTTTCAGGTGGGAGGGTTAATACTATGAAACCCCGTAAGGGCTTTACGTGCTAGGACCGTGAGAGACTGAAGAATTAAGTTCTGTGGAGAGGTTTTCCTTTGTAACGGTATGATTAAGAATTGTGTACACACACACACACACACACACACACACACACACACACACACACACTTATATATATATATATATATATATATATATATATATATATATATATATATATATATATATACTTGATCGCCGTTTACTGTGTCAGCGAGCTATCTGCAGGAAACAGACGAAAAATGGCCTATCTACTCATATACAAATATACATACATAAGCGCCCATACACGCACATATGCATACATATACATATACATATCAACATATACACATATACCGACATATACATACACATACACAGAAATATACATATATACACATGAACATATCCATACTTGCTTGCCTTCCTCCATTCCCAGCGCTACCTCACCCTACAGGAAACAGCATCGCTACTCCCTGCCTCAGCTAGGTAGCGCCAGGAAAACAGACTAAAAGGCCCCATTCATTCACACTCAGTCTCTAGCTGTCATGTGTAATGCACCGAAACCACAGCTCCTTTTCCACATCCAGGCCCCACAGACCTTTCCATCGTTTACCCCAGATGCTTCACATGCCCTGGTTTAGTCCATTGACAGCACGTCGACCCCGGTATACCACATCGTTCCAATTTACTCTATTCCTTGCACGCCTTTCACCCTCTTGTAAGTTCAGGTCCCAATCATTCAAAATCTTTTTCACTCTATCCCTCCACCTCCAATTTGGTCTCCCACTTCTCCTCGTTCCCTCTACCTCTGACACATATATCCTCTTGGTCAATCTTTCCCCACTCACTCTCTCCGTGTGACCAAACACCCTCAACTCACCCTCCCCTGCTGTCTGAACCACACTCTTTCTATGTCTACACATCTCTCTCACCCCTTCACTTACCCAATCAAACCCCCTCACGCAACACACCGTCCCCAAACATTTCATCTCCAACACATCCACCCTCTTCCGCACAATATATATATATGTCCATTTATTTATTTATTTTGCTTTGTCGCTGTCTCCCGCGTTAGCGAGGTAGCGCAAGGAAACAGACGAAAGAGTGGACTAACCCACCCACATATACATGTATATACA
>NC_092253.1:10282500-10300000 GCF_036320965.1 Panulirus ornatus
ACCCCAGACGCTTCACAAGCCTTGGTTCAATCCAGTGACAGCACGTCGACCCCGGTATACCACATCGTTTCAATTCACTCTATTCCTTGCACTCTTTCACCATCCTGCATGTTCAGGCCCCGATCGCTCTAAATCTTTTTCACACCATCCTTCTACCTCCAATTTGGTCTCCCGCTTCTCTTCTTCCCTCAACCTCTGAAACATATATCCTCTTTGTCAATCTTTCCTAAATCATTCCCTCCATGTGACCAAACCATTTCAACACACCCTCTTCTGTCCTCTCAAGCACACTTCTTTTTATTACCACACATCTCTCTTACCCTTTCATTACTTACTCGATCAAACCACCTCACACCACATATCATTTCCAACACATCCACCCTCCTCCGCACAACTCTATCTATAGCCCACGCCTCGCAACCATATAACATTGTTGGAAACACCATTCCTCAAACATACCCATTTTTGCTTTCCGAGATAAATTTCTCGCCTTCCACACATTCTTCAACGCTCCCAGAACCCTCGCCCCCTCCCCCACCCTGTGACTCACTTCCGCTTCCATGGTGTCATCCTCTGCTATGTCCACTTCCAGATACCTAAAACACTTTACTTCCTCCAGTTTTTCTCTATTCAAACTTACCTCCCAATTAACTTGACCCTCAACCCTACTGTACCTAATGACCTTACTCTTATTCACATTTACTCTCATCTTTCTTTTGTCACATACTTTACCAAACTCAGTCACCAACTTCTACAGTTTCTCACCCGAATCATATCCCATTTTTCACGACTCTCATTGTCTCTCCTTACTCTCTTATCTCTTACTCTTACCAACTCACTATCTTACTTTAAATCATTATGCTCACACTCATGCCACACCCTTCCCTCCGTCTCTCCTCACCCCCACACCCACACCACCACGAAGACGGCCAGGGACCCAGAGTGAGCGACAGATCATCCCAGACCAGAACGTAGAGAAGATGAGGAATGGGAGGTCTCTGCTGCCCCATGGGAAGGGAGAGAGTTCGGGGGTGGTCTTCCCAGGTTCCCCTTGCAAGGGGTTGGGAGGGTGAGGGGAGGCATTCTGAGGGGAGAAGAAAGTTGTAAACAATTATGCCACTATTTGTGTCGAGGGGGTGAGTTGGGGTGCCAGGGTTTGATGTCTAGTGTCACTTGACGGAAGTGATGGTGATGGGAGAGGAGAGGGAGGTAGTGATGGGAGAGGGGAGGGAGGTAGTGATGGGAGAGGGGAATGGAGGGTTGTTGGGGGTGATGGGTAGTGGTGGAGGGTAGTGGGGTAGTTATGGTGTGGTTGATGGATAGTGAGAGAGGCAGTAGGTAGTGGTGTGGGTAATGGACAGTTGAGGGGATGGACACTGCCCCTGGCGTAGGGAGGGAGCGAGCGAAGGAGGGAGGGAAGGAGGGAGGGAAGGAGGGAAGGAAGGGAAGGAGGTAGGGAAAGAAGGAAGGAGGGAGGGAAGGGAAGGAGGGAGGGAGGGAAGGGAAGGGTCAACCCCACAACTCAGTAAACCATAATAATAACCACAAATATTGGTCACACACAGCTTTCCCAACTCCCCTTCCCTCCCCTTCCCTTCCCTTCCCTCCCCTCCCTTCTTGACGATCAGGCCAAAGCTCCCTCCCCGGAAATAACCATCTTCGCCTCAATAACCATATTTCTCCTCCTCGAGACCATTTCGTACGTTTTCTTTAAGATAAAAACCAGATTGTCTATTTTTTTTTCAGTCTCAACGCCACTACGAGCTCAGGGCGAAGCTGCTGAGGTTCAGTGGGTGTGGCCAGCTGGCTAGCCAGACACACTGTGTGTATGTGTGGGTGTGTGTGTGTGTGTGTGTGTGTGTGTGTGTGTGTGTGTGTGTGGACGTGTGTGTGTGTGTGTGTGGACCTGCGCCAGGGACGACCTCACACTCCATCACTTGGTGACGCTCACATTAATGGATATGTGGTGTACGGCTCCACTGGCTTTAAACTTCAGAAATGATGATATATATATATATATATATATATATATATATATATATATATATATATATATATATATATATATACCGGGGTCAATGTGCTGTCAGTGGAATGAACCAGGGCATGTGAAGCGTCTGGTGTAAACCATGGAAAGTTTTGTGGGGCCTGGATGTGGAAAGGGAGCTGTGGTTTCGGTGCATTTTTACATGACAGCTAGAGACTGAGTGTGAACGAATGGGGCCTTTGTTGCCTTTCTCCTAACGCTACCTCGCGCGCGTGCGGGGGGAGGGGGTTGTCATTTCATGTGTGGTGGGGTGTATGTGTATGTGGGTGGGTTAGCCATTCTTTAGTCTTGTTCCCTTGCGCTACCTCGCTAACGCGGGAGACAGCGACTAATGGAAGGAAACATTGTAACAAGGGGAAAAAAACAGAAAAAAACAAATACAGACGGCCCCCTTTTCCTTCCCCCCCCCCCCCCTCCAGTTTCCCAAATGTATTTCTTCCTGTCGAAACGACTTTTCTCTTTTCCTCAATCTCTTTTCTCTGTTTCTCAACTTATTTCTTTTCTCGCCTTTTTTCTACCCCCCCCTTTCACTGTATTTCTTTTTTTCCTTATCCTTTTGTTTCCCTCCTTTTAACCTCTTTTTTTTTTCTTCCTCCTCCTTTTTCCCTTCCTTCCCTCTTTCCCACCACCCCCCCTCCTCTCTCTCTTCCCACCCCCCCCCACCCCAACCTCCACACTTTCTCTCTCCCCTCACCCCCCCACCACCCACCCCCACCTCCCTCTCTCTCTCTCTCTCTCTCTCCTCTCTCTCTCTTCCTCTTTTCCCTCTCTCTCCCCTCTCCTGCAAAATTCATTGACGTAGTTATCAATTACTTAATATCGGTCAAGCGTTGATTAATTACGGTTGTAAGAAGGGATGAGTCCCCTTTCCAACTTCTTAATGGGATGAAATTTTAATGAAGTCACTAGTTTAAAGCTTCTATATTAAACTAACTGTATACCAAAATTTATTTAAAAAGAAAAAGCTTCTATATTGAACCTAACTGTATATCTGAAGTCAACGTAGATATAGCTTCTATATTGAACTTAACTGTATAGCCAAAGTCAGCTATAAAGTATATTCTATTTAAACCAAACTGATATCTGAAGTCAACATAGATTATAGCTTCTATATAGAAATTAACTGTATAGCCAAAGTCAGCTATAAAGTATAGCTTCTATATTGAACCTAACTGTATTTCTGAAGTCAACATAGATTATAGCTTCTATATTGAAATTAACTGTAACCCAAAATTCGCATAATTATACTTCATATTGAACTAACTGTATATTGAAGTAAAAAAAAATTTTAAAAATTTTAAAAAAAAGCTTCATATTGGGAACTAACTGTATACCAATTCACATAGATTATGGCTTCTATTTAAATTAACTGTATACCAAAGTTACTTAAAGTATAGCTTCTAATTAAACCCTAACGTTTTAATGAAGTCACTAGTTTATGCTTCTAATTGAACTTAACTGTAAGCCAAAGCGCAAAAAGATGCTTTTTAAATTAACCCTAACTGATATCTGAAGTCACATAGATTATACTTCTATATGAATTAAAACTGTAAGCCAAAAACGCTATAAAGTATACTTCTATATTAACCAAACTTTTAAACAAGTCAACATAGTATAGTTTCTTATTGTTTAACTGTAAGCCAATTCAGCATAGATTATAGCTTCTATATTGAACTTAACTGTAATCTGAAGTCAACATAGATTATAGCTTCTATATTGAACTTAACTGTATAGCCAAATTCAGCATAGATTATGGCTTCTATATTGAACAAACTTTTAAAACGGTAAACATGAATAGCTTCTTATAAAACCAAAGTATATTGAAGTCACATAGATTATGCTTCATTTACTTTTGTAAAAACCGGTCAGCATAAAAATAGCTTCATTTTGAACCACGATTCTGGTAAATTTTTTTTTGTTCTATATTAATTTTCGTTTAGCAAAATTTTGCTTCTTTAAATATGTATTACTATTTAATTTTGGTTTTTTGTTTTTAAATATTATTATTAGCATCAAAATTCCTAATTAATTCTGTTTTTAAAATGATATTTTTCATTTGATTGGACCATTTACTTCCAAATTTCATTTTTTTTTTTTTCTCTTTTTCGTTTCTTATGGATCATCAGGCAATCCAAGTTTGCTAAGAGGTTTTTATTAATTTTTAAATTTTCCTATATTTTTGATTTTTGAATTATCTTCTCATATCAATTTTTCGTAAAATGGTGTAAAGGCAAACCAAACAGAAATTTTTATTCAGTATAACAATTTGTTTTAAAAATTTTTTCGGGCGATTTTTCTAGAAATTTAATTTTGATTTTTAAATTTTGTGTAAAATTTTTTCCGGGCGATTTTTTCTAGAAATTTAATTTGATTTTTAAATTTTGTGTAAAATTTTTTCCCCGGGCGATTTCTCTAGAAATTTAATTCTGATTTTTAAATTTTGTGTAAAATTTTTTCCGGGCGATTTTTTCTAAAAATTTAATTTTGATTTTTAAATTTTGTGTAAAATTTTTTCCGGGCGATTTTTTCTAAAAATTTAATTTTAATTTTTAAATTTTTTTTTTAAAAATTTTTTTTTTTTTTTTTTAAAAAATTTGTTTAAGTTCAGTCACGAACTAAATTTAAGTGAATTAAAATTATCTCACTTGCATTTTTTAAATGCTGATAAGGAAAAGGGGAAAAGGAAATGCTCATTCCGGAAAAAAAGGTTGTGTCAATTAAAAACCCCCCGGGGTTTAAACAAAAAGGGGAACCCCCACTTTTTTGGGGAGCCTTTTAAGGGGCAACCCAAAAAAACCTCTGGGAAAAAGCTAATTTAAAATTAAAAGGGAAAAAGGGAAAAAAGCTAACAAAAACAGGAGAAAGAAAAAGCTCAAAAAAGAAGAAACAACTTGGAAAAAGAATTTTAAGAAGAAACAATTTAAGGAAGAAAGAAACTTTAAGGAAGAAAGCTATTTTAAATAAGAAGAAACATTTTAAGGAAAAAAAAGCATTTTAAGGGAAGAAAGCTAACTTTAAGGAAGAAAGCTAACTTAAAGAAGAAAGCTAACTTTAAGGAAGAAAGCTAGCTTTAAGGAAGAAAGCTAACTTTAAGGAAGAAAGCTAACTTTAAGAAAGAAAGCTAACTTTAAGGAAGAAAGCTAACTCTAAGGAAGAAAGCTAAATTTGAGAATAGATACAAGGGAGTTTATTATCGTAATTTTTGATATGAGTTCATGGATGGGCAATGGAGTGGATATAGAAGGTAAATGCATATATGTATGTATGTATGTATGTATGTATGTATGTATGTATGTATGTATGTATGTATGTTTGATGTATGTATGTATGATGTACGTATGTATGTATGATGTATGTATGTATGGATGTATGTATGTATGATGTATGTATGTATGATGTATGTATGTATGGATGTATGTATACGTGTGTATGATATATGTATGTATGTATATGTGTATGTATGTATAGGGGAGGGGAAGCTTGGGGTCATAAGACTGGCCTGTAGTGGGAAGGTGTCTGGATATGTTGGTCATTAGGTCTATGTAAATTTAGTATACATACTTACTGAGATATCTTCAGATATAGTGATTATGATAATGGTAGCAATGATGATAATAGTATTAATAATGATGATGATAATAGTAATAGTAATAATGATAATAATAATGATAATAATAATAATAATAATAATAATAATAATAATAATAATAATAATAATAACAATAATATTAATAATAATGATAATAATAATAATAATAGTAATAATATTGATGATAATAATAATAATAATAATAATAATAATGAAAACAATAATAATTATAATAATGATAATGATAATAATAATAATAATAATAATAGTAATAATATTGATGATAATAATAATAATAATAATAATAATGAAAACAATAATAATTATAATAATGATAATGATAATAATAATAATGATAATAATGAAAATAATAATAATAATAATAATAATAATATAATAATAATAATAATAATAATAATAATGATAATAATAATGATGATAATGATAATAATAATAATGAAAATAATAATGATAATAATGAACATCATTATCATCATTATCATCATCATTATCATCACATGGAGCCTCACATTACAAAAACAAAGAGAAATATTCTTCTGTTTAATTTATATTTTTTTCCACGTTGATGTCAAACGTTTACAAAATTCATTTACGATAATTTTTTTTTTACTCGGATAATAAACTTGACCAGGGCGCTCAGAGATAAAAAAAAAATGGAAACATTTAACGAAACGTTAATTTAAACGCATGTTAATCATTCGTCATTAGCAGGGGAGAAAATGTTAATGATAATATATGAGATAAATGAATTACTGCTCAGGAGATAAATGAGGGTTTTTGATACATATCATTGATGGTCATGTAAATCAAACGCGATCTTTGGGCATTTTTCTCTAAGTTCTAAGCAATGATAATGAAAGATGAGAAAAAATGCCAAAAGAAAACTTAAAAACATTTGGGAAAAATAAATATAGTGCATGATATTGTTTTACAATACTATATAAATCGGTGAATTTATATTGTCAGGAATGTCGGCGTATATATATATATATATAATATATATATATATATATATATATATATATATATATATAGAGAGAGAGAGAGAGAGAGAGAGAGAGAGAGAGAGAGAGAGAGAGGGGGAAGGAGTGAAGAGAGAGAGAGAGACTGAGAGAGAGAGAGAGAGAGAGAGAGAGAGAGAGAGAGAGAGAGAGAGAGAGAGAGAGGGAGAGAGAGAGCCAGTCAATCAATCAGTCATGTCCCTCCTCCCCCCCCCCCCCCAAAGCGCGTCGCTTTTCACAGACCGACCCAAGTCCCAGGATCCCCCCCCCCCCAACACACACACAGCCTCGACCCGGAGGGAGACAAAAACATTTCCCCATGTGGCGACCCCAATCACACCCCGCCCCGTGATAAACAGGCCACATCACAGCAGGCCGTAGTGGTGGTATCCAATTAAGACTTTTCGTCATTAAACTTCGGTTCGGGGTTCAGGCAATATTAAGAGGGGTTTTTAAATAACTCACCCGCCTTCTTGTCCAACAAACACTCTCTTCCCCCTCTCTCTCTCTCCCCCCCTCTCCTCCTCTCTTAATATAAAAAAAATATAAAAATATTATTAATATATTATTATCTTCTTTCTTCTTTTCCCCTTTCTCCCCTCCTCTTTCCCCCCCCTTTCCCCCCCCTCTCTCCCCCCCCCCCCTCTCTCTCCCCCCCCCTCTCTCTCTCTCTCTCACTTTTTCCCTCCTCCTCCCCCCACTCTCTCTCCCCCCTTTCTCTCCCCCCTCTCTCTCTCTCCCTCTCTTCTTTTTTAAAATTTAAAATTTTTTTTTTGCCTCTTCTCCTTTTTATTTTACCCTCTTAGTTCTTTCCCTCTCTCCTCCCTCTCCCCCCCCCCCCCCATCCTCTCCCCTCTCATCTCTCTCTCTCTCTTCCCCCCCCTCCCCCCCCCCTCTCCCCCTTTCCCCCCCCCCCCCTCCTCTCTCCCTTTTCTCCTCTCTCTCTCTCTCCCCTTTTTTCCCCCCCCCCCCTCGCCTCACCCCTGGTGGGGGCGCTAAGGGCTAAGGATATCCTACTTACGACGGAATTGCAAGTGTTCTGGGAGTCGGGGAGCGAGCGAGGGTGGGGGGATGACAGGGTGGAGGGGCGTTCTCTCCACCCATTGACCCCTTTTGATTAAACAAGGTCGTGGGGGGGTAGGGGGAAGGGGGTACGGTCCGAGCACGACGTACGGTCGTTGCGCATGAGGGTACGTGCTAAAAGGGTCGACCGTGGGCCCAAAGGGGTCGTACCCCCCTTAATCAAAAAGGTAAATTATTTTTAAAAAACCCCGTTTAATTTGGGGGCCCGGAAAAAGGGGGAAACCCCGGTTTAATTTAAAAATTTCGTCTTTTCCCAACTTTCTCTCTAAGGGGTCGAAACCTCGGCCAACCCGACCTACCTCCCGGGGCCCCCGCGTGTTCGGGCTACCGCGTGCCAAGGGCAAACGTCGTCTCGGGTCGTCCGTCGTGCTCAAGGTCGTGCCACGTGCTCAATCGTCCCGCTGAAAAGGGTTTTTCCCGTCGTGTAAAGGGGTCGTACCGGTTCGGGTGGCCCCCCCAAGGGTCACCGTCGTGCCAAGGGCGTACCGCCTTTAAAAAGGGGTCGCCGTCTGCTAAAGGGTCGTCCGTACTCGTGCTCAGAACGCTTCTTTTTAATATTCCACGGTAAAAAACTTTGCGTGATCACAAATAAATCCATTTTCAACCCGAGCTCGAACAAAACAACCACCCATTTTTTAATAATGACCCCCAAAATATTAGCGTAATAAACACGTATAAACAGCCAAGGGGCTCAACAATCAGGCCAGAGAAGGCTAACTGAGCGGTCATTTCTGCAACCATGGGACAACGAGGGATGGAAAAGCAAAGATGGGAAAGATGGAAAAGCAAAGATGGGAAAGATGGAAAAGCAAAGATGGGAAAGATGAGAGTGTTATCAACACGTCCTGGTGATGGCATTCATCGCTCAGTATGATGACGTAAAATATTGGACAGACGAAACTTAAAAATGAAAGAGGCTGTTCGCTCACATCGCACGGCAGGCACACACTGGCACGACCGAAAGGTAATCTCACCTAATTTCACAAATGTAATCTACAAATGATTATTAAAATTTTGGATTTATTGTATCCCCTGGATATGTAATATTAATTTTCTGTGTCCATGGACTAAATGTGTGGATATACAAGCTAAATGTAACCACATGAAATGTAATTACCGAAGATAATTTAATGCTTTCATCAACACAAGGAAGAGAGAGATAGCAGTTCCTTGAAGGTTACATGTCTATATATTCTTCTCATCTGTGCAACACTTTACACCCATCCACTTCATTACATGCGGAACTATACTTACAATCATCTACTTATTTACACTTATGAGCTCATATATGGTACTTTATTTCGTATACTTTGTACTCTTTATACTTTCTATATTTTCTATACTTTCTATACTTATTTTTTTCATCCGTAGTTGTGGCTATATAAGATGCATCTGCTTACCCAAATGGTGTCCCAGCTACGTCTCTTCATTGTATATCAACTGACTGTTACATTTCTTTCTTGCGTCACCCCTGATGATGTGATTATTGCACGAAAGTGAACTTGGGAACTTATCGTGTTTCTTTTCCCCGTGAACTCATAGGAATATATAGAGAGAATGAGTGAGGAAAGATTGATAAAGAGGATATATGTGTCAGAGGTGGAGGGACCGAGGAGAAGTGGGAGACCAAATCGGAGGAGGAAGGATGGAGTGAAAAAGATTTTGAGCGATCGGGGCCTGAACATGCAGGAGGGTGAAAGGCGTGCAAGGAGTAGAGTGAAATGGAACGATATGGTATATCGGGGTCGACGTGCTCTCAGTTGATTGAACCAGGGCATGTGAAGCGTCTGGGGTAAACCATGGAAAATTTTGTGAGGCCTGGATGTAGAAAGGGAGCTGTGGTTTCGGTGCATTATATATATATATATATATATATATATATATATATATATATATATATATATATATATATATATATATATATATATATTTTTTTTTTTTTTTTTTCATACTATTCGCCATTTCCCGCATTAGCGAGGTAGCGTTAAGAACAGAGGACTGGGCCTTTGAGGGAATATCCTCATATGGCCCCCTTCTTTTCCTTCTTTTGGAAAATTTAAAAAAAAATGAGAGGGGAGGATTTCCAGCCCCCCGCTCCCTTCCCTTTTAGTCGCCTTCTACGACATGCAGGGAATACGTGGGAAGTATTCTTTCTCCCCTATATATATTTATCTATCTATTCACTTTGCCCTGCCGCTGTCTCCCGCGTCAGCGAGGCAGTGCAAGGAAACAGACGAAAGAATGGCCCAACCCACCCACACACACATGCACATACATACACATCCACACACACCACATATACACACCTATACGTCTCAACGCATACATACACATACACACACAGACATATACATATATACCCATGTACATAATTCATACTGTCTGCCTTTATTCATTCCCATCGCCACCCCGCCACACATGGAATAACAACATCCTTCCCCTCATGTGTGTGAGGTAGTGCTAGGAAAAGACAACAAAGGCCGTATTCGTTCACACTCAGTCTCTAGCTGTCATGTAATAATGCACCGAAACCACAGCTCCCTTTCCACATCCAGGCCCCACAGAACTTTCCATGGTTTACCCCAAACGCTTCACATGCCCTGGTTCAATCCATTGACACCATGTCGACCCCAGTATACCACATCGTTCCAATTCACTCTATTCCTTGCACGCCTTTCACCCTCCTGCATGTTCAGGCCCCGATAACTCAAAATCTTTTTCACTCCATCTTTCCCCCTCCAATTTGGTCTCCCACTTCTCCTCGTTCCCTCCATCTTTGACACGTACATCCTCTTTGTTAATCCTCCTTACTCATCCTCACGAGTCCAAATTATTTCAACAAAGCCACTTCTGCTCTCTCAACCACTCTTTTTATTACCACACATATCTTTTACCCTTTCATTACTTAGTCAATCAAACCACATATATTTTATTTCATATATATTTGTCATTTCCCATATTAGTGAGGTAGTGTTAAGAACATGAGGATAGAGGACAAAGAGGATATATGCATCAGAAGTGGAGGGAATATATATATATATTTTTTTTTTTTTTTTTTTTTTTATATACACATATAATACATACAATATATATATATATATATATATATAATGCGGGAAATGGCGAATAGTGTGAAAGAAGAAAGAAAGATATATATATATATATATAGTAAAAATATTATATAAACATATATATCATACATATCCCTGGGGATAGGGGAGAAAGAATACTTCCCACGTATTCCCTGCGTGTCGTAGAAGGCGACTAAAAGGGAAGGGAGCGGGGGGCTGGAAATCCTCCCCTCTGCCTTTTTTTTTTTTTTTTTTTTTTTCCAAAGGAAGGAACAGAGAAGGGGGCTGGATGAGGATGTTTCCTCAGAGGCCCAGTCCTCTGTTCTTAACGCTACCTCGCTGACGCGGGAAACGGCGAATAGTATGAAAAAAAAAAAAAAAAATATATCATACAGCCCCAGGACTCCTTTCATGGGGTCAAGCAGCTTCAAGGATTCACTCCACTCTGGTGCAGGAAAATGATGGACTTATATATATATATATATATATATATATATATATATATATATATATATATATATATATATATATATATATATATATATATATATATATGATAGTCGGCGACGCAAACCTAACGCTTCCTGCATGTGTTGAGAGAGAGAGAGAGAGAGAGAGAGAGAGAGAGAGAGAGAGAGAGAGAGAGAGAGAGAGAGAGAGAAAGGGAGAGAGAGAGATTGCCTGGGCCCGAGCGAGCGTGGAAGTAACAGCAAGAGTTCACCAGCAAGAGGCAAGGGTCTGGCTGCCAGAGCTGCCGAGCTGAGCGAAACCCACCGACCCTCCTCCTGTCTCTCTCCCGACCCTCACAAACATAGACGAGCCACCACACACCACCACCCACCACAACACAAACACGAACCAGCCATCACACACCACCACCCACCACCACTCAAACACGAACGAGCCACCACACACCACCACCCATCACAACACAAACATGAACGAGCCATCACACACAACCACCCACCACAACACAAACACGAACCAGCCATCACACACCACCACCCACCACCACTCAAACACGAACGAGCCACCACACACCACCACCCACCACAACACAAACACGAACGAGCCATCACACACCACCACCCACCACAACTCAAACACGAACGAGCCATCACACACCACCACCCACCACCACACAAACACGAACGAGCCACCACACACCACCACCCACCACCACACAAACACGAACGAGCCACCACACACCACCACCCACCACAACACAAACACGAACGAGCAATCACACACCACCACCCACCACCACACAAACACGAACGAGCAATCACACACCACCATCAACCACAACACAAACACGAACGAGCCATCACACACCACCACCCACCATCACTCAAACACAGACGAGCCACCACACACCACCACCCACCACCACACAAACACAGACGAGCCACCACACACCAGTGCACAAACACAGACGAGCCATCACACACCACCACCCACCACCACACAAACACAGACGAGCCACCACACACCAGTGCACAAACACAGACGAGACACCACACACCAGTGCACAAACACAGACGAGCCACCACACACCAGTGCACAAACACAGATGAGCCACCACACACCAGTGCACAAACACAGACGATCCACCACACACCACCACCCACCACCACACAAACACAGACGAACCACCACACACCAGTGCACAAACACAGACGAGCCACCACACATCAGTGCACAAACACAGACGAGCCACCACACACCAGTGCACAAACACAGACGAGCCACCACACACCAGTGCACAAACACAGACGAGCCACCACACACCAGTGCACAAACACAGACGAGCCACCACACACCACCACCCACCACCACATAAACACAGACGAGCCACCACACACCACTACCCATCACCACACAAACGGACGAGCCACCACACACCACCACCCACCACCACACAAGCACGAACGAGCCACCACACACCACCGCCCACCACCACACAAACACGAACGAGCCATCACACACCACCACCCACCACCACACAAGCACGAACGAGCCACCACACACCACCACCCACCACCACACAAACACAGACGAGCCACCACACCCCACCACCCACCACCACAGAAACACAGACGAGCCACCACACACCACTACCCACCACCACACAAACACAGACGAGCCACCACACACCACCACCCACCATCACACAAACACGAACGAGCCACCACACACCACCACCCACCACTGCACAAACACAGACGAGCCACCACACACCACTACCCATCACCACACAAACACGAACGAGCCATCACACACCACTACCCAACATCACACAAACACAGACGAGCCACCACACACCACATCTCACCACCACACAAACACAGACGAGCCACCACACACCACTACCCACCACCACACAAACACAGACGAGCCACCACACACCAGTGCACAAACACAGACGAGCCACCACACACCGCCACCCACCACCACACAAACACAGACGAGCCACCACACACCAGTGCACAAACACAGACGAGCCACCACACACCAGTGCACAAACACAGACGAGCCACCACACACCAGTGCACAAACACAGACGAGCCACCACACACCACCACCCACCACCACACAATTCTTTGGCCACACTTCTTCAAACAAGGTATCGCGTGATAACAAGATCCCGCACAGGCAGTGTACTACCCTTCTACCAAACTACAGTGATTAGATTAGCATAAATTAGAGTTCGTTTAGTTTTTTTTTGCCACTCCCTAGTGGCTCTCTAACCTAATTGGTTCTAACTAATCTCATCCAGGAAGAAATGAATTAGACGTTTCAGTGTCGCTCCTTTTGGGTACGCAGAGAGAGAGAGAGAGAGAGAGAGAGAGAGAGAGAGAGAGAGAGAGAGAGAGAGAGAGAGAGAGAGAGAGAGAGAGAGTCTTTGTATGAGATTCGCAGAAGCTAACTCAAAGTGAATATTACAATTCTTCTGTAATTCATAATTCTATGATTCTATAATAAGTCTATACTTCTATAATGTATAGCTATAATACCGGAGTATTAAGTGTCTTGTTGGTGTTTACATGATCATAATGATGATAATTTGGTTTTGTTTGTAAAATATTCGTACGTTAGGTTTGCCAGTGGTACGCTGGTGCACACATTCCCCCAGTCCAGAGACTGTATTGTTCCTTGCATACAACTGGGGTGGAAGTAACTCTCTCTCTCTCTCTCTCTCTCTCTCTCTGTCTGCCCTTATTCATTCCCGACGCCACCCCACCACACATGAAATGATAGCCCCCTCCTGCCCCCGCAAGTGCGCGAGGTAGCGCTAGGAAAAGACAACAAAGGCCACATTCGTTCACACTCAGTGTCTAGCTGTCATGCAATAATGCACCGAAACCATAGCTCCCTTTCCACATCCAGGCCCCACAAAACTTTCCATGGTTTACCCCAGACGCCTCACATGCCCTGGTTCAATCCATTGATAGCGCGTCGACCCCGGCATACCACATCGTTCCAATTCACTCTATTCCTTGCACGCCTTTCACCCTCCTGCACGTTCAGACCCCGATCACTCAAAATCTTTTTCACTTCATCTTTCCACCTCCAATTTGGTCTCCCACGAGAATTCTCGTTCCCTCCACCTCTGACACACATATATCCTCTTAGTCAATCTTTCCTCACTCATTCTCTCCATGTGAGCAAACCATTTCAAAACACCCTCTTCTGCTCTCTCAACCATACTCTTTTTATTACCACACATCTCTCTTAACCTTTCATTATTTGCTCGATCAAACCATCTCACACCACATATTGTCCTCAAACATCTCATTTCCAGCACATCCACCTTCCTCCGCACAACTCTATCTATAGCCCACACCTCGCAACCATATGACATTGCTGGAACCACTATTCCTTCAAACATACCCATTTTTGCTTTCCAAGATAACGTTCTCGACTTACACACATTTTTCAATGCTTCCAGAACTTTCGCCCCCTCCCCCACCCTATGATTCACTTCCGCTTCCATGGTTCCATCCGCTGCCAAATCCACTCCCAGATATCTAAAACACTTCACCTCTCCAGCTTTTCTCCATTCAAACTTACCTCCCAGATGACTTGTCCCTGAACCCTACTGTACGTAATTACCTTGCTCTTATTCACATTTGCTCTCAGCTTTCTTCTTTCACACATTTTACCAAACTCAGTCACCAGTTTCTCACATGAATCAGCCACCAGCGCTGTATCATCAGCGAACAACAACTGACTCACTTCCCAAGCTCTCTCATCCCCAACAGACTGCATACTTGCCCCTCTTTCCAAAACTCTTGCATTCACCTCCCTAACAACCCCATCCATAAGTAAATTAAACAACCATGGAGACATCACACACCCCTGCCGCAAACCAACATTCACTAAGAACCAATCACTTTCCTCTCTTCCTACAGTTACACATGCCTTATATATATATATATATATATATATATATATATATATATATATATATATATATATATATATATATATACATTATTATAGATATACTATTCTATTTTCTAAAGGGGTATTTAGCTTTCAATCTAGAGTGTGTGACTGAATTCCTCCATTCCTCTGCCCTAACTAGTAAGCAGAGTGTCCCAAGCTCTTGTCCCGTGTCCCACAACAGCCATTCCCTCCACCCAGAATCTGCCTCCCCTCACCAGACGACCCAGGGGCCGCTTACACGTCAAGAAAAATAACAAAAAGGAGAAAAAAAAAAGGGGGGACGAATGGACGATGCATTCCTCAAACTACTTCGATACAACTCCATCTTGTTTTCGTCATGGAATATCTCTCGTAACCCCACCGTTGCTGCTGGCATCACACAGACACACATACAACTGATGTAGACACAGACACACAGACTAACGCACAGAAAGAGACCAAGATACACAGACACACATACAACAGATGTGGACACAGACACACAGACTGACGCACAGAAAGAGACAAGGATACACAGACACACAAACAGAGACACAGATACACAAACACTCAGACAAAGACACTGATACACTGACACACAGAGATACAGACACACAGACAGAGACACAGATATTGAGACACCCAGACACAGACACACAGACATAGATACACAGACACAGATACACAGACACATACATAGAGATGCACAGACACACACACAGACACATATACTGACACAGGCAGACAGACAGACAGACAGATAGACACAGGCACACAGACACACACAGACACACACACACACACACACACACACACACACACACACACACTTACGCAAGGGGCGTGAAGGAGATAATATAAGGAAGGACAGAAGTGATGGACGGTGCAGCTAGAAGGCGCGGGTGAGGCGCGCTGATATGGATGCTCCTGCCTTCTGCAGGTGGTGAGTGGGTGCGGCAGATGGATGAGGTGTGTGTGTGTGTGTGTGTGTGTGTGTGTGGGAGGGTAAGATAGTGGGAGAGCCAGTGTGGTGGGGAGGGAGTGTGGATGATGATAGTTACTGAGGCAGAAAAGATGGTCTGACTTCCTCCTCCTCCTCCTTCTTCTCCTCCTCCTCCTCATCATCCTTCTTCTTCCCTCTCCTCCTTCTCTTCCTCCTCATCATCATCCTTCTCCTCCTCATCATCCTTCTCTTCCTCCTCATCATCCTTCTCCTCCTCCTCATCATCCTTCTCCTCCTCCTCTTCATCCTTCTCCTCCTCCTCCTCCTCCTCCTCCTTCTCCTCCTCCTCCTCATCATCCTTCTTCTTCCCTCTCCTCCTTCTCCTCCTCCTCATCATCATCCTTCTCCTCCATCTCATCATCCTTCTTCTTCCTCCTCCTTATCATCCTTCTTCTTCCCTCTCTTCCTTATCCTCCTCTTCATTATCCTTCTCCTCCTTCTCATCATCCTTCTTCTTCCCTCTCCTCATCCTTCCTCCTTCTTCTTCCTCCTCCTCCTCATCCTTCTTCTTCCCTCTCCTCATCCTTTCTCCTTCCTCTTCTTCCTCCTCCTCCTCCTTCTTCTTCCTCATCCTCCCTCTTCTTCATCCTCCTTCTCCTCCTCCTTCTTCCTCATCCTCCTTCTACCCCTTCTTCTTCTTCCTCCTCCTTCTTCCTCATCCTCCTTCTCCCCCTTCTTCTTCCTCCTCCTCCTTCTTCCTCATCCTCCTTCTCCCCGTTCTTCTTCCTCCTCCTCCTTCTTTCTCATCCTCCTTCTCCCCCTTCATCTTCCTCCTCCTTTGTCCTCCTCCTCCTTATCCTTTCTCCTTCTTCGTGCTTCTTCTTCCTATTCTTCTTCCTCCCTCTTCCTCATCCATCTCCTTCTCCTTTTTTTTTCCTTCTTGCTTTTCTATTTCTTATCTAAACTTTTCTCTCTTCCTCACTCGTGTTTCCTGTCCCTAATTTCTCTTATGCTTCATACTAATTGCTTTCACTCCTTCCTTCTAACCTACCTCCAATTTTTGTTTCCATCTCTTTTTTGTCTCCATCTTTCTCTTCCTCTGTTCGCACGTCTCTTAGTGCAAACATTTTTTTTATGTTAGCTAAGAGGGCACGGAGAGTGTTGATATATATATATATATATATATATATATATATATATATATATATATATATATATATATATATATATATATTTATTTATTTATTTATTTATTTTGCTTTGTCGCTGTCTCCCGCGTTTGCGAGGTAGCGCAAGGAAACACGAAAGAAATGG
>NC_092253.1:10310000-10312500 GCF_036320965.1 Panulirus ornatus
CATATGTACCACACGACATATATGTACACGGGGACAGAGACTACGTAGGGTCGAGGAGGCGAAACTGTACTGTATGTAAAACCTGACCTAAACCTCCATGAAATTCACACCACACAGCATCTATGGAACACTTGTGTGTTCACATTAACACAGAATCTTACCCACTTTACATAGACGTCGTATATAGACGCCTGACTCAACCAGCAGATATATTAACACTGTCATGGACGAGAGTTTACAACGAGCAAGACACAGGATAAAGACTCGATCATTCTTGTAGGATTTTTAATCTTCCAGAACTCAACTGACGAACCATCACAGGTGTAGAGAGTGAACCTGCTTCACTTATCAACATTGTCGAAGATAAACTTCTCTACCAAACCATCATCCAGCTGACGAGGGAAGATAACATACTTGATTTAGTTCTTGCAACCCTGGAGTTCTTAGTGACTAATATCTGTGTGTGAGAACATCTAGGTACTACTGACCATAACATGGTTAGCTTCGACGTAGATATCAAAACCGACTTCCCCTAATACCAGTACTATTATTACTCCTAACTTTAAAATGGACGATTTTCATGAGCTAAGCGACCCATTAAAGAGTTTCATCTTTCTTGGTTCATGCCCAGAAGAATTATGGGCTAATTCTATGCGTTGGTTGATGCACCATCAAGTCACAGTCATTCCCATGCATGACAAAAGCAATCAAACTACCAACAAGCTTGGATGGTATTCCAAAGACATTGCAAGACCCATATTTATACGACGCAGAAATAAACTCTATAAGCTTAAGAAATTGGACAATGACATAGATATTACAACGCAGTATAATGCACTTAGGAGACAAGTGAAAGTTATCATCAAAAATGCCAAGAGAGAGAGAGAATACGAAGTGAAATATTACGAGTTACGAGTAGAAATCCTAAAAGAATGTATAGATATATCAATATTAACAAACATATAAGGAATGGAATATGAGATCCCTTAATAAAAGAGGAGGGGGAACCTATTATGGACGGTACAAGCATAGCGACAACACTGAACAAGTTTTATAGTTTTGTTTCGACGCTAAACGGCAACAACAAGCATTCTCAGATAGTGACAAATAGCACTCACAAATACTAGAATTCCTCGTCACACTTAGAGAAGAGCTAACACACATAGATAAGCTGAATGATAATAATAAAAAGGCCAAATAAAAAGGCCAAGACTTGATCGTTTCTATCCACGAGTTAGTCAAAACGTCAAACACGAGATATTGTCGCAACGTTAACCAAGAGTTTCACCAGCTCGCTCCAGAATGGAATAGATCCACAGGACTGGAGGTCTGGCAGACTGGATTGCCATGGATTATATGAAGGGAAGCCGCGAATTACCTGCTAATTACCATCCTATTAGCCTCACATCAATTAAACTTCTAAAGTAAATTATTGGATATATAATCGTAGCCTGTGTGGCACAAACACAACTAGATCATTAATACACACTACGGTTTAAGAAGACGCCTACATCCTGCCTTACAACCCTCCTGCAATTTGGTCCTACATTATTCCATACTCACCACAAGACAACAAGCAATAGACACAATATTTCTGCACTTCCAAAAAGCATTGGACGAAGTCTTACCACGTTAGAATGGACTCTATCATTTACGATGGAGGCTCGACAGACCACGGACCTTGGATCTCTCTCTCTCTCTCTCTGTCTCTCTCTCTCTCTCTCTCTCTCTCTCTCTCTCTCTCTCTCTCTCTCTCTCTCTAGTTGGTTTTGCACCAATTACCCCATACTAATGCTATAATATTATTGACTGCTTGCTCTTCTGAGTGAAGATTTGATGAATGATTCAATATGACGTATTTTTCCTGTCAATCACTTCAAAATTGATTCAATAATCCATCTTTTGACTCAGTTCTAATTTCATCACCACCTACTCTCTCTCTCAGTGCCCACAAGCCCCTCCTCACCCATAGCCAAGTGTGTTTGAAGTGATTTCCACACTTATAAAAGTGATTCTTCTTTTTCTCCCTCACTTAACATAGCCAAGTGTGTTTGAAGTGACTTCCACACTTATAAAAGTGCTTCTTACTTTTTTTTCTCCCTCACTTAACATAGCCAAGTGTGTTTGAAGTGACTTCCACACTTATAAAAGTGCTTCTTACTTTTTTTCCTCCGACTTCCACACTTATAAAAGTGCTTCTTACTTTTTTCTCCCTCACTTAACATAGCCAAGTGTGTTTGAAGTGATTTCCACACTTATAAAAGTGATTCTTACTTTTCTCCCCTCACTTAACATAGCCAAATGTGTTTGAAGTGACTTCCACACTTATAAAAGTGCTTCTTACTCTTTTCTCCCTCACTTAACATACACATTATAATCCATCACAGAGATATACACTTTATGTTTACATCATCTCTGTACACATTGTGATTAATAGTGCATTAATCACCATCTACGTCACTACGACATTATGACAATAATGTCCAGTCCTGACTCAAGA
>NC_092253.1:10317500-10322500 GCF_036320965.1 Panulirus ornatus
ACACGCAGGGAATACGTGGGAAGTATTCTTTCTCCCCTATCCCCAGGGAATATATATATATATATATATATATATATATATATATATATATATATATATATATATATATATATGCACTGTACATGCCTTCACCCTCTCAATCAATATCTTCCCATACAACTCACTATGTATATTCAACTTATACCTTTGTGATTTGAACACTCACCTTTATCCCCTTTGCCTTTGTACAATGGCACTATGCATGTATTCCGCCAATCCTCAGGCACTTCACCATGAACCATACATACACTGAATATTTTTACTAACCAGTCAACAACACAGTCACCCCTTTTCTTAACAAATTCATCTGCAATACCATCCAATCTCGCCGCCTTGCCGGATTTCATCATCCGCAAGGCTTTCACCACCTTTTTTTTCTTTATCTCCACTAAACCATTCTCCCTGACTCTCTCACTTCAAACACCACCCAGACCAAAACACATCTGCCACTCTATCATCAAACACATTTCACAATCCTTCAAAATGCTCACTCCATCTCCTCCTCACTTCATCACTGCCTCTTATCAATTCCCCTTTTGCCCCCTACACAGATGCTCCCATTTGTTCTTTTGTTTTTTTTTGCACATTATTCACTTCCTTCCAAAACATCTTTATGTTCTCCCTAAAGTTTAATGATACTCTCACCCCACATCTCATTTGCCCTCTTTTTCAACCCTTGCACCTTCCTCTTGACCTTCTGCACCTTTCTTTTATACATCACTCAGTCATTTGCATTCCTGCCTTATAAATATCGTCCAAAAGCCTCTCTTTTCTCTTTCATTAACAACTTTACTTCTTCATCCCACCACTCACTACCTTTTGTAATCTGCCCACCGCCCATCTTTCTCATGCCACATGCTTCTTTTGCACATGCCATCACTGCTTCCCTAGATACATCCCATTCCTCACCCACTCCCCTCACGTAATTTGCTCTCACCTTTTTCCATTCTGTACTCAATCTCTCCTGGTACTTCTTCACACAAGCCTCCTTTCCAAGCTCACTTACTCTCACCACTCTCTTCTCCTGAATATACTCTCTTCTTTTTTGAAAACTTCTACAAATCTTCACCTTCGCCTCCACAAGATAGTGATCAGACATCCCACAAGCTGCCCCTCTAAGCACATTAACATTCAAAAGTCTCTCTTTTACACGCATATCAATTAACACGTAATCTAATAATGTCCTTTGAACATCTCTCCTACTCTTATATGAAGACTCATGTATATCTCTTTTGAAAGCAGGTATTCCTAATCACAAGCCTTTTTTCAGCACACAAATCCACAAGCTCTTCACCATTTCCATTTACAACACTGAATGCCCCATGTACACCAATTATACCCTGAACTGCCATATCACTCACCTTCGCATCTAAATCATCCATCACTAATACCCGGTCTCGTGCACCAAAGCTGCTGACATACTCACTCAGCTGCTTCTAAAACACTCGCCTCTCGCGATCTTTCTTCTCATGACCAGGTGCATATGCACTGATAATCCTCATCTCTCTCCATCCACTTTCAGTTTTACCCACATCAATCTAGAATTTACTTTCTTACACTCTATCACATACTCCCACAACTCCTGCTTCAGGAGTAGTGCTACTTCTTCTATAGCTTTCATCCTCTCACCAACTTCTGACTTTAGTCACATGACGTTTTCAAACCATTCTTCCCCTTTACCCTTGAGCTTCGTCTTACTCAAAGTCAGAACATCCAGGTTTCTATCCTCAAACATTCTACCTATCTCTCGTCTCTTCTCATCTTGGTTACACCCACAGACATTCAGACACCCCAATCTGAGAGCTCCCCGCTTGACTCCCCCGCCTCTTGAACAGGGGTCCTGGGTTCGATCCTATCTGTTGGAGGTTTGTATGTTCTATGAGGGTGCGCGTTCATATGCACTTTATTCGTATTCATATACCTCCGCGTTGTACAGTTAGGTTTGGTAAAATGCTATTAGCTGGCTATGTGCGCCTGTTGGGAAATAACCGGTGTAGACCCCGTTGCTCACCAACGTGAGACGAAGGGTATTCGAGTGCCTAGTATTCGAATAGTTATTTCCTATTAACACACACACACACACACACACACACACACACACACACACACACACACACACATATATATATATATATATATATGTATATATATATATATATATATATATATATATATATATATATATATATATATATATATATATATATTCGAAGGTTCCTATCTGTAACTACAAAACACATTAACCTGTCTTAGGCATTTGTTCACCTCTCCAAATGAAGTTATTATTCATATATATATAAGAATCCTTGAACCATTTACGGAAGCGAATCCAGCTCTGACATATCTCCTTACATTGCCACAATGATTTGATATTTGACTCACCAGAAAAGCGCTAAAAGTTACACAACCCTGAGTTATGAGTCTTTTGCGTGAAACATTTCGGAGCGCTTCGAACCGAACATATGAAACAAGTTCGTAAAGTGGGTCCATTTCCTTTATGCTTTTGATATCAAAGTCCCATTTGGCTTACTAGACGGTTTGCCTGCATCTGATGTGTGTGTGTGTGTGTGTGAGCGGAAGTGTCATGGAAAGAGAAAAGAATTGAAGTATGAATGAACACTGGGAAAGACGTGGGGGTCGGTATAGAGGACATAAAACATGATGAATAGATCAAGAAGACGATTGAAAACTGATATTTTGTGAGGGACAACAATGGAACGAATACAAACGAGCGGGTCGTTTGCAGGGAGGTGAGTGAGCAGGCAGAGGTGGAGAGAGAGAGAGATAGAGAGAGAGAGAGAGAGAGAGAGAGAGAGAGAGAGAGAGAGAGAGAGAGAGAGAGAGAGAGAAGAGAGAGCAGTTACGGTGATAAAGGAGATAATCTACACAAGTTTAATAATGCATTCTATCCTCAACATATCCTCCATAAGACGCTCATCTCTGTCTGTCTGTCTGTCTGTCTGTCTCTCTCTCTCTCTCTCTCTCTCTCTCTCTCTCTCTCTCTCTCTCTCTCTCTCTGAGATTTTTCTTTGAGATCCCGCCCGAGAAAGATTACCACGAGAACATAACCATGACCTATTTGCCCTCCTTGCCTCCTCCTCCTCCTCCTCCTCTTCCGCTTCCTCCTCCTCCTCTTCCTCCACCGCTTCCTCCTCCTCCTATTCCTCCTACTCCTCCTCCTCCTCTTCCTCCTCATCCTACTCCTCCTCTTCCTCCTCATCCTACTCTTCCTCCTCCTCCTCCTCCTCCTCTTCCGCTTCCTCCTACTCCTCTTCCTCCTCCTCCTCTTCCTACACCGCTTCCTCCTCCTCCTATTCCTCCTACTCCTCCTCCTCCTCTTCCTCCTCATCCTACTCCTCCTCCTACTCTTCCTCCTCCTCCTCTTCTACCTCCTCCTCTTCCTCCTCCTCCTCTTCCTCCTCCTACTCCTCCTCCGCTTCCTCCTCCTCCTCTTCCTCCTACTCCTCCTCCTCTTCCTCTTCCTCCTCCTCCTCTTCCTCCTCCTACTCCTCTTCCGCTTCCTCCTCCTCTTCCTCCTACTCCTCCTCCTCTTCCTCCTCCTCCTCCTCCTCCTCTTCGTCCTCTTCCTCCTCCTCCTCTTCCTCCTCCTCCTCTTCCTCCTCCTCCTCTTCCTCCTCCTCCTCCTCCTCCACCTCCTCCTCCTCCTCCTCCTTCCTTGACGAGGGTCTTAATACAATGCCCTTCAGAAGGGCGCGCGTCGTTGAGGGGACATCCGACGTCTTGATAAGTTAAAGTCTCACGGGAAATCGCAGGAAAAAAACTTCGGGGGGAGAAGTTAGCTGGTATGGCTTCCCTCTGCAACCTGCAGGAGTTCGCGGGATGTCGTCCCAAGAACACCCAACCTGGGACACAAGTGGTGGGGATTCCTCAGTCATATCCCATATACGTGTCTTTGGTCCCTGGCCCATATACGTGTCTTTGGTCCCTGGCACCATATACGTGTCTTTGGTCCCTGGCCCATATACGTGTCTTTGGTCCCTGGCCTATATACGTGTCTTTGGTCCCTGGCCCATATACGTGTCTTTGGTCCCTGGCCCATATACGTGTCTCCCAATGGTCCCTGGTCAGTGACGTGTCGTGTATTGCTCCTCGCTTTCAACCTTTTTGAAGAATTTTCTGAGGTTGTCCTATTTGTGACGGAACGGTACCGTAAGTCGATGGAAAAGGATGCTTGGTGTTCTTTTAAGAGGGATGGAAAGGGGAAAATATTACTTAAGGCGATAGAAAAAATATTACTTAAGTTGATGGAAAAGGATGCCTGGTGTTCTTTTAAGAGGGATGGAAAGGGGAAAATATTGCCCAAGTCGATGGAAAAGAATGCCTGGTGTTCTTTTAGGAGGGATGGAAAGGGGAAAATATTACTTAAGTCGATGGAAAAGGATGCCTGGTGTTTTTTCAGGAGGGATGGAAAGAGGAAAATATTACTTAAGTCAATGGAAAAGAACTTTTTCCAAATAGAAAGGCATGGGTAAAAGATAAATGATTCTGTCGAATCTTTAAGCCAGTCATAGATTACCTCGTGGGTCATCCGCAGTCTTTGTGGAGGACCAGGCTCTTCCTTCAGGAGGTGGAGAATGTGGGGTTCTTCCTCCTTCAGGAGTGGAGGATGTAAGATTATTCCTCCTTCAGGAGTGAAGGGTGTGAGGCTCTTCCTCCTTCAGGAGTGAAAACGTGAGGTTCTTCCTCCTTCAGGAGTGAAAGACGTGAGGTTCTTCCTCCTTCAGGAGTGAAGGATGTGAGGCTGTTGGCGGTGTTTGCGCTTCTCCTGGACCACACTAGCTAGGATCATGGTGTGGGCGGGGAGAGAGAGAGAGAGAGAGAGAGAGAGAGAGAGAGAGAGAGAGAGAGAGAGAGAGAGAGAGAGAGAAGAGCAGACATTCTTTTGCGTTCGCGTCCATGAAAACGATCATGGAAACAGAGGTGTCCATACCAAAAGCCTC
>NC_092253.1:10327500-10467500 GCF_036320965.1 Panulirus ornatus
CATACAGGTAAAGTAGTTAGTTCAAATCTTTACTAATACAGGTATTGTATAAAGTATACAATACCTATACAAATAAACTAGTTAATTCTAGTCTTTACTGAGTAATACATGTATTGTATAAATCATACAATACCCATACAAGTAAAGCATTAGTTCAAATCTCTACTAAGTAATACATGTACTGTATAAAGTATACAATACCCATATAAGTAGTTAATTCTAGTCTTTACTAAGTAATACAAGTATTGTATAAATCATACAATACCCATACAAGTAAAGTAGTCAGTTCAAATCTTTACTAAGTAATACATGTATTGTATAAAGTATACAATACCCATATAAGTAAAGTAGTCAATTTTAGTCTTTACTAAGTAATACAAGTATTGTATAAATCATACAATACCCATACAAGTAAAGCAGTCAATTCTAGTCTTTACTAAGTAATACATGTTTTGTATAAAGTATACAATACCCATGTAGGTAAAGTAGTTACTTCTAGTCTTTACTGAGTAATACATGCAATACATTTAATACATTTAACTCTTTACCAAATAAAAATGTTCAGTGCGATCAATATCAAATGCTTATAGTAGATATATGTATTACAGACTATAGGAATATGTATTCAGGACAACTGTGGTATATAGTAAGGTTGTGTGTGGTATATAGTGAGGTTGTGTGTGGTATATAGTAAGGTTGTGTGTGGTATATAGTAAGGTTGTGTGTGGTATATAGTAAGGTTATGTGTGGTATATAGTGAGGGTGTGTGTGGTATATAGTAAGGTTGTGTGTGGTATATAGTGAGGTTGTGTGTGGTATATAGTAAGGTTGTGTGTGGTATATAGTGAGGTTGTGTGTGGTATATAGTAAGGTTGTGTGTGGTATATAGTAAGGTTGTGTGGTATATAGTGAGGTTGTGTGTGGTATATAGTAAGGTTGAGTGTGGTATATAGTAAGGTTGTGTGTGGTATATAGTAAGGTTGTGTGTGGTATATAGTGAGGGTGTGTGGTATATAGTGAGGTTGTGTGTGGTATATAGTAAGTTTATGTGTGGTATATAGTGAGGGTGTATATGGTCTTCGGTTTATCCTTAACACCTGAAGAAGGTGATAACAATTTTGCTGATGGTGGACGTAGCAGGTGGATGCTGAAGGCCCTTAGGTTGGTAACGATATTGAAACATGATGATGTTATATTCATGAGGGCTTGATCATATCACTTAATCTAAGCATGAATATCTGATTACCTTTTACTCCAAGATACACACTAAAGTTCATGGCTTTAGCTACGTTTATGATATATATATGTATGAGAAATACTTAGAAACACAAATGGATTTGTATGTAGCATTTTTGGATCTGGAGAAGGCATATGATAAAGTTGATAGACATGCTTTGTGGAAGGTATTAAGAGTATGTGGTGTGGGAGGCAAGTTGTTAGAAGCAGTGAAAAGTTTTTATCGAGGATGTAAGGCATGTGCACGTGTAGGAAGGGAGGAAAGTGATTGATTCTCAGTGAATGTCGGTTTGCGGCAGGGGTGTGTGATGTCTCCATGGTTGTTTAATTTGTTTATGGATGGGGTTGTTAGGGAGGTGAATGCAAGAGTTTTGGAGAGGGGGGGCAAGTATGCAGTCTGTTGTGGATGAGAGGGTTGGGAAGTGAGTCAGTTGTTGTTCGCTGTTGATAAAGCGCTGGTGGCTTATTCGGGTGAGAAACTGCAGAAGTTGGTGACTGAGTTTGGTAAAATGTGTGAAAGAAGAAAGCTGAGTGTAAATGTGAATAAGAGCAAGGTTATTAGGTACAGTACGGTTGAAGGACAAGTCGACTGGGAGGTAAGTTTGAATGGAGAAAGACTGCAGGAAGTGAAGTGTTTTAGATATCTGGGAGTGGATTTGGCAGCGGATGGAACCATGGAAGCAGAAGTGAGTCACAGGGTGGGGGAAGGAGAGAAGGTTCTGGGAGCGTTGAAGAATGTGTGGAAGGCGAGAACATTATCTCGGAAAGCAAAAATGGGTATGTCTGAAGGAATAGTGATTCCAACAATGTTATATGGTTCCGAGGCGTGGGCTATAGATAGGGTTGTGCGGAGGAGGGTGGATGTGTTAGAAATGAGATGTTTGAGGACAATATGTGGTGTGAGGTGGTTTGATCGAGTAAGTAATGAAAGGGTAAGAGAGATGTGTGGTAATAAAAAGAGTGTGGTTGAGATAGCAGAAGAGGTTGTATTGAAATGGGTTGGTCACATGGAGCGAATGAGTGAGGAAAGATTGACCAAGAAGATATATGTGTCAGAGGTGGAGGGAACGAGGAGAAGTGGGAGACCAAATTGGAGGTGGAAAGATGGAGTGAAAAAGATTTTGAGCGATCGGGGCCTGAACATACAGGAGGGTGTGGCGGGGTGGCGACGGAATGAATAAAGGTAGCTAGTATGAATTATGTACATGTGTATATATGTATATGTCTGTGTATGTATATGCATGCACACGTTGAAATGTATAGGTATGTATATGTAGGCGTGTGGACGTGTATGTATATACATGTGTATGAGGGTGGGTTGGGCCATTCTTTCGTCTGTTTCCTTGCGCTACCTCGCTGACGTAGGAGAGAGCGACAAAGTATAATAGTAAATATATATATATATATATATATATATATATATATATATATATATATATATATATATATATATAAATATATATATATATATATATATATATATATATATATATATATATATATATATATACATATACATATACATATATATTTATAGACACACATATACAGAGAGAGAGAGAGAGAGAGAGAGAGAGAGAGAGAGAGAGAGAGAGAGAGAGAGAGAGAGAGAGAGGAAAAGAGAGTCATTCTTCATACGATGTTCATTCTTAAGAATAACACAAAATCTGGCTAGTCAGTTGAAAAACCTAGCCTCATCCAAGCGTACGGGGAATAATCAATTAATCACTTACCTTTTCCTTCTGTTCATTGTTTTATACTCTTAAGTACGTAAGAGGCCCCCCCCCCCCCCCCCCCCCGACGTGGTTAACAAACAACCCTTTGCTAAAAACTATTGATCAGGTGTACAACACAATGCAGGCAAGCCTGTATAGCAGAAATAATCACAAAGTTTTGGCATGGGTCAAAATAGGAAACTGTGGGTTTTTCGACGAGAGCACTGCTCTGGCTGGTCGTATTTACCACACAAAGACAATGAAGAATTCACCGTACGGCAAATAATGTGTGGAGGGTTCAGTGGTGTGTCCACCCCACACCCCCATCTCTCTCTCTCTCTCTCTCTCTCTCTCTCTCTCTCTCTCTCTCTCTCTCTATCTCGCTGCCGAGGTCAATATCAGAGCGTTGTGACTCCATGCCATGCATGCCTGCTGGGTCTTCCTGTACAATATATATATATATATATATATATATATATATATATATATATATATTATTTATTATTTTATTTTGCTTCGTCGCTGTCTCCCGCGTTACCGAGGTAGCGCAAGGAAACAGACGAAAGAATGGCCCAACCCACCCCCATACACATGTATATACCCACTCAGTTATATAATCCTGATATATTTATGACAACTGGCAACGACATAATTGAGCGATTTGTTGATATGTTTAGTAACTGTTAGATAAATAAAACTTTGTTATGTAGTAAAGTGCTTTGCGTATGTAGATATGTAGATGTTTATACATTTATGTAGATGGAAGTTAGACATGTAAGTGGATGGAAGACTTATATCTGTTTCTACGTACATGAAGTATCTACATAGATGGAAGTGAGGTATTCAGATCGACGAAAGTGACCCTTGTTACTTAAAGGAAAGTGACACATGTTAGTAGAAGAAAGTGGCACTTAAGCAGAAGAAACTGATACTTTAGCAGATGAAAGTGACACATGTCAGCAGATGAAAGTGACACACGTTAGCAGACGAAATTGACACATGTTAGCAGATGAAAGTGACACATGTTAGCAGATGAAATTGACATATGTTAGCAGATGAAAGTGACACACGTAAGCAGATGAAAGTGAAATACGTTAGCAGATGAAAGTGACACACGTAAGCAGATGAAATTGACACGTTAGCAGATGAAAGTGACACACGTTAGCTGATGAAAGTGATACACGTTAGCAGATGAAAGTGAAACATGTTAGCAGGTGAAAGTGACACACGTTAGCAGATGAAAGTGACACATGTTAGCAGATGAAATTGACACATGTTAGCAGATGAAAGTGACACACGATAGCAGATGAAAGTGACACACGTAAGCAGATGAGTAACACAGCGTTCCTCAGTGGGGGTGCTGGAGGAAGAAGAGGAGGGGGAGGAAGAGGAGGAAGAGGAAGAGGAGGATGAGGATGGAGGAGAGAGGAGGAGGAGGAGGAGGAGGAAGAAGAGGAGGATGAGGATGGAGGAGAGAGGAGGAGGAGGAGGAGGAGGAGGAGGAGGAGGAGGAGGATGGAGGAGAGAGGAGGAGGAGGAGGAGGAGGAGGAGGAAGAGGAAGAAGGATGGAGGAAGAGGATGGAGGAGAGAGGAATTAAGTCCTGGACCATGACATTTTTCACAGCCGCTGCCTCACTCGGCCTCGTCTTTGCCAATAACCCAGACGAGGTAAATAATATTGACTGAGATCATCAATATGTATTTTTCCCTTCCTCCTCCTTTTCCTCCTCCTCCTCCTCCTCCTCCTTCTGTTCCTGCTGCTGCTCCTCCTCTTCTTCCTCCTCCTGTTCCTCCTCCTCCTCCTGTTCCTGCTGCTGCTGCTGCTCCTCCTCTTCCTCCTCCTCCTGTTCCTCCTCCTCCTGTTCCTGCTGCTGCTGCTGCTCCTCCTCCTCCTGCTCCTCCTGTTCCTGCTGCTGCTGCTCTTCCTCTTCCTCCTCCTCCTGTTCCTGCTTCTCCTGTTCCTGCTGCTCCTCCTCTTCCTCCTCCTGTTCCTGCTGCTCCTCCTCCTCCTGTTCCTGCTCCTCCTGTTCCTGCTGCTGCTGCTCTTCCTCTTCCTCCTCCTCCTGTTCCTGCTTCTCCTGTTCCTGCTGCTCCTCCTCCTCCTCCTCCTGTTCCTGCTGCTCCTCCTCCTCCTGTTCCTGCTCCTCCTGTTCCTGCTGCTGCTGCTGCTGCTCCTCCACCTCCTCCCGCTCTTCCTCCTCTTCCTCCTCCTCCTGTTCCTGCTGCTCCTCCTCTTCCTCTTCCTCCTCCTCCTGTTTCTGCTCCTCCTCCTCTTCCTCTTCCTCCTCCGTCAGCATCATACATGGTCCATTCCACCTCGGGCGAGATTCAATGTGATTTCTGGTCTGTTGGCGAGAGCCATCGTCGACCCAGAACGAATCCAACGCCTCGTCTGCTCATGATGAATCCAACACCAGAGAACCAAATTGGAAATGTAATTTGCGCTTATCTCGTTGACCTCAGATGTGTCCCCTACCCCCCTTTAATCAGATGGATAACACGACTCAAACCAGAAAGAAAAAGAAAGGAAAAAAGGAAATTTGCAACGTAAATCCGTCGGTAATACTAGAGGCAGAGTGGAGAATGCTTTGGAAAGCAGGGAGAGAGTGTTCGAATCCATCTTGGAAACGAGTCAACGTTGATACCAGCGATGCTCACATGTTTAGCCACCGGCGGGGGAGAGAAGTGGAGTTCAACTCGACAGGATCTTTCTTTATAGGATACGACAACATATACTCCCTTTATACATATGAGAAGATCCTTTTCCCCCGTTTTTTATGGTTGATAAACATGTTTGAAAGGTTCTATACTGGGGGAAAAAAGGCTTTGTATAGACGAGGGGGAAAAAAAAGATATCTATCATGTCAGTCTCTCTTGCAGACCAGAATAAGAAGCATTTCCATAAAACTTAAACAGTTTGACGTAAATTGAGTGTAAATTATGATGCCCACGATTCGTGAAAAGTTCGTCTGAGCTGTAAAATAAAAAAGAATTTACATAAACTGACGTAAACGATTTCCATCATATCGTGAAAAATAAAATGGTATTATTTAACGTGAAACGTTATATGTAAACACATTACAAAGTTTTTATGAGAGTTAAAGAGTCGATCTTAGACCATCAAATTGAGTCCAGTGACCCGCATCAAACACACACGACTGCTGAACTTACAACACTAACACGCTTCTCCAGCGTTACTGGAGTGGGGAATCTATATCCAATCAGCGCAATGAGAGGTCAGGCATGTGTCGTGCATTCATCCTACAACACACACACACACACACACACACACAGACACACACAAAAACAGTCCCACGAGCTCTCCTCCCGCACCCACACAGCCCCACGAGCACTCTCCTCCTCCCGCACCCACACAGTCCCACGAGCCTCTCCTCCTCCCGCACCCACACAGCCCCACGAGCACTCTCCTCCCGCACCCACACAGCCCCACGAGCACTCTCCTCCTCCCGCACCCACACAGCCCCACGAGCACTCTCCTCCTCCCGCACCCACACAGCCCCACGAGCACTCTCCTCCTCCCGCACCCACACAGTCCCACGAGCCTCTCCTCCTCCCGCACCCACACAGCCCCACGAGCACTCTCCTCCCGCACCCACACAGCCCCACGAGCACTCTCCTCCTCCCGCACCCACACAGCCCCACGAGCACTCTCCTCCTCCCGCACCCACACAGCCCCACGAGCACTCTCCTCCTCCCGCACCCACACAGCCCCACGAGCACTCTCCTCCTCCCGCACCCACACAGCCCCACGAGCACTCTCCTCCCGCACCTTCAAGTCGTCCCAAATCCTCACCAGCTCTCAGTAGGCCACGACCACAGCTTTGTGAAGTGAGTGATTGGCTTCCCGGTAAACATTTTCTCAATTCCCGGTTTTCATAGCAATCTCTGCTCTCAACGACCATTATGGTACCCACCTCTCTACTGATGTGAACCTGAGTGTGTCCCTCCTCTTTCCCCCCCACCACCACCATCACGCAAGCAACGCTAGATGCTAAAGAGATGAAGTGTGTAGCCAGGGGCCCCAGCATGATGGGTTTATTTCTTTCCCGACTCAAAACCTCTTTTCCCAAGTCCACTATATTGTCTTGACGACGTAAGCTGCCACCACCTGGTGGTGGTGGTGCTGCCGGGCCTGTGGAGCGAGGTGGACTCCTCCACTCTCTCCTCCTCCACTCCCTCCGCCACTCACTCTTCCACTCCCTCTTCCACTTCGTCTTGCATTCCCTCCTTCACTCTCTCCTTCACTTCCTCCTCCACTTCCTCCTTCACTCCCTCCTTCACTCTCTCTTCTACCGCCTCCTCCACTCCCTCCTCCACTTCCTCCGCCACTCCTCCTCCGTTCCCTCCTTCACTCCATCCGCCACTCCTCCTCCATTCCCTCCTTCACTCCCTCTTCCACTTCCTCCTCCACTCCCTCCGCCACTCCTCCTCCCCTCCGCCACTCCTCCTCCACTCCCTCTGTCACTTCCCTTCCACTCCCTCCGCCACTCCCTCCTGCGGGCCTTATTGATTTCCCTCCACTGTGTCTATTTTTAAGCCAGGAAGATGAAACAGTTGTCGTCAGGAAATGTTTTGTCGTTACCGTAACAGATTCTGCGACAGTGTCATGAGTAGCGACAGTGCCATAAGGAGCAACAGTGCCATAAGGAGCGACAGTGCCATAATTAGCAACATTTCCACAAGGAGCGACAGTTCCACAAGGAGCGACAGTCCCATAATGGGCAACATTTCCACAAGGAGCGACAGTTCCACAAGGCGCGACAGTTCCACAAGGAGCGACAGTTCCATAATGAGCAACATTTCCACAAGGAGCGACAGTTCCACAAGGCGCGACAGTTCCACAAGGAGCGACAGTTCCATAATGAGCAACATTTCCACAAGGAGCGACAGTTCCACAAGGAGCGACAGTTCCATAAGGAGCGACAGTTCCAAAAGGAGCGACAGTGCCATAAGGAGCGACAGTTCTATAAGGAGCGACAGTGCCATAAGGAGCGACAGTGCCATAAGGAGCGACAGACTTCATTACGAGCGACAATTTCTTTTCATTTCGAACGTTCTATTCGTCTTCAGTCGTTACTACTCAACTCGTCACTGAGGTGAAGGAATGATGAAGTTCACGTCGAAACTATCTGCAACTTTCTCTCTATTTCAGTCTTCCTCAGCAATGATAATAATAATAATAATAATAATAATAATAATAATAATAATATATGTCCGCTATATGATAATCTATGTTCGCTATATGATGATATATGTCCGCTATATATCAGTTTCACTATATACCGTCATTCAGACACACACACACACTAAACAGGAGAGAAAGTTCACGAGTTGTGGCCCCCCCACCAGTGTAAAACTCCCTCCCCCGTACGGTACAAATAGGTAGTTAGAGGGAGGTAATTACACATACACCTTCATCTTGTGGCCCTACGAGTGTAAAACTCCCTCCCCATACAGTCCAAATTGGAGGGCGGTAATACACATACACCTTCATCTTGTGGCCCTACGAGTGTAAAACTCCCTCCCCATACAGTCCAAATTGGAGGGAGGTAATCACACATACACCTTCATCACAAATTTAGAAATATAATTCATTAGGTAACACAATTTTAGTCTCTGGGTAGTTAGTAAGTGTTGTTTCCTAATTACTTATACGTAAAATGTATAGAAAAAGGCTATTGATCCCTTCAAACTTTACATTTGTGACCAGGACAGGGATATTTTGAAACTGACCTATTTCCATTTAGAAAACGGGTGAATTGGCACATTTTTATTCACATAAAGTCAGAAAAAGAACAATATATATATATATATATATATATATATATATATATATATATATATATATATATATATATATATATTTATATATATATCAAAATTCATATATATTTACACCAAAGTTAAAGAAAAGTGATCACAAAAGATTCAGAAACGAGTCATTTTTTCCAAGAATTACGATTGGTACTGTAAATCACTTTCACGAATTAGACGCCAATTATAATCTGCCATCATGTTCTCTTATTACATATTTCTTAGCGGAGTTCCAGAGTCCAATATACATCCATCCTGGTGGAAGCGCTCGAGTTGCTCCTCCGAATACAATCTCATGTCCTCCTTGAATCTATGAAGATGAACGTCAAGAATATGGACTTTGAGGGACATCCTGCTGCTCACTTTTGCCGTAGTTCTTCACATCAAAGTCTCAACCACTTACATATAGTTATCGGTCTTGTGTTTACCCAGGAAGCGTCGACCCACTGCGACAAAGCTGTACCAAGCTGCTTACTCCTTCCTAGTGAGCTTCTTAGGGAATTCCTTGCACTCCTGGACCTTCTTCATCTGTGGTCAGACGAAGACACCAGCTTTGACCTTTACCTTAGACAGCTTCTGGAACAAGTCTTCAAGGTTTTCCAAAGGCTTCAGACTTCATCTGTGGTCCGACGAAGACACCAGCTTTGACCTTTGCCTTAGACAGCTTCTGGAACAAGTCTTCAAGGTTTTCTAAAGGCTTCAGACTTCATCTGTGGTCCGACGAAGACACCAGCTTTGACCTTTGCCTCAAGACAGCTTCTGGAACAAGTCTTCAAGGTTGTGCTGCAGACGCCTTATCTAGTTAAAGCTGTGACAGTTTCATAAGGCCTAATCTTATGTACAGTAGTGGTGGCATCAACACCTTCCGGGGTCATCCAACAATGGCTTCCACTTGACGTTGTTCATCCCCACAGAGAATTCGGTCCGCTGTGGCCAGTTAAGTCTGTGATGGTAGTGCGCCGCGGTGTTCCTGCTGTCCCAAAGGCAAAGGTAGCAGGAAAAGCTCGCTTCATTGCTTGAGCCTAGACATCCAAAGCTCAGCATTGAACTCTGCGAGACCAAGAGCTCTCATCAAGTCGTTCAGGTCTTTTTTGACTGAGTTAGTATGGGTTTCTCCCCTCAGTTGCCATTCTGAAATGGTAATCTGGATCTACAACTTCCTTCTTTCCCCCTCTGACTTTATGTTCTGACGACGGCTACTCTCTCTCTCTCTCTCTCTCTCTCTCTCTCTCTCTCTCTCTCTCTCTCTCTCTCCGGAGTGGGTACAAGGGAGCTCAGGGCCGTGTGGCACTGGGGCAGTGGATGATGGAAGGTATAGATACGTGATAGCAGGTGCAGTCTTGCCAGTCCGAAGTTTGGAAGATCCACCATCCAGACGTAGCAGTTGCTTGAGTGGTCAGTGGGTTCTCGTTAAATTCTTGGGATGGCGAAGTCATGCCTCACTTTTCCTCTCTATACCATCCTGCAAAAGAATGATACAAAACTGTGATTATGAAAAAGAAATATATATATACATATCTTTGAATTCATTTCACCCATGATTGTTGTGTAAGAGATTTTCTCATCATATTTCATTTTCTTTCAGTAACATTGAAAATACAATGAAATATTATTATAAATTTTATAAAACTAGAAAATTCTATTTTTTTTTTTATAAAATTCCGTCAACCAAACGAGCAACAATTGTTTATCTTACCTTCCAGAATTTTCCTCTGCAGTGCTCACAGGTGAAGTGAGGTGGCCAGAATTTCTCTTGGTCCCCGAGGGAGGACAGTCATGCCGGAAATGTACCTTGTAAGCCTGACACATCTTAGCTCTAGATGCTGCCAACACATCTTAGCTGATGCTGCCAACACATCTTAGCTGATGCTGCCAACACATCTTAGCTGATGCTGCCAACACATCTTAGCTCATGCTGCCAACACATCTCAGCTGATGCTGCCAACACATCTTAGCTGATGCTGCCACGCTATACTTTCCCTCTCTTGTTTTGATAACTTGGCCGCAGACGTAACAAAATACGTCTGTCGGATGATTGCAGCCTCTAGATGCTATCACAGAAAAAATAGATGTATAACGTATCCACTTAAGGCAAGTTTACGCTAAACATAGATACCAATGGGATACACAGTTTTCTGTGGGTTGGATATTTCCCCCATGACCCATCCGCTCTGTTCACACTGCAGCGAGAACCACCGTGCCAGCCCCCCAGCGATTCGAGTGTCAACAAAGAGTTCGTCATAATGGAGCCTGGACAATCCCTGGTGATTACTACCATATTTAAACTGCCTGAGTACAGTGTACAGGGAGGTGAAGAAGAAGAAGAAGAAGAAGAAGAAGAAGAAGAAGAAGAAGAAGAAGAAGAAGACGAAAAGGCTTTGTGTAAAACCATGGCTACAGATGAAACCCAGTTACCCTTTATGATCTCTGCTTCCGCTCTCACTCCAATGTTTGTTTACGTTCGAGGGTCAGTTGAGAGTCTAAACATGATATTTTGCTGGATATAAAACTTGAAATAAATGTCTTACATTCTTGATACATATTTGTACATATTTAAGAGCGTAATCTTTAAGAATATAATGATACAAATAGATATTATGACGGATATGCATAAGAATGATAATATAGTGTCGACACCATTACAGTCTGTGCTGGATGGGTGCCCAGAGAATATCTATTTCTCTGGCTGGCGCCTTCCCTAAGCTTACAGGCAGCTTGATCTAAACTTATATGGTTGGCTTAAGGCCCTTATATCTATACTACTATCTACATTACTGAAAACTTTTCTAGAAAGTTCTATATCAGCTACTCACCACCGAAACTATGTGAAATGTTCTGAAATGTAGATACATTTCACAATATCATTATCCTGGTCATAGAGGTAAAGGTTCAAGGGAATGATAGCCATTTTCTATACTTTTTTTTTTAAACATAATCAACTAGAAAATAACACTTATTACCCAGGAACAACAACAACAAGAACAAAAATAATTGTTACACATTGTTATAATCAACCACGATTACCGTCACCACAATGTCACAATGTCTATTTCCAGACATTCTTAATCCAAGAAATTAACACACGCTACCTGGAGAACGCTAATCTATTGGTGATAATTACCAGCAAGTTGTAATTTGGTGTAATTAGCTGTAATAAGCTGTAACAAGGCAGCTAATCCTGATTTCCACTTGGAGTGTAAAGTTTCAGTCAACCTGAAGCTAAAAGCTAGGCTCTAGCTGGTGCATTTAGCTGTCCTAGAGCCACCAGTACATACACCATATCGGTCACCGAGAGTCGAACCTGGATATCGGCTTAATGAAAGTAGCGCGCACTACCCACTCTCTCTCTCTCTCTCTCTCTCTCTCTCTCTCTCTCTCTCTCTCTCTCTCTCTCTCTCGTAAACGATTTCTTTCGGTAAAGGAAAAAAATATATCCTTCACCCGATAATCATTAGTTTGTAATTACCTTGCAATTAGTGGTTATTTGTGTTTATCATCTGGTGCCAACTGATTAACCCCTCACCATCCATCCTCCCTTCCCCCCCCCCTTTAATCACCTAATTACCTGGAAGATAATCCAACATTTAATTAGGTCTTAATTTGAACTTAGTCAAGTAGATCTTTGTCCTCTTTCTCATTACTTGATAAAGTTTAGACTTTACGTACTTAAGGAAACTTGTAAGAGATTTTTATATATTAAAGTAAAGGTAAGAGACTTTACCTACTTAAGTAAAGTGAAGTCCATACATACCATAGTAGACTTACGAAACTTCACTTACTGAAGGATAAAGTTAATACTTTACGTACTAAAGTTAAGTTTTTAGAAAGTTGACCTACTAAGGTACTGTTAAGATAGTTTACTAAAGTATAAAGACTTTGCTTACTGAAGTTCAGAGACTTAACTTATTAAAGTTTAAAGGTTCAGAGACTTAACTTGCTAAAGTTTAAAAGTACAGAGACTTAACTTGCTCAAGTTTAAAGGTTTATAGACTTAACTTACTAAAGTTTTAAAGTACTGGGACTTAACTTGCTAAAGTTTAAAAGTACAGAGACTAAACCATGGAAAGTTGTGTGGGGCCTGGATGTGGAAAGGGAGCTGTGGTTTCGGTGCATTATTACATGACAGCTAGATGCTGAGTGTGAACGAATGGGGCCTTTGTTGTCTTTTCCTAGCGCTACCTCGCGCACATGAGGAGGGAGGGGGATGTTATTCCATGTGTGGCGAGGTGGCGATGGGAATGAATAAAGGCAGACAGTATGAATTATGTACATGTGTATATATGTATATGTCTGTGTGTGTATATATATGTGTACATTGAGATGTATAGGTATGTATATTTGCGTGTGTGGACGTGTATGTATATACATGTGTATGTGGGTGGGTTGGGCCATTCTTTCGTCTGTTTCCCTGCGCTACTTCGCTAACGCGGGAGACAGCGACAAAGCAAAATAAAATAATATATATATATATATATATATATATATATATATATATATATATGTATATATATATATTCCTATGAGTCCATGGGGAAAATGAAACACGATAAGTTCCCAAGTGCACTTTCTTGTAATAATCACATCATCAGGGGAGACACAAGAGAGAAATATGACAGTCAGTTGGTATACATCGAAGAGACGAAGCTAGGACGTCTTTTGGTAAACATGCGATTGTTGTATTTTTCTCCTGTGTCTCCCCTGATGATGTGATTATAACACGAAAGTGCACTTGGGAACTTGTCGTGTTTCATTTTCCCCGTGGACTCATAAGAATATCTTGATCACGCGCAAAATTGTGATTCTTTCCAACATATATATATATATATATATATATATATATATATATATATATATATATATATATATATATATACTTTCTTCATGCATGTTGCTACAAAAAAGAGAGCTGGTTTCAAAAGGAAGTAGTCTGTGAGAGGGTTGGTTTCTAAGAATGTTGGAGTCCAGAAAGGAATTGTCTTCCGGAGGATGGTTTCTAGGAATTCAACTGCTTCTTGAGACCACCCTCCCCCCCCTTCCCCCCCAAAAAAAAAGAAGAGATGACAGTGGGTGACGAAATAAGGGTCCAGGTGAGGTGCTCTCTCTCTCTCTCTCTCTCTCTCTCTCTCTCTCTCTCTCTCTCTCTCTCTCTCTCCTTCGAGTGAGGGGAAATATTGTCAAGTGATCTTGAATTCACATTGAGGAACGAAGTGAGCGTCTGTGTTCACCGTGTCGGGCGTGTGTGTGTGAGAGAGAGAGAGAGAGAGAGAGAGAGAGAGAGAGAGAGAGAGAGAGAGAGAGAGAGAGAGAGAGAAAGAGAGAGAGAGAGAGAGAGAGAGAGAGAGAGAGAGAGAGAGAGAGAGAGAGAGAGAGAGAGAGAGAGGGTTAATCGTGGATTAGTTAGTTTAGTCGACTTATCTGAAGGCTGGTTAGTTGAACCCTACGGTGAATCGCCTTAGTTACGTAACCTATAACTAATCCCACCTAAGGCTAGTTAATCCTAGAAAAGCTAATCACCTTGATTAAGTGACCTAGAACTACCCTTTCTAATCTGCCCACCTACCACCTTTCTCATGCCACAGAAATCTTTTGTGCAAGCCATCACTGCTTCCCTAAACATAACCCATTCCTCCCCCACTCCCCTTACGTCATTTGCTCTCACCTTTAAACCATTCTGCACTAAATCTCTCCTGGTACTTTCTCACACAAGTCTCCTTTCCATGCTCATTTACTTTCACCACTCTTCTTTTCTGAAAACCTCTACAAATCTTCACCTTCACCTCCACAAGATAATGATCAGACATCCCTCCAGTTGCCCTTCTCATCACATTAACATCCAAAAGTCTCCTTTCACGCGCCTATCAATTAACACGTAATCCAATAGCGTTCTTTGGCCATCTCTCCTACTTACATACGCATAATACATACATATATATATATATATATATATATATATATATATATATATATATATATATATATATACGGTCTCAAGTCAAATAATAAAATCATTTCGTCTACATATATGGCCTTAGCATCAGAATTCAGGTATGCAATTCTGTAAGTTGATGGCTGACGGGATGTTACGTTCAAGGGTTCGACGCCGGGATGTTTACCTTCGATCCCCGCTGCCAAAGCTGTGGCCTCTCGTCCCGGGTGTGAGTCATGGGTTCCCCAGCTGAGGCGGTGGTCTATAATGAGCAAGAAAATTAGACGGGAGAAAATGGTCGTCGAGTTGACGGGTGAAGTATAGACAGTGCTGATGAAGAGGGAGGAGGAGGAGGAGGAGGAGAATAGGAGGAGGGGGAAGAGAAGGAGGGAGAGGAGGAGGAGGAGGAGGAGGAGGAGGAGAGGAGGAGATGGAGGAGGAGAAGAATAGGAGGAGGAGGAGGAGGAGGAGGAGAATAGGAGGAGGAGGAGGAGGAGGAGAAGGGGGAGGAGGAGGAGGAGGAGGATAGGAGGAGGAGGAGGAGGAGGAGGAGGAGGAGGAAGAGGAAGAAGAGAAGAATAGGCGGAGGAGGAGGAGGAAGAAGAGAAGAATAGGCGGAGGAGGAGGAGGAAGAAGAGAAGAATAGGAGGAGGAGGAGGAGGAGGAGGAGGAGGAGGAGAAGGGGGAGGAGGAGGAGGAAGAAGAAGAAGAAGAAGAAGAAGAAGAAGAAGAAGAAGAAGAAGAAGAAGAAGAAGAAGAAGAAAAGGAGGAGAAGGAGGAGCCAAAGGGTTGACATACCCCCCTGCTGGAGGCATCCAACACCCTCACTTCTCCACCAGTGGAAGGCAAACGTGTAAGTGGGACATAACAACGACAAACGCGTCAGCCGTATCTCTGGTGTTTAGTGGAGGCAGGATCCCACGTACGTGTTCAGAGAGCGAGTGTGGCTGTGAGGGAGGTGGGTGGATGGCATCAGACAAGCCTCTTGGAGGATCGACACCCGCCGCTGCCACACCATAGACTTCTCTGTCTTCGAAAATACATACATAAGTTCCCAAGTGCACTTTCGTGTAATGATCACATCATCAGGGCCAATGACCCGAGAGGTACATAAATCCTCCGGTGATGGTAGACGTTTAGCATCTTCTCTCTCCCACTTAAAGTCCCTCGTGATAATCTCCGAAGGATGGTATTCATGGTATACCCGCTACTGCTTTCGCAATACGTGAAGCGATGAATCTTTCATGTTGTTGCCTTTGATGGGCTGCAGCCAGCGTGGGGTAATATATATATATATATATATATAGGTTTGTTGAATGTGTTTGATGATAGAGTGGCAGATATGGGGTGTTTTGGTGGAGGTGGTGTGCAAAGTGAGAGGGTTTGGGAGAATGATTTGGTAAACAGAGAAGAGGTAGTAAAAGCTTTGCGGAAGATGAAAACCGGCAAGGCAGCGGGTTTGGATGGTATTGCAGTGGAATTTATCAAAAAAGGGGGTGACTGTATTGTTGACTGATTGGTAATGTTATTTAATGTATGTATGACTCCTGGTGAGGTGCCTGAGGATTGGCGGAATGCGTGCATAGTGCCATTGTACAAAAGCAAAGGGGATAAGAGTGAATGCTCAAATTACAGAGGTATAAGTTTGTTGAGTATTCCTGGTAAATTATGTGGGAGGGTATTGATTGAGAGGGTGAAGGCATGTACAGAGCATCAGATTGGGGAAGAGCAGTGTGGTTTCAGAAGAGGTAGACGATGTGTGGATCAGGTGTTTGCTTTGAAAATGTATGTGAAAAATACTTGGAAAAGCAAATGGATTTGCATGTAGCATTTATGGATCTGGAGAAGGCATATGATAGAGTTGATAGAGATGCTCTGTAGAAGGTATTAAGAATATATGGTGTGGGAGGTAAGTTGTTAGAAGAAGTGAAAAGTTTTTATCGAGGATGTAAGGCATGTGTACGTGTAGGAAGAGAGGAAAGTAATTGGTTGTCAGTGAATGTTTGTTTGCGGCAGGGGTGCGTGATGTCTCCATGGTTGCTTAATTGTTTATGGAGGGTTGTTAGGGAGGTGAATGCAAGAGTTTTGGATAGAGGGGCAAGTGTGCAGCCTGTTATGGATGAGAGAGCTTGGGAAGTGAGTCAGTTGTTGTTCGCAGATGATACAACGCTGGTGGCTGATTCGTTTGAGAAACTGCAGAAGCTGGTGACTGAGTTTGGCAAAGTGTGCGAAAGAAGAAAGTTGAGAGTAAATGTGAATAAGAGCAAGGTTATTATGTACAGTAGGGTTGAGGGACAAGTCAGTTGGGAGGTAAGTTTGAATGGAGAAAAACTGGAGGAAATGAAGTGTTTTAGATATCTGGGAGTGGATTTGGCAGCGGATGGAACCATGGAAGCGGAAGTGAATCATAGGGTGGGGGAGGGGGCGAAAGTTCTGGGATCATTGAAAAATGTGTGGAAATCAAGAACGTTACCTTGGAAAGTAAAAATGGGTATGTTTGAAGGAATAGTGGTTCTAACAATGTTATATGGTTGCGAGGCATGGGTGATAGATAGAGTTGTGCGGAGGAGGGTGGATGTGCTGGAAATGAGATGTTTGAGGACAATATGTGGTGCAAGGGGGTTTGATCGAGTAAATAATAATAGGGTAAAAGAGATGTGTGGTAATAAAAAGAGCGTGGTTGAGAGAGCAGAAGAGGGTGTTTTGAAATGGTTTGGTCACATGGAGAGAATGAGTGAGGAAAGATAGACAAAGAGGATAGATGTGTCAGAGGTGAAGGGAACAAAGAAAAGTGGGAGACCAAATTGGGGGTGGAAAGATGGAGTGAAAAAGATTTTGAGTGATCGGGGCCTGAACATGCAGGAGGGTGAAAGGCGTGCAAGGAATAGAGTGAATCGGAACGATGTGGTATACCGGGGTCGACGAGCTGTCAGTGGTTTGAACCAGGGCAAGTGAAGCGTGTGGGGTAAACCATGGAAAGTTCTCTGGGGCCTGGATGTGGAAAGGAGCTGTGGTTTCGGTGCATTATTACATGACAGCTAGAGACTGAGTGTGAACGAATGTGGCCTTTGTCGTCTTTTCCTAGCGCTACCCCGCGCACATGAGGGGGGAGGGGGTTGTTATTTCATGTTTGGCGGGGTGGCGATGGGAATGAATAAAGGTAGACAGTATGAATGTTGTACATGTGTATGTATGTACATGTCTGTGTGTGTATATATATGTATACGTTTAGATGTGTAGGTATGTATATTTGCGTGTGTGGACGTGTATGTATATACATGTGTATGTGGGTGGGTTGGGCCATTCTTTCGTCTGTTTCCTTGCGCTACCTTGCTAACGCGGGAGACAGCGACAAAGCAAAATAGTAATAATGATAATAATAATGTATATGGATGAGTAGCATTGGCTAAAGATAAGATTGTATGGAGGAGGGTGGATGTGTTGGAAATGAGATGTTTGAGGACAATATGTAGTGTGAGGTGGTTTGATCGAGTAAGTAATGAAAGGGTAAGAGAGATGTGTGATAATAAGTAGAGTGTGGTTGAGAGAGCAGAAGAGGTTGTATTGAAATGGGTTGGTCACATGGAGAGAATGATTGAGGAAAGATTGACAAGAAGAAGCGGGAGACCAAATTGGAGGTGGAAAGATGGAGTGAAAAAAATTTTAAGCGATCAGGGCCTGACAAGCAGGACGGTGAAAGACGTGCTTGTGATAGAATGAACTGGAACGATATGGTATACTGGGATTGACGTGCTGTCAGTGAACTGAACCAGGGCATGCGAAACGTCTAGAGTAAACCATGGAAAATTCTGTGGGGCCTGGATATGGAAAGGGGAGCTGTGGTTTCGGTGCATTACACATGACAGCTAGAGACTGAGTGGGAACGGCCATGGATGTAATGTCCGGGCAATCATAACTCTAAGCCAGGTGGTACGTACGTTTTGGTCAAATTGGCAGTTGGATCGTTAACGCTCAGTACCCCAGAATATATCAAACACGGATGATATATATTTTTTTTCTTTTTTTCTCTAACTCGTCAGCGAAATATTCTAATCTGCCATGAAGCTCAAAGCTAATGGATCCGTGAGTCCTCATCGTCTGGCGTAAAAAAAACAAGAAAAGAAGAAAGATAAAAAAATGCTAAAAGCTAATGGCTTGGCGAGGGGTCTCACCGTCTCATGTACAAAAACCTTTACTGGCGTCGTGCGTGCGTGAGGCCAGCTGGTGTGTGTGCCGCTGTCTTCAGATGGTTGTCGTGGTGGGGGGGGGCGGGTGGTGTCACCACGGGACTGTCACGTGACCCATCACACACCCCCCACCCACCCCCCATCTCCTGACCCTTGACCCGTCAGATGACTCGTCCATCACAAGGTAAGGAGCACTGTTTACGATGATGAAATGATCGTTAAACTGTAAAGGAAATTGGTGTGTAGAGCAACGAGTGCCGGTGTAGAGCAACGAGTGCCAGTGCAGAGCAACGGTGGCGGTGTAGAGCAACGAGTGCCGGTGTAGAGCAACGAGTGCCGGTGTAGAGCAACAATCCAGTGCAGAGCAACGGTGGCGGTGTAGAGTAACGAGTGCCGGTGTAGAGCAACGAGTGCCGGTGTAGAGCAACGAGTGCCGGTGTAGAGCAACGGGTGGCGGTGTAGAGCAACGGGTGCCGGTGTAGAGCAACGGTACCAGTGCCTGGGTCCACACAAGAGCTGATGAATGCCACCGACCACAAGACCCCCCCCTCTGCACGCCTACAACCTCCCATCACAAACACCATAGGGTCAGGTCACTGGCTCTGGTCACACGTCACAGGTTGTGGTCACTGGTTGTGGTCACTGGTTGTGGTCACTGGTTGTGGTCACGGGTTGTGGTCACGGGTTGTGGTCACTGGTTGTGGTCCCTGGTTGTGGTCACTGGTTGTGGTCATGGGTTGTGGTCACTGGTTGTGGTCACGGGTTGTGGTCACTGGATGTGGTCACGGGTTGTGGTCACTGGTTGTGGTCACTGGTTGTGGTCACGGGTCGCCTACCCTCAAAAGTCCTTGTTCCACGTGACCCCCAGGCCATGGTCTTCCTGGTCGTAATGGTATTCCAATAACATCTAAACCAGTTCCTTGGCCGGCAAGAGACAGAGGGAGGCACTAGGGTGGTGGCGCGGCAGGGGTGGTGGCGCGGCAGGGGTGGTGGCGCGGCACGGGTGGTGGCGGAGGTGAGGTTATCTTTAGAGATGTATACAAGTCATGTGTCCTTCAGAAAGGCTCACGTAGAACTTCCCGTCCGCCGTCGAGATTCTACATCAACACGCCACTCACGAAAGGTCCCTCCGTCAGTAGCGCGGACCACCGACACACACAGACACTTCACCCCCTCGTAATACGGGGGTTTATTCGCTCCTCACTCCAGTCGGGGGGTCATGTAAGAGTGGACGTGTGAGCCCATAATGGAAGCAATGTAGGGTGGTGAAAGGGCTGGGCCCAGGGGCCACTCCATTAGATATGTTATCTAGATCGTCGGGAGGACCAGCACCCGATGCTCGCCTCTAACGTCTGGAGGTTCGTTGGTGATACGGGAGGTCATGTGGCTTCCCATAGCCTCCCCTGGGCAGTTGACATACCCACCCTAACTACAGTGACCTTCCCTGTTCCCCTGGGCGATTGACATACCCACCCTAACTACAGTGACCTCCCCTTTTCCCTGGGCAATTGACATACCCACCCTAACTACAGTGACCTCCCCTTTTCCCTGGGCAATTGACATACCCACCCTAACTACAGTGACCTCCCCTTTCCCCTGGGCAATTGACATACCCACCCTAACTACAGTGACCTCCCCTTTTCCCTGGGCAATTGACATACCCACCCTAACTACAGTGACCTCCCCTTTCCCCTGGGCAATTGACATACCCACCCTAACTACAGTGACCTCTGCTTTCCCTGGGCAATTGATATACCCACCCTAACTACAGTGACCTCCCCTTTTCCCTGGGCAATTGACATACCCACCCTAACTACAGTGACCTTCCCCTTTTCCCTGGGCAATCGACATACCCACCCTAACTACAGTGACCTCCCCTTTTCCCTGGGCAATTGACATACCCACCCTAACTACAGTGACCTCCCCTTTTCCCTGGCCAGTTGACATACCCACCCTAACTACAGTGACCTCCCCTTTTCCCTGGGCAATTGACATACCCACCCTAACTACAGTGACCTTCCCTTCCCCCTGGGCGATTGACATACCCACCCTAACTACAGTGACCTCCCCTTTTCCCTGGGCAATTGACATACCCACCCTAACTACAGTGACCTTCCCTTTTCCCTGGGCAATTGACATACCCACCCTAACTACAGTGACCTCCCCTTTCCCCTGGGCAATTGACATACCCACCCTAACTACAGTGACCTCTGCTTTCCCTGGGCAATTGATATACCCACCCTAACTACAGTGACCTCCCCTTTCCCCTGGGCGATTGACATACCCACCCTAACTACAGTGACTTGTATCAAGTCCTGTATCACCCATCTCTCCACGGGTGGAGTAGTGAGTGCCCCGTCTCAATCAACGCCTTCACAGTGTGGCAAGTCAGTTGGTGTTGTGTGTGAGAACCGTCTTTTGGGCCCTATAGATGAGTTTGCGCCAACCCTCACACGACCACACGTGACCTTATCTCTAACCCTATATGGCTGACCAGAGATAACAACGCCCTCTTTAACCGAAGCCATATCATCAGTCACAACATAGGTACGATTAATTCAGCGGGCCAGGCCCCTGTATTGATGATAAACACCATCTGTAAGGGTAGAGAGTTTCGGAATGTACACAGGTGTTTGCATGTGTGGTGGATTTGTTCATACCTCTCTATAGCCTCTCGTTCATTTCCCTCTCTGGTCCATCTGCCTTCCCAGTAAGTAAGGGATTGAAAAAGAAACTCATTAACATAATGGTCAGTTGGTTGGTAGGTTGGTTGGTGGGTGGGTTGGTGGGTTGGTGGGTTGGTTGGTGGGTTGGTTGGTTGGTGGATGGGTTGGTTGGCGGGTGGGTTGGTTGGTGGGTTGGTTGGTGTGTGGGTTGGTTGGTGGGTTGGTTGGTGTGTGGGTTGGTTGGTGGGTTGGTTGGTGGGTTGGTTGGTGGGTGGATGGGTTGGTGGATGGGTTGGTTGGTGGGTGGGTGGGTTGGTTGGTTGGTTTGTGGGTGGGTGGGTGGGTGGTTGGTTGGTTGGTTGGTTGGTTGGTTGGTTGGTAGGTTGGTTGATGGGTGGGTTGGTTGGGGGGTTGGTTGGTTGGTGTGTGGGTTGGTTGGTGGGTTGGTTGGTGGGTGGGTGGGTTGGTTGGTGTGTGGGTTGGTTGGTGGGTTGGTTGATGGGCGGGTTGGTTGGTTGGTTGGTGGGTTGGTTGATGGGTGGGTTGGTTGGGGGGTTGGTTGGTTGGTTGGTTGGTAGGTTGTTTGGTGGGTTAATTGGTGGGTTGGTTGGTTGGTGGGTGGGTTGGTTGGTGGGTTGGTTGGTGGGTGGGTTGGTTGGTGGGTGGGTTGGGCGTCAGACCTCTTAACAGCCAGGCGTCATTAAGACCGTCTTCGTCAAGTTGGAACCACCAATCGAAAAATCTTGAACACCTTCAAGTGTTCATAATAATTCTACGACCATACACACTCTCCTTGTTTATATAGCTCTTGCCTCTATAAATTTTGCTGAAGGTCAAATATATATATATATATATATATATATATATATATATATATATATATATATATATACATATATCATCATCAACCACGGCTCTGACCATCTTTGGTGATTTTCTAAGTCCCTTCCTAACTTAATGCAGTCCTTTTCAAGCCATAACGTCTCGCAATCATAGCATCATCTGCAACCAAGATCATATAATAAATGCAGTCCAAATGGTGAATTATAAACACATGAGAAATATAACAACGTCCCTTAGACCAACACGCCAAGAGTAATCTCCAGACTCACTTCGACAACGCTCTTTTGACTCATGTCTTGTATGAAGATAAATTCTCGATCTCCCTCGACGGAGAGACGTTCTCTTATACACCTGCTTGAAAATCCACCTGCTTCACCAGCCCCTCACGTGGCATAGTGTCAAATGCTTTCCTGTAGCCCACGATTGCACAACCTTCTCATCTATTTCTTTAGTCTACAGAATACCTGAAGCGTATCATAGAATCTATCTAAACGATTTGTCGTGCACTGAACCAATGTTGTGTCTCACTGAGGTAATCTTTCTCTATCCAGATTACACTCATCATCAACCTATTCGCCGTCTGATTATTCTCGTCAGTATTTTCCAGATATACCAGCCGAGAGTGGAGTGCAGATTCTCGCAATCTCCTCTCTTGAAAAATAGGTACGACATTCATCCCCCTCCACAATCTCTCTCTCTTTCCCCGCTGCCTGGACACGACACGTCCTCCTGCAAGGACTTATTGGATCTGCGATTCCAGCAGCAGCCTGTCCAGTGCTTCTGTAAACTCAGTGGGCATAGGTGGAGGGGCATCGAGCGTAGCTCATAGACTCGACACATCTTTACCCAAGATTGTAGTGTTGCTCTCCAGCTCCTGTCGACCATCCCGCCTCATTACCGTTGGGCTCCGAGTGTCCTCCACTGTCAATACCATGTTTGGTCGTCTCCTTCACTCTGTCATTTCTCCATTTGGGTGTATGTACGTACGTCTGTAGGGTTGTAGGTTGTGATCGAGTGATATATCTTTTTTCTTCGAGACGTCTCGCGCAGCTGGGTACAGTTTGGAGGAGGGAGGGAAACAGAGAACAACACCTTCCTCCTCCTCCCACACGAAGTGTTGTCAAGGCGTTCGTCAGGAGTTCCCTGAAGAAGTCCTTCACAGCGTTACTCCCGCCCCAGGCAGCAGCACGCCCCACCAGTCAAAGGAACGTGTCAAGGGATTGCTTATATGGCTATCCCGCACGGAAGGATCTTTTGAAAGACTGTCTTTACCACTTGTATGCCAGCCATCTCTGGAGCAGGGACATGGTGCAATGTTCGTTTATATCTCGCGGGTAATAATGATACTAATGATAATAACAATGATAATAATAACAACGATAATAATGATAATAATGATAATAATAATAATGATAATAGTAATAATGATAGAAATAATGATAATGATAATAATAGTAATGATAATAATGATAATAAACGACCAAATAATTTCTTCTTCGTTAGGAAATTATATAACAGTCAGTTGATATGCAACGAACAGAGCCATGACGCTATTTAGTAAACAAGTGAGTACTCGAATGTTGGTCGGGTGTGTTAGAGTCTGGCAACAAGCGTATCATAAACTTATTTTGTGGGAAAGAAGGGAAACAGTTTATAAATTTTATCAAATATATATATATATATATATATATATATATATATATATATATATATATATATATATATATATATATAGAGCATCAGATTGGGGAAGAGCAGTGCGGTTTCAGAAGTGGTAGAGGATGTGTGGATCAGGTGTTTGCTTTGAAGAATGTATGTGAGAAATACTTAGAAAAGCAAAGGGATTTGTATGTAGCATTTATGGATCTGGAGAAGGCATATGATAGAGTTGATAGAGATGCTCTGTGGAAGGTATTAAGAATATATGGTGTGGGAGGCAAGTTGTTAGAAGCAGTGAAAAGTTTTTATCGAGGATGTAAGGCATGTGTACGTGTAGGAAGAGAGGAAAGTGATTGGTTCTCAGTGAATGTAGGTTTGCGGCAGGGGTGTGTGATGTCTCCATGGTTGTTTAATTTGTTTATGGATGGGGTTGTAAGGGAGGTAAATGCAAGAGTCCTGGAAAGAGGGGCAAGTATGAAGTCTGTTGGGGATGAGAGAGCTTGGGAAGTGAGTCAGTTGTTGTTCGCTGATGATACAGCGCTGGTGGCTGATTCATGTGAGAAACTGCAGAAGCTGGTGACTGAGTTTGGTAAAGTGTGTGGAAGAAGAAAGTTGAGAGTAAATGTGAATAAGAGCAAGGTTATTAGGTACAGTAGGGGTGAGGGTCAAGTCAATTGGGAGGTGAGTTTGAATGGAGAAAAACTGGAGGAAGTGAAGTGTTTTAGATATCTGGGAGTGGATCTGTCAGCGGATGGAACCATGGAAGCGGAAGTGGATCATAGGGTGGGGGAGGGGGCGAAAATTTTGGGAGCCTTGAAAAATGTGTGGAAGTCGAGAACATTATCTCGGAAAGCAAAAATGGGTATGTTTGAGGGAATAGTGGTTCCAACAATGTTGTATGGTTGCGAGGCGTGGGCTATGGATAGAGATGTGCGCAGGAGGATGGATGTGCTGGAAATGAGATGTTTGAGGACAATGTGTGGTGTGAGGTGGTTTGAGCGAGTAAGTAACGTAAGGGTAAGAGAGATGTGTGGAAATAAAAAGAGCGTGGTTGAGAGAGCAGAAGAGGGTGTTTTGAAATGGTTTGGGCACATGGAGAGAATGAGTGAGGAGAGATTGACCAAGAGGATATATGTGTCGGAGGTGGAGGGAACGAGGAGAAGAGGGAGACCAAATTGGAGGTGGAAAGATGGAGTGAAAAAGATTTTGTGTGATCGGGGCCTGAACATGCAGGAGGGTGAAAGGAGGGCAAGAAATAGAGTGAATTGGAGTCATGTGGTATACAGGGGTTGACGTGCTGTCAGTGGATTGAAGCAAGGCATGTGAAGCGTCTGGGGTAAACCATGGAAAGCTGTGTAGGTATGTATATTTGCGTGTGTGGACGTGTGTATGTACATGTGTATGGGGGGGGGGGGTTGGGCCATTTCTTTCGTCTGTTTCCTTGCGCTACCTCGCAAACGCGGGAGACAGCGACAAAGTATAAAAAAAAAAAAAAAAAAAAAAAAATATATATATATATATATATATATATATATATATATATATATATATTCCTTTGAGTCCATGGGGAAGATGAAACACGAAAAGTTCCCAAGTGCACTTTCGTGTAATAATCACATCATCAGGGGGAGACACAAGAGAGAAATATAACAGTCACTTGATGTACAACGAAGAGACGTAGCTAAGACGCCATTTGGTAAACATGTGGTTGTCCAAGACAGACAACGAGCGTACCATAAACTTATTATGTGGACAAGAAGGGGAATTGTTTACAAATCTTATCAACAATAAAGTTATCCAATTTGTATAGACCTTCACTAATATTAAGGTTATAATACTTGATCACGCGTAAAATTGTGATCCTTTCCAATATATATATATATATATATATATATATATATATATATATATATATATATATATATATATATATATATATATATATCATATGCGATGATAATGCAAAGCATCAATTGTGAACTCAGATTTCTAAGGTTAACATTGTTGTTTCAGTCAACTTAATATCACGTGATTCTCAAATGTATAAAACAATGTATATATGTGTTATGTATATTTACCTAAACATTAAATTTATATGTGTACGGGAAATATTCAAAGATGAGAAACACAGTGAACATCAGTGCATCACACGTCGTCCACTTTGATAACCAAGTCTGAAATCATGGAAGAGAGGAGACTAGACCAGACGAGACCTGGTACTAGGAATGAGACGCAGCCAATTACACTGTAGTCCCATCACATACATAATGATTAAGAAACCCTAGATTGGTAAACTGTCTTTGATTCCCGTTCAAGCGATGGAAGCGAAAAAATATGGGATCTAGTATCTTTGACTGCCGGTAGAGGCGCCTCGGGTTGTTTACATCTGCCCCACATTGCCTACGTCACACAAGAACCAAATTGTTTGGAATTTTCGCTTTTTTTTTTACGTGAATGATCATTGCAGTCACTGATTCCATCGACCGAAAACTCATTTGGACAAACCAAACTGTAAATCTCTCGCTTAATATATATGTTATTTTCAAGTGATTTAGATAATGGGTTGTAATATCTAGCAATGGCGTCAACTTCATCGAATGCGATTGGTTTTAAGCAACGCGAACTGAAGCTTTTAGTGATTAAGTCTTTATCTCGAGGGAACCAACTGTAAATTTACAATTCAAAGTAAACATTCCTCACAACATTTTCTTTTTTTGTGGTTATCTATGTAAAACGTTCGATCTCAAACACTAGGAGATAGAGAGAGGTTTCGTTCACTGTACAGTTGCCTTTCACTGAAACATGAATTTGGGTGAATTTGATCTACCTACCCTGAAGTCTCATCAACTTGTTCGGGTTCATTTACCAAAGATCCACAATGTGAGACGTAGTCACAATGTGAGACGTAGCCACAATGTGAGACGTAGCTACAATGTGAGACGTAGTCACAATGTGAGACGTAGCCACAATGTGAGACGTAGTCACAATGTGAGACGTAGTCACAATGTTAGACGTAGTCACAATGTGAGACGTAGCCACTGTGAGACGTAGTCACAATGTGAGACGTAGTCACAGTGTGAGACATAGCCACAATGTGAGACGTAGCCACAATGTGAGACGTAGCCACAATGTGAGACGTAGCCACAATGTGAGACGTTGTTATCTCTACCTTCTACTTTATCTATCTTAACTTGGGAGATGATATTTTCGTCACTCGCTTAAGATAACAAGACCCACTCGTGACCTGTGACCCAAAGGTCATAGAAGACTCACCCTTGAACTCAGGTCACATATAACACGATGACCCACTCACAACCTCAGACCCAGAGGTCACGTCATACGAAATGCAAAACCCATAAACTTAGGTCACAAATAACATGACCCTACTTGCGACCTCTGACCTCGAGGTCACACGACTCACGACTCATACGTGACCTGACCCCTGACTCACACTCGCAATGAATAGCCTCTTTGTTTTTTTCCTTCTTCCTTTCCTCTACCACCTTTCCGTAAACACCCCCACCAACCAACTTGGTCGACACGGCGATGAAAGTCACCGTCCTTCAACCTTTGTATCCTTCAATCAAGCCAGTGTTTATGACTATGGTGCTGGGGGGAAAAAGGACAATAAGATGTAATCAAAAGTGATTAGAGGTGTTATTTACAGCATTTCTTACAAAAGGAAAGGGCCATAGGTCTGTCTGATTAATCTATCTGACTAATTTTTCTATTTTAGCTTTCTGTTTTGTGCCTTAGATGAACCAAAAACAAGATCCAAAGACAAAGTGAAGGAAGGGGAAGGCTCCTCTCTCTCTCTCTCTCTCTCTCTCTCTCTCTCCCTTTCTTTTGTGGGTTCCTGCGGATCCCATGATTAATTTGACAGAAATGTATGAAATAGCGAGTAAATACCGCGAGATTTTTACTAAATGGCTGGGCTAGCCAGTAGCGCTTACCGCTCACTCCATTTTGTTTTCATGTTGAAGGCTCCAGCCAGGGACAAAAGTCCACATCAAAGCCGGGCCTTAATTGGAATACAGAGAGAATTATGAAAGGAGAAAGAAGAGACAAGAAAAAGTATTTACGAATTTTGGAGACGAAAAACTTCTTTTAAAATGTGCCGGGTCATCGTTATTGGGATACACCTGAAACGGTAGAGAGTTCCAAAGCCTCGACGTGTAGGGAAATAGGTATCAAAACGGCCCACCCTTGAGTTGCTAGTGGCCACACAGTAATCACGTGACGCAGTAGCTTGCCGAATATTGCGTGGTTTACCTAGTGGTGGGGGGCACACAAGCAGCCAGCTCTCAGGAGCAAACACCAAAGTCATACCTACAGAAGAGGGAAAGTGAACCAAGATTGTGGCGTAGGTTGAGGGGGTCAAGTCTGGAAAGTTAACCTAGGATAGCTTATAAAGTCGGACCGCTTTCGACTCAGCTCTGTCAAGTAAGAATGCAGAGCTAGAACCACCCCAGATGTGAGAGCAGTACTCCATACCAGGACGAATCAATCCTTTATATAAATGAAGCAACTGTTCAGAAGAGAAGAAGCTTCGACGTCGAAACAGGACACCCAGTTTCTTACAGGCAGACTTAGCTATTCCCGTAATGTGGGGTTTCCAAGAAAGAGTAGATGTTAAAGTAATACCAAGTATGTTCATTGAGTCAAAAGGTGGAATTACAGAACCGTGAAAGGAAAGACGAGAGTTGTGAGGAGTTATTGATAGAGAGATGGGTAGAAATTAAGTCTTTGGAGGCATTTGACTTAATAAAATCCGTCTACCTCATTTTGAGATCGTGTCCAAGTCTGAGCTTATGGAGGAAGTTGTGTCAAGGCGAGATGCAGATCGAGTGGATGAAGGAGGAGGAGAATTAAAGGAGGTGGATGAAGGCACTATTGAGTTGTCAGCGTATGAGTGCATTTGGTTATTTGTGGAGAGGAAATCGTTAGAGAAAAGAAGAAAAAGTGAAGCTGACAGAAGAGAACCTTGAGGGACAACGCTTGAGATGAAGAGACGGGGAGTGGGAGGTGGGCTGAGGAGGAAGGCAGAAGGCAGAAGGCAGACAGAAGCATCACCACATAAGAGAAAGTGATTTACCAAAGGAAAGTCAGAACAGAAGTTAAGTAAGTTATTCCAGTCAGCTTTGTTCAGGTGTCAGTATCTACGGTTAGAAGGGGCTGCTGGACGGGGAAGGTGCCGTAAGAATAGATATATTTATGAAAGTGTGATCAGGTGAACCAATTGGGGGCGAGATTGTGTCACTTACAGCAGGATGGACTAGAGGTGAAAATAGATCCAATATATTAGATAAGTAGTCACAGCGGTCCGGAATATGGGTGGGATGGGAGATAACTTACTCTAAATAATGGGCAATGGAGAACGTCAGGGTTTCAATCCCTCCATCATCCATATGGGAGAAATTCAACCATTCCCTATGGTGAATGTTGAAATCCCCAAGGTAGAAGGTCTCGGCTTGCGGGTGAGAGGATGCCACAATCTCCCGGCAGGAGTTAAGATAGTCGAGGAAAGATAAGATACTTGTAGAATCAGTAGAACAATAGGCGAAACAAAGGTAAAAGTGTGGTAGTTGAGGGACAGACCTTGAGCCACATAACATCAAAGTTTGGGAACTCAAGGGCCTTGAGCCGTGCACCAGGTGTGCTGATGTAGGAGTAAGCACAAACACCACCTTTGAACCGGAATCGTGTGTGGAGATTATGGCTGGATAGGGGAGAAAGAATACTTCTCACGTATTCCCTGCGTGTCGTAGAAGGCGACTAAAAGGGAAGGGAGCGGGGGGCTGGAAATCCTCCCCTCGTCGTTTTTAATTTTCCAAAAGAAGGAACAGAGAAGGAGGCCAAGTGAGGATATTCCCTCAAAGGCTCAGTCCTCTGTTCTTAACGCTACCTCGCTAACGCGGAAAATGGCGAATAGTATGGAAAAAAAAAATAAATGAAAGACGAGTGATAACATGAGAAGACATCCGTGTCTCAGAGAGAAGTAAGATATCAGGAGAGGTGCTAAGAAGATGGTGTTCAGTAGACGAGAGGTTACTAGAGAGACCAAGAATGTTGGTATAGTGAGGAGAAAATGAAGAAGGTCTAACAGCGAGGGAGAGGTCGTGGGAGGAACCAGTCCTACCACAGCCAGAGCCCTCCTCCCTCTCATTAGCAACAGAGTCAGGCGGAAACCTGGAGATTCTCAGCACCCCATGATGCCCGTGGAGTCTAGGAGGCCATGTATTTGCTCGACTCTTGTCATGATAATACTTCAAACTGTCTGAGTGGACAGGAGTTGGCAAGGGCGTCTATGTGAAAAAAAAAAGATCAATAAAGTTTGAATAGGCTTATGACGTTTGTAAGAAAATACCAATAGCATCTGCTATATTCCCAAATTATTGGCCACCCAACCAAGAATAAACCAGACCCCTAACGAATGCAGAACCTCGCTTAGCACACCAGAAACAGCGCTGTGTCCAAAACGAGAGAAAAAAAATAATGATAGAAAATGACTGAACCTTATCGTAATTTACTAGCTAAAAAAAAAAAAAGATTGAAAAAATAAACTATTCTCGTGTTTTAATGAGTAAGAATTCTCATTATGAGTGAGTCAGTTGTAGGAACGCTTCATCAACTCTCACGTAATTTTGTAGGCATGTATGATGTTTGATTCTGTGGCTGTCAACAAGTCGATTGATTTCAGCCAGATGGACATATCAAAACGTAAATACAAAATGTAAAATGATTGCTTCATGTCCCTAAGGGGATGTAGCATCGCGTCCTTCCACCACTCCACCACTTGCTTTCAGTAGACATACATAGGATGAACACGTTGAAATGTATTAGACTCTTTCATATATATTTTTTCATTCCGTATTGTGAGACAAATCTAAAACCTTAGGAAAAGATATATATATATATATATATATATATATATATATATATATATATATATATATATATATGTTGTCCCTGGGGATAGGGGAGAAAGAATACTTCCCACGTATTCCCTGCGTGTCGTAGAAGGCGACTAAAAGGGAAGGGAGCGGGGGGCTGGAAATCCTCCCCTCTCGTTTTTTTTTTTTTTTTTTTTTTTAATTTTCCAAAAGAGGGAACAGAGAAGAGGGCCAGGTGAGGATATTCCCTCAAAGGCCCAGTCCTCTGTTCTTAACGCTACCTCGCTATCGCGGGAAATGGCGAATAGTTTGAAAAAAAAAAAAATATATATATATATATATATATATATATATATATATATATATATATATATATATATATATATTGGAAAGGATCACAATTTTTGCGCGTGATCAAGATATTCCTATGAGTCCACGGGGAAAATGAAACACGAAAAGTTCCCAAGTGCACTTTCGTGTAATAATCACATCATCAGGGGAGACACAAGAGAGAAATATAACAGTCAGTTGATATACATCGAAGAGATGAAGCTAGGACGCCATTTGGTAAACATGTGATTGTCCAATCACATGTATATATATATATATATATATATATATATATATATATATATATATATATATATATATATATATATATATATATATAAATCCAAACATAAATCTCTTTTCGCCAGCAGTAAATCCTGACCTGAATCCTCTCTTGCAGTGCATTGAATCTCCTCTCACCAACAATAAATACCTGCCTGAATCCCTCCTGAAATGCGGTAAATCGTCTCACAGTCTCACAGTGCCTCCCTCTCCCTCACACACACACACACACCTCCTCCTCCTGCCTCCCTCTCCCTCACACACACACACACACCTCCTCCTCCTGCCTCCCTCTCCCTCACACACACACACACACACCTCCTCCTCCTGCCTCCCTCCCTCTCACACACTTCCTCCTCCTGCCTCCCTCCCTCTCACACACACACACCTCCTCCTCCTGCCTCCCTCCCTCTCACACACTTCCTCCTCCTCCTGCCTCCCTCTCCCTCACACACACACACACCTCCTCCTCCTCCTGCCTCCCTCTCACACACTTCCTCCTCCTCCTGCCTCCCTCTCCCTCACACACACACACACACACCTCCTCCTCCTGCCTCCCTCCCTCTCACACACTTCCTCCTCCTCCTGCCTCCCTCTCCCTCACACACACACACACCTCCTCCTCCTGCCTCCCTCCCTCTCACACACTTCCTCCTCCTCCTGCCTCCCTCCCTCTCACACACTTCCTCCTCCTCCTGCCTCCCTCTCCCTCACACACCTCCTCCTCCTCCTGCCTCCCTCTCCCTCACACACACACACACCTCCTCCTCCTGCCTCCCTCCCTCTCACACACTTCCTCCTCCTCCTGCCTCCCTCTCCCTCACACACACACACACCTCCTCCTCCTGCCTCCCTCCCTCTCACACACTTCCTCCTCCTCCTGCCTCCCTCCCTCTCACACACCTTCCTCCTCCTCCTGCCTCCCTCTCCCTCACACACCTCCTCCTCCTCCTGCCTCCCTCCCTCTCACACACACACCTCCTCCTCCTGCCTCCCTCCCTCTCACACACCTCCTCCTCCTTCTGCCTCCCTCCCTCTCACACACTTCCTCCTCCTCCTGCCTCCCTCTCCCTCACATACACACACACACCTCCTCCTCCTGCCTCCCTCCCTCTCACACACTTCCTCCTCCTCCTGCCTCCCTCCCTCTCACACACACACACACACACCTCCTCCTGCCTCCCTCCCTCTCACACACACACACACACCTCCTCCTCCTGCCTCCCTCCCTCTCACACACCTCCTCCTCCTCCTGCCTCCCTCTCCCTCACACACCTCCTCCTCCTCCTGCCTCCCTCCCTCTCACACACCTCCTCCTCCTCCTGCCTCCCTCTCCCTCACACACCTCCTCCTCCTGCCTCCCTCCCTCTCACACACCTCCTCCTCCTCCTGCCTCCCTCTCCCTCACACACCTCCTCCTCCTCCTCCTGCCTCCCTCCCTCTCACACACCTCCTCCTCCTCCTCCTGCCTCCCTCCCTCTCACACACCTCCTCCTCCTCCTGCCTCCCTCCCTCTCACACACTTCCTCCTCCTCCTGCCTCCCTCCCTCGTCCTCCTCTGCGGTTAGGGATCTTGCAAGCTTTCCTTAATTCACTACTCTCTCTCTCTCTCTCTGGGAGGGAATGATGAAACCTCCTGCGTCCTGGATTTTTTTTCATTTCAACTCTCGCTCATCATCATCAGAAGCGAATGACACGAGAACGTGATTCAAAATCATGCGAGTTTCAGCTTAATAATAGATGGAAAAGATTGGTTTAGATTCTGACGTGAAACGAAAAAGGATTATTATTCAACCGTGCCACATTACGTAGTACGTAGATGTAGAATGCGAGGATAATTTGTTGATTGTTATTCAAGTTGTCTTTAGCGAGAACATGAGGGAGTGGAGGCTTCCAAAGCGTCAAGGTGTAAGGGAAGAAACAGATATTCAGATGGTCAACAATTGAGTTGCCAACAGCCACACCCACCACTATAGATGGAGAGAGGATAGTAAAGCAGAAGGCTCCATCCCCATCCACTACTATAGATGGAGACAGGACAGTAAAGTAGAAGGCTCCATCGCTGCCCACCACTATAGATGGAGACAGGACACTAAAGTAGAAGGTTCCATCCCCATCCACTACTATAGATGGAGACTGGACAGTAAAGCAGAAGGCTCCATCCCCATGAACTACTATAGATGGAGACAGGACAGTAAAGTAGAAGGCTCCTCCACACCCACCACTATAGATGGAGAGAGGACAGTAAAGTAGAAGGCTCCTCCACACCCACTACTATAGATGGAGACAGGACAGTAAAGTAGAAGGTTCCATCCCCATCCACCACTATAGATGGAGAGAGGATAGTAAACCAGAAGTCTCCTCTCCACCCACCACTCCCTCCGTCACAAAACCCTAATGAGATCTTTTCACAAGCAGTTTGAATGAATCTAAGATGAAAGCAGCTCTTCAGGTTCACCTTTGGCCTTATTTCTCACGAGTATGTCTCTTTTCATATTAATGTCGACATTTTGCCTAACTTGGGGTAAACTCGTAGCATAAGCTTCCTTAAGTTACTTTAATTAGTCTTAATTTCGACCGATTCAATGTCAGGTTTGGTATAAGTTTCAGTGATATATATTTCAATCCCTGGGTACATCTCTAGCCACCATGTCCTTAAGACACACTTACGAAGTCTCTTCTTCATGTAATGCCACACGAAGAAAGTATGAGGTCTTGTACAATTACCCCAACAACTGTCCAGTGAGACGGTGGCTCTGTGAGACGTTGGCTTTGCATGTGACCAGCTGTGTCCTTCCTCGATCTTGAGGCGCTGAGCCAAAGGTTCAATAAACAGCTATAAAGTCTCTATATCACCGGAGTGGTTATCTATGTCACTTTATTCCCCCATCACCTGTGGTCACGTGAAGCACTCGCACGGGGGGGTGGTGTAGAAAGTATTAAACTCTTAGTGAATGGGACTTTACCCAAAAAAATCTTACCAGATAATGAGAAAAAGAAAGAAGAATCATTAAAAGCAGTGTGCCAGGGTCCTTTTTCAGGGGTTGTTTGTGATAACAGATGAGAAACACGGAGCTGCGTGTGGCCTGCTTGGGGAAGCAGAGAAATGATTAAGGAGGAAGAGGAGTGAGCACTTTTTAATCGCCGAATCAAAGAGATACAGTCTATTGATCATGCCTCCTCGACAACAGCCATTTTCTTTATCATCAGCAAAGACCGAACCTCAGGGGAAAAAAAAAAAGAAACCTATTTTCCTTCAGTGTTTCTTTGTTGAAACATACCACAAAAAAATGTTTTCTCCTGAAACACTACGAGACAGTTTGATGAGAAGCAAATTCTTCATATGCTCTGGTCATCTATGTGAGGTTTGGTCCCCCGCTCTGATCACTCTGGGAAAGTCTCTTGGTAAGCTGCGTGTTGACTCTGGCCTCTCCATAACACTCCAGGAACCTTGAGAATGTCCTCCCCAAAATACTCCCTCGAGGAGAGAGAGAGAGAGAGAGAGAGAGAGAGAGAGAGAGAGAGAGAGAGAGAGAGAGAGAGTTCAGTGCTTGGCCTCAGACGTGCCGTCTTCATTCACAGTTTCTGCGGTATTTACCACATACCAATTTTTCCTTCTTCCATCCCACATAAAATTCCAAGAAGTTTCTTCTCCTTTCTTCCATTTCTTTCTCAGTTGCGTAAAATGATCTCTCGTCTGTTGATTAGCGTACAGGGCCTCCATCTACGTAATGGTTACATGAGAAGATAGATAGTGTGTGATGGTTTCTGCTTCACTCTTATGGTTTCCCATCTTTACTTTGTGTGGTTGAGGAAATGCCATCTGGTTCGACGATCCTGCCTCCATCTGTAGTACTGGGTAGGGAGGACCCCTTCTACTTTACGGCCTTGTTTTCGTGTACACACAAGATGAACACGGGACGCTATGACACTCCTCCCGCAGATAACTTTGTCGTAGACCACTAGGGGCGTCGGGTCGAAGCTTCCCATATAATTCCCATAAACCCGTCTGTTTCCTCAATAGTTCACCATTTTACCCCAAGTGGGTCATGCGCACACCTCGGGGCGTGTGATGTGGGAAACTTCCATTGCTACTCTGTCCCTCGTTGTCTCCACTGACAAGCGTAGGTTATCACTGGTTTCTAATTAAGCTTTGAGACGGTGGCTCTGAGTCCTGCCTCCGTCTTTACCCCCTCCCTCATGCCTCGAGGGATGTTAAACACGTTGATGGGGGATACGTTCCCTGTGGTACCACATTTCATATGTTGGTCTCACAGACTTCGCTGTGTTCCAGCTTACAATTATGGAATAAGGTGAAGAAGACATGGTATTCATACATGCACACTGTATATGTGAAAGAAAATACGTTAAATGTCTAATATCTACCGTGGTAGTAGATAGTACATTGCCATATGAAAGACAGAGCTTTGCCTAAATATACGTGTACTTGAATACACATAACTGGGAAAGACATATGTACAGTCTCGAAACCTCTTCCCCCAACCCCTTTGCAATTTCATGCACTAAGAGTCATCAGATAACTCAAGACAATAATCTATGACAAATCTGACATACAAACATGAACATCAATCTATGTGACTTGCTTCTTCATCATAGCTATATCGCATCTATGTCATGGCTAGGCTACAGCTATGCAAGCAAGAACGAAAATATATATGTTCTTTTTTCTACACTCCCTGCAACATCCTGTTGAAGTAAGTAAACTACTGCTGGCATGTGGTGGTTACTCACACTAAACCTGTATAGAATAAAAATTCCTTTTTTTTCCGACACGAAGGGAGAACCATACGTAATATTGCCAACATAAACAAATCCAAAGTCCTTATGGAGACCAGAGAAACATGCCTCAAGACCTCTCACAGTGCCTCAAGAACTCTCGCACAATGCCTCAAGACCTCTCACAATGCCTCAAGAACTCTCGCACAATGCCTCAAGACCTCTCACAATGCCTCAAGGCCTCTCACAATGCCTCAGGACCTCTCACAAAGCCACAAAGCCTCTCGTTATACCTCGAGGTCTTTCACAATGCCTCAAGGCTGTCACAATGGCTCAAAACCTCTCACAGTGCCTGGGGACCTCTCACAAAGCCTCAAGAGTGGCCTCAATATCTCTCACAAAGCCTCAAGACCTCTCAAAAAGGCCTCAAGACCCCTCAAACGGCCTCACCCATGTAAAACCTTGAACTCCAGCAAGGTATTTCTTCTTTCTACCATCTTTCCGTTTTCTATATTGCTGGAGGGAGTGGAGGGTGGGGGAAAGAGAGCCTTTGCTTTGCTATCCTTTTTCTTCTACCGTATTTAAGGAGAAAGCATCTTTTTCTTAAGTAATTTTAAGGCCAGATTACCTCGCTTGGACTGTGGGTCTGTGTGGTCTGTGTTAAGTAATTTTAAGTACCTCGCTTGGACTTTGGGTCTGTGTGGTCTGTGTAATTTTATTACTCTATGTAACTATGTAACAATACCTCGAGTTCTCTCACAATAACTCTATGTAACTATGTAACAATACCTCGAGTTCTCTCACAATCACTCTATGCAACTATGTAACAATACCTCGAGTTCTCTCACAATATCTCATATCCTGTTCACATTCCCTCGTGTTGTGAGTTACTCCCCTCGTGTTCTACATTCACACATCCATAGTCCATACGCCATTTGTTGACGTACTCAACACAAACACTGGCATGTACGTAGAGCCACACATGTCTCTCAAGTGCATTTTCCTTTTTCGTCTTTCGCTTACTCGAATTCAAGAAATGGTCGCTGAAATTACAGACGTTTTACAACCCAAATGAAATTTGTCTTTACAGTTCCTTTTGGCAAATGTAAGAAAAGATGTCTTGAATAATATGTCTTAAATCTGCTCACGGTACAATGTCATACATGAAGTACCGAAATTACGCCATGACAAAATCCATCCGTTTTCTTTCCCCTGTTCCGAAATAATCGTAATTCTTGTTTGTTTGTTTTGAATAACAAGCAGCGCAACGCATGGACAGAAAGTGAGCTGGTGCAAGCAAGAATAGGAGATTTGTGCTTGTATCTAGCTTTTAAAAACAAGGATTGTGTTTGTTGCAAGCAAAATTGGGACTATACATCAAAGGATTTCTGAGAAGACTTCATATGTGTGTGTGTGTGTGTGTGTGTGTGTGTGGGTGTGTGTGTGGGTGTGTGTATGTGTGTGTGTGTGTGTGTGTGTGTGTGTGTGTGTGTGGGTGTGTGTGTGTGTGTGTGTGGGTGAGAGAGTCATAATATCTCTCGCTCTTGTACTTGTGTCTCATATTTTTCATCTCTCCCCATCACATCCCATAACCCCGGCTTTATATCTCACTAATCGTAGAACATAACAGACACACACACACACACACACACACACACACACACACACCTCCCTCTCTCCTTATTTCTGCAATGTACACTATCGGCCGGGAATACGTTGAGCGGCGCAATAAAGTGCCAACCAACCAAGCAGCCGTCGTCTTTCTCCTCCTCTTCTTCCTTCTTCGGGAGTTACGAGCACTGGTGAGGGGTTGTGGGGGTTGTGTGTGTGTGTGTGTGTATGTGTGTGTGTGTTTGGGGTGTGTTCCCTTCTAACCCCGTAGCGCCAGATGGGCAATTTATCAGTTATGTGAATCCCTGAGTTTTTATATTGATAAACACACACAACACCCCCCTCTCCCTACAGATACACATACACACACATACACGCACACATACACACACACACACACACACACAAAGACACAGACACAGACACACACACACACACACATATATCATGTGTGTTTAACATATGTTCCTTGTTGCGTCATAACAGGTCCGCATGTGTGTCCACAAGGCGAGCGTCAGTACGTGATCACGAAACGTCATTCATCTCTGGTAGCTGGTCTCCACCGTAAACTAGAGACTCTCTCTCTCTCTCTCTCTCTCTCTCTCTCTCTCTCTCTCTCTCTCTCTCTATCTCTCATCTCTCTCTCTCTCCCCTTATCTCTCTCTCTCTCTCTCTCTCTCTCTCTCTCTCTCTCTCTCTCTCTCTCTCTCTATCTCTCATCTCTCTCTCTCTCCCCTTATCTCTCTCTCTCTCTCTCTCTCTCTCTCTCTCTCTCTCTCATCTCTCTCTCTCTCTCTCTCTCTCTCTCTCTCTCTCTCTCTCTCTCTCTCTCTCTCTCTCTCTCTCTCTCTCTCCCCTTCTCTCTCTCTCTCTCTCTCTCTCTTACTCCTTCCCTCACCCTTTCTATTCCCCCTCCAACTCTCTCTCTCTCTCTCTCTCTCTCTCTCTCTCTCTCTCTCTCAGTCAGGTCACGTGCCGAACGGCTGGGCGAGAAAATTTCCAATATTCGAGGTTACATGCCACATATTCTCTCACCCCCCCCACTCCCCCTCCCCCGACCCCATGGTAGGGGAAGTGGGTAACCTCCAGGTTTTACGAATAGTTTATTATATATATATGTATCCCTGGGGATAGGGGAGAAAGAATACTTCCCACGTATTCCCTGCGTGTCGTAGAAGGCGACTAAAAGGGGAGGGAGTGGCAGGGGTGAGGGGGGGGGGGAGGGAATCCTCTCCTCCTGTTCAGTTTTTTTCAAGATAAGGAACACAGAAGGGGGCCAAGTGAGGATATTCCCTCTAAAGCTCAGTTCTCTGTTCTTGACGATACCTCGCAACCGCGGGAAACGGCGAATATAAATATAAATATATATATGTATATATATATATATATATATATATATATATATATATATATATATATATATATATATATATATATATTAATTTATTTTCATATATTATACTTAGGAGCGTCTCCCGCGCTAGCGAGGTAGCGCAAGGAAACAGACGAAAGAATGTCCTAACCCATCTACATACACATATATATATCTTCGCCCCAACATTCTCTTTTCTTTTATAAAAACCTCTACAAATCTTCACCTTCGCCTCCACAAGATAATGATCAGACAAACCTCCAGTTGCCCCTCTCAGTACATTAACATCCAAAAGTCTCTTTTACACGCCTATCAATTAACACGTAATCCAATAACGCTCTTTGGCCATCTCTCCTACGTACATACGTATACTTATGTATATCTCGCTTTTTAAACCAGGCATTCCCAATCACCAGTCCTTTTTCAGCACACAAATCTACAAGCTCTTCACCACTTTTATCTACAACACTGAACACCCCATGTATGCCAGTTATGTATATATGTATATATACACAGCGTTAATGACATAGCCTTGATTACGGCATTCAGCTCCCTTGTGCCGTCTCGGAGAAAAGAAACAAAAGAAGAAAGAGGTGAAAAAAAAAACCCGCCCTCAGGGTGAGCCCTTACCAATCAGCCCTACATACACAAGAGAAAAATCGTGAGAAAAGTAATCTTGATATTTCTATCAGTTCCCCATTCAGCTCACCTGTGGATTAACACTAATGACTGTGCATCTTCCCCAAGCCTCGGCTTTGGCAGGTTAATTAATACAGCAATTACGAAGAGCAGGCATTCTCTGGCGGGGGATAAAAGGGGGAAGGAAGAGGAGCTGTAAGGGCTGGGAGGTTGGGGAGGAAAGTGGGTGGGGGAGTAAGGGTCTGTCCGTCTGTAACGTGAACTCCATCGTAACTGGTAATTGTCTGGAGAGAGAGAGAGAGAGAGAGAGAGAGAGAGAGAGAGAGAGAGAGAGAGAGAGAGAGAGAGAGAGAGAGAGAGAGGTGGGGGTGGGGGAGGAGGGGGAGGGGTGAAACCCGCCGGTGGGGATCGAAGGTCGACCCTGGAACGTGATCTCGATGGGATCTGATTCCTTAAGAGTGATGGCACAGGTGAGGTATAGGGATAGATAGATAGATAGATAGATAGATAGATAGAGAGAGAGAGAGAGAGAGAGAGAGAGAGAGAGAGAGAGAGAGAGAGAGAGAGAGAGAGAGAGAGAGAGAGAGAGAGAGAGAGAGAGAGATCCAAGGTCCGTGGTCTGTCGAGCCTCCATCGTAAATGATAGAGTCCATTCTAACGTGGTAAGACTTCGTCCAATGCTTTTTGGAAGTGCAGAAATATTGTGTCTATTGCTTGTTGTCTTGTAGTGAGTATGGAATAACGTAGGACCAAATTGCAGGAGGGTTGTAAGGCAGGATGTAGGCGTCTTCTTAAACCGTAGTGTGTATTAATGATCTAGTTGTGTTGTTCTGGATACGACCTTATCTCTAATGAATCATAATGATCAACTACAGAAGTTTACATTTGACCGATGTGAGGCTAATGGGAGGGGTTAACTGTTAGGTATATCATGGCTTTCCTTTTTGAATACAGGAGTGTCGTGTGCCAGGCTCCAGTCCTGAGGGACTGTTCCATCCAAGAAAGAATCATTGACAATGTAGGCGAACGATCCAACAAATTCATGTTTGGGGTTTTTAATGCCTTGTGGATAGAAACGATCACCTGGCCTTTTCATTCGCCTTCGTCTTCACCATCTCTGTCAGTCATACTTCTCTTACTGTGATATACATATCACTGTCTCTGAATTCGGGTCGTTGCTTTCAAGTGTAAAAACAGAGCTAAAGATCTAGTTTAGGATTGTTGCTATGTTTTTCTATCATGACCAATGGGGGTCATATCTTCGTCTTCTAAGTGTCCTATTCCACTTCTCATATGTTTCTTATTACTGATATATCTATAAAATCTTTTACAGTCTCTGTTACTAACTCTTACAAGTCTCACTTCGTACTCTCTCTCTCTCTCTCTTGGCTTGCTTGATGAGTCTTTTTCTTCACGTCGCTCCTAAAAGTGTTCGATTGAGTTGCACTGTCCTGGGGTCCGTGTCTGATTTCTCGAGGTTGTAAGTTTATTTCTGCGCCGTATGGCTGGCTCTAGCGATGTCTGGAAGTGCACCATTCAGGGCCTGTTGTTGACTTAATTGTTTTTCTGTCGTGCATGGGAATGACTGTGTCTTATTGACACATAAACCAACGCATAAGATTTAATGCGTCGCTTAGCTCATGAAAATCGTCCATTTTAAAGTTAGGGGTAATAATAGTACTGGTATTAGAGGAAGTCGGTTTTGATATCTACGTCGAAGCTAACCATGTTATGGTCAGTAGTACCTAGATGTTCTCCCACACAGATATTAGTCACTAAGAACTCCAGGGTTGCAAGAACTAAATCAAGTATGTTATCTTCCCTCGTCAGCTGGATGATGGTTTGGTAGAGAAGTTTATCTTCGACAATGTTGATGAGTGTAGCAGGTTCACTCTCTACACCTGTGGTAGTTCGTCAGTTGAGTTCTGGAAGATTAAAAATCCTACAAGAATGATCGAGTCTTTATCCTGTGTCTTGCTCGTTGTAAACTCTCGTCCATGACAGTGTTAATATATCTACTGGTTGAGTCAGGCGTCTATATACGACGTCTATGTAAAGTGGGTAAGATTCTGTGTTAATGTGAACACACAAGTGTTCCATAGTGTGAATTTCGTGGAGGTTTAGGTCAGGTTTTACATACAGTACAGTTCCGCCTCCTCGACCCTACGTAGTCTCTGTCCCCCACGTACATATAATGTGTCGTGTGGTACATATGTACTCGCTAATCACATTGTTGGTTTTAGTTGGTCAGAAATGTGTCTGTTCAACCCATCATTTGGTTTTAGTTGGTCCGAAATGTGCCTGTTCAACCCATCATATTCACGTGGTCACTCGCCACCAAACGATGCAATTCAGCAATTATGTTTCTGATGATCTTATATATAAAGTCCATTGAAGTGTCCTTCGAGGGATTTGTGTACGAGTTTGGTGATGGTATGGTCTGGTGTGTGGCTATGTATATACCCAGGTGTGAGGGACCACACACACCACCAGTGACCTGAAACCCGAGTGTCACTGTCGGGTGGGATTGGTGGAGGGGGACTCGAACTGACCTCCCTCGTGTGGCATGTCATATGACCCGACCTGACCTCAACACGCCTGTCTGGCGTGGTCAACACACTCACCTCCCCCGGAAGGGGGCTCTCTCAACAGAAAGTGTCCCCCTTCAGTTGTTAAGCCAAGTTAATCTGTGATTTTACATAGCTGAGAGTTCTTATGCTCCTTTATTCCGAAGTTGAACCCTGTCTCTGCTGTATGATCCCTTATCTCCTATGAAATCGAAGCCTTGGGTCTACAAAACCAGCCAGTGTCTACATCTATGCACAAGCGATCCAGTCTCTCATCGACACGTACCATTCTACGTAGCGCGCGCAAGTGTCTACGTTCTGTCTCTGGTGGGGGAAGCGTCAGCTATGACAGTATGTTACCCGATCTATCCTTCATGGTGCCAGCCACCTCCTCGTCGTCTTCTACTGTGATCACGTCTGAACTGGGTGTCTGATGGTGAACATCGGTCCTCTCAAAACATGGGTGATCCTCCCAGCCTTCGCCAGTAAACACGGCGGTGTGTATATGGTCGGTCCATTAATGTCATAAACCTTTTGTTTCATGTGAGATGTTTTGGCACCGTGGTAGACGTGGGCCTGTGCTCTTAGCTCTCGATTTCCTCGCTGGCTGGGTGGTTGATGGCGTAACATAATCTTGGAGGAGGTTATGGCACTGGGACGTACGTGTGAGGGTCGTGGTGGTGGTGTGTGGAGTGTGAGTTTGGATGGGGGTGTGGGTGAGAGGAGGTGAGGCGAGGTGGAGGAGTAGGGTGAACATGAGGTTCAAGGAGGAGCTGTGAGGAGGGAGGGAGGGAGGGTGCCACTGAGTATGGGCTGTGATGGGTTGTGGACACTGGACGGATGTGGGAGAGGAGGGTGTGTGTGTGTGTGTGTGTGTGGGAGGGGAGACGAGGTGGGAACGGATGGACCAGGATGGCGAGGGATTAATTTCCATGTTTCTTTGCTGGGTCTCAGAAATGTAACAGTCCGGCATAATTGGATGAGAGACACGTAACAATAAACTTTCTTCAGCATTAATGCAGAAATATTCTGAAAATCGCATTTACAGACACGGAGATCAACACACGAAACACATATTATTCAGAACATGTGAGTTCAACATAACACAATTTCGAGTTCATCACAGCAAATACTTCAACTTCAATTTAACAGACATACCACACCCTCAACATAGCGAATTCTCCACGTTATAAATAGCAGATACTTCGAGGTCAGTATATCAAATACGAACTCAACACAGCGAAGACTTCGAGTTCAACCGAGCAAACACTTCATCTAACATAGATGAACGAGATGTAATATAGGAATTATTTCAAGGCTCAGGTAGTCAATTAACCGAGTGAAAACACACACAAACACTTGGTTTTATCAAGTAAACACAATTTGAGCGCGAGATAAAGTTGGAAAATTGAAGTCTCTTTTTTTCTTTTTTTTACGTAATCAAATGCCTCATGTTGAATGTCTTCCCACCCACCTCTTGGCTGAAGAACTTGGAGATATGATGCCTTTGACGCATCACGCCGGCGAATGAATAGGGAGGAGAAAACCCCCGAGGAAAGCAAGGAAGTCAAGGAAGGGAAAAGAAGGAGGGAGGGAGGGAGTCGTCTGCTGAATGCAGAGGGTGTGTCGTGAAGGAAGCCAGGTGTCTGATGGGAGGAAAAGAAAGAGGGAGGGAGTCTGCTGAATGCAGAGGGTGTGTCGTGAAGGAAGCCAGGTGTCTGATGGGAGGAAAAGAAGGAAGGAGGGAGGGAGGGAGTCGTCTGCTGAATGCAGAGGGTGTGTCGTGAAGGAAGCCAGGTGTCTGATGGGAGGAAAAGAAGGAAGGAGGGAGTCGTCTGCTGAATGCAGAGGGTGTGTCGTGAAGGAAGCCAGGTGTCTGATGGGAGGAAAAGAAGGAAGGAGGGAGTCGTCTGCTGAATGCAGAGGGTGTGTCGTGAAGGAAGCCAGGTGTCTGATGGGAGGAAAAGAAAGAGGGAGAGAGTCGTCTGCTGAATGCAGAGGGTGTGTCGTGAAGGAAGCCAGGTGTCTGATGAAGGGAGAGGAAACAATCGTGTGTAAGGAAGCCACGGGGGGTTTGCAACAGACAACAACAGAATCCCTCACTAAACAACGGTATACAACAGAGAACAACAGAATCCCTCACTACACAACGGTATACAACAGACAACAACAGAATCCCTCACTACACAACGGTATACAACAGAGAACAACAACGGAATCCCTCACTACACAACGGTATACAACAGACAACAACAGAATCCCTCACTACACAACGATATACAACAGAGAACAACAACGGAATCCCTCAATACACAACGGTATACAACAGAGAACAACAACAGAATCCCTCACTACACAACGGTATACAACAGAGAACAGCAACAGAATCCCTCACCAAACAACGGTATACAACAGAGAACAACAACAGAATCCCTCACTACACAACGGTATACAACAGACAACAACAGAATCCCTCATTACACAACGGTATACAACAGACAACTACAACGGAATCCCTCACTACACAACGGTATACAACAGACAACAACAACAGAATCCCTCATTACACAACGGCATACAACAGACAACAATAACAGAATCCCTCACTACACAACGGTATACAACAGACAACAACAACAGAATCTCTCATTACACAACGGCATACAACAGACAACAATAACAGAATCCCTCACTACACAACGGCATACAACAGACAACAACAACAGAATCCCTCACTACACAACGGTATACAACAGAGAACAACAACAGAATCCCTCACTATACAACGGTATACAACAGACAACAAAAACAGAATCCCTCACTACACAACGGTATACAACAGAGAACAACAACAGAATCCCTCACTACACAACGGTATACAACAGAGAACAACAACAGAATCCCTCACTACACAACGGCATGCAACAGACAACAACAACAGAATCCCTCACTACACAACGGTATGCAACAGAGAACAACAGCAGAATCCTTCACTACACAACGATATACAACAGAGAACAACAACAGAACCCCTCATTACACAACGGTATACAACAGACAACAACAAAAGAATCCCTCACTACACAACGGTATACAACAGAGAACAACAGAATCCCTCACTACACAACGGCATGCAACAGACAACAACAACAGAATCCCTCACTACACAACGGTATGCAACAGAGAACAACAACAGAATCCCTCACTACACAACGGTATACAACAGACAACAACAACAGAATCCCTCACTACACAACGGTATGCAACAGAGAACAACAACAGAATCCTTCACTACACAACGATATACAACAGAGAACAACAACAGAACCCCTCATTACACAACGGTATACAACAGACAACAACAGAATCCCTCACTACACAACGGTATACAACAGACAACAGAACCCCTCACTACACAACGGTATACAACAGAGAACAGCAACAGAATCCCTCACCACACCGATGATATTTTGATCTTTCCCGTTCACGCAAACAACCCCGTTAAGACACAGTCCGTCTGTTTGCTCTTTGAATTCCTTTGTAGCAAACATGGTTTGCTTCAACGTGCAAACAACACAAGGGATAATCCTATATATTCACCTCAAGGGCGAAGAAACAACAGTGAAAATATAACAGACCTCATAATAAACACGTAAACAAAATCATGTTATGAGAAACAATATCATGTTATGAGAAGCAAAATCATGTTATGAGAAACAAAATCATGTTATGAGAAACAAAATCATGTTATGAGAAGCAATATCATGTTATGAGAAGCAAAATCATGTTATGAGAAGCAATATCATGTTATGAGAGGCAAAATCATGTTATGAGAAGCAAAATCATGTTATGAGAAGCAAAATCATGTTATGAGAAACAGAAACATGTAATGAGAAACAGAAACATGTTATGAGAAACAAAATCACGTTATGAGAAGCAAAATCATGTTATGAGAAGCAAAATCATGTTATGAGAAACAGAAACATGTAATGAGAAACAGAAACATGTTATGAGAAACAAAATCATGTTATGAGAAGCAATATCATGTTATGAGAAGCAAAATCATGTTATGAGAAGCAAAATCATGTTATGAGAAGCAATATCATGTTATGAGAGGCAAAATCATGTTATGAGAAGCAAAATCATGTTATGAGAAGCAAAATCATGTTATGAGAAGCAAAATCATGTTATGAGAAACAGAAACATGTAATGAGAAACAGAAACATGTTATGAGAAACAAAATCACGTTATGAGAAGCAAAATCATGTTATGAGAAGCAAAATCACGTTATGAGAAACAGAAACATGTTATGAGAAACAGAAACATGTTATGAGAAGCAAAATCATGTTATGAGAAACAGAAACATGTTATGAGAAACAGAAACATGTTATGAGAAACAAAATCACGTTATGAGAAGCAAAATCATGTTATGAGAAGCAAAATCACGTTATGAGAAGCAAAATCACGTTATGAGAAGCAAAATCATGTTATGAGAAACAAAATCACTTTATGAGAAACAAAATCATGTTATGAGAAGCAAAATCATGTTATGAGAAACAAAATCACTTTATGAGAAACAAAATCATGTTATGAGAAGCAAAATCATGTTATGAGAAACAAAATCATGTTATGAGAAACAGAAACATGTTATGAGAAACAAAATCACGTTATGAGAAGCAAAATCATGTTATGAGAAGCAAAATCACGTTATGAGAAACAGAAACATGTTATGAGAAACAGAAACATGTTATGAGAAGCAAAATCATGTTATGAGAAACAGAAACATGTTATGAGAAACAGAAACATGTTATGAGAAACAAAATCACGTTATGAGAAGCAAAATCATGTTATGAGAAGCAAAATCACGTTATGAGAAGCAAAATCACGTTATGAGAAGCAAAATCATGTTATGAGAAACAAAATCACTTTATGAGAAACAAAATCATGTTATGAGAAGCAAAATCATGTTATGAGAAACAAAATCACTTTATGAGAAACAAAATCATGTTATGAGAAGCAAAATCATGTTATGAGAAACAAAATCATGTTATGAGAAACAGAAACATGTTATGAGAAACAAAATCACTTTATGAGAAACAAAATCATGTTATGAGAAGCAAAATCATGTTATGAGAAACAAAATCACTTTATGAGAAACAAAATCACTTTATGAGAAACAAAATCATGTTATGAGAAGCAAAATCATGTTATGAGAAACAAAATCATGTTATGAGAAACAAAATCATGTTATGAGAAACAAAATCACTTTATGAGAAACAAAATCATGTTATGAGAGTGGAGTGGAGTGGAGTGGAGTTATGAGAGTGGAGTGGAGTGGAAGGGATGTTCTGGTACCACTTACCATTGTCAGGTGTTCAGTGTGTGCTAGTGGAGTGGAGTGGAAGGGATGTTCTGGTACTCAGTGTGCGCTTGTGGAGTGGAGTGGAGTGGAGTGGAGTGGAAGGGATGTTCTGGTACTCAGTGTGCGCTTGTGGGGTGGAGTGGAGTGGAGTGGGATGTTCAGGTGTTCAGTGTGTGCTAGTGGAGTGGAGTGGAGTGGATGTTCTGGTACCACTTACCATTGTCAGGTGTTCAGTGTGCTCTAGTGGAGTGGAGTGGAGTGGAGTGGGAGGGATGTTCAGGTGTTCAGTGTGCGCTAGTGGAGTGGAGTGGAGTGGAGTGATGTTCAGGTGTTCAGTGTGCGCTAGTGGAGTGGAGTGGAGTGGAGTGGGAGGGATGTTCAGGTGTTCAGTGTGCGCTAGTGGAGTGGAGTAGAGTGGAGTGGGAGGGATGTTCAGCTGTTCAGTGTGCGCTAGTGGAGCGGAGTGGAGTGATGTTCAGGTGTTCAGTGTGCGCTAGTGGAGTGGAGTGGAGTGGAGTGGGAGGGATGTTCAGGTGTTCAGTGTGCTCTAGTGGAGTGGAGTGGAGTGGGAGGGATGTTCAGGTGTTCAGTGTGCTCTAGTGGAGTGGAGTGGAGTGGAGTGGGAGGGATGTTCAGGTGTTCAGTGTGCGCTAGTGGAGTGGAGTGGAGTGGGAGGGATGTTCAGGTGTTCAGTGTGCGCTAGTGGAGTGGAGTGGAGTGATGTTCAGGTGTTCAGTGTGCGCTAGTGGAGTGGAGTGGAGTGGAGTGGGAGGGATGTTCAGGTGTTCAGTGTGCGCTAGTGGAGTGGAGTGGAGTGGGAGGGATGTTCAGGTGTTCAGTGTGCGCTAGTGGAGTGGAGTGGAGTGGAGTGGGAGGGATGTTCAGCTGTTCAGTGTGCTCTAGTGGAGTGGAGTGGAGAGGGAGGGATGTTCAGGTGTTCAGTGTGCTCTAGTGGAGTGGAGTGGAGTGGAGTGGGAGGGATGTTCAGGTGTTCAGTGTGCGCTAGTGGAGTGGAGTGGAGTGGAGTGGGAGGGATGTTCAGGTGTTCAGTGTGCGCTAGTGGAGTGGAGTGGAGTGGGAGGGATGTTCAGGTGTTCAGTGTGCGCTAGTGGAGTGGAGTGCTCAACCACTAACGACCCTTACCCTCGTCCAAACACACACGATCAACCCACTAACGACCCTCAACCCACTAACTACCCTCAACCACTAACGACCCTCAACCCTCGTCCAAACACACACGATCAACCCACTAACGACCCTCAACCCACGAACTACCCTCAACCACTAACGACCCTTACCCTCGTCCAAACACACACGATCAACCCACTAACGACCCTCAACCCACGAACTACCCTCAACCACTAACGACCGTTACCCTCGTCCAGACACACACGATCAACCCACTAACGACCCTCAACCCACTAACTACCCTCAACCACTAACGACCCTCAACCCTCGTCCAAACACACACGATCAACCCACTAACGACCCTCAACCCACTAACTACCCTCAACCACTAACGACCCTCAACCCACTAACTACCCTCACCCACTAACGACCCTCACCCTCGTCCACACACACGATCAACCCACTAACGACCCTCAACCACTAACGACCCTCAACCCTCGTTCACACACACGATCAACCCACTAACGACCCTCAACCCACTAACTACCCTCAACCACTAACGACCCTCAACCCTCGTCCAAACACACACGATCAACCCACTAACGACCCTCAACCCACTAACTACCCTCAACCACTAACGACCCTTACCCTCGTCCAAACACACACGATCAACCCACTAACGACCCTCAACCCACTAACTACCCTCAACCACTAACGACCCTTACCCTCGTCCAAACACACACGATCAAACCACTAACGACCCTCAACCCTCGTCCAAACACACACGATCAACCCACTAACGACCCTCAACCCACTAACTACCCTCAACCACTAACGACCCTTACCCTCGTCCAAACACACACGATCAACCCACTAACGACCCTCAACCCACTAACGACCCTCAACCCACTAACTACCCTCAACCACTAACGACCCTCACCCTCGTCCAAACACACACGATCAAAACACTAACGACCCTCAACCCACGAACTACCCTCAACCACTAACGACCCTTACCCTCGTCCAAACACACACGATCAACCTCATCTGATGACCGGACTGCCGGTCGAATAGTGTTGGCCTACCCCTGCCGGCTGCCGGTTGGCGTAGCGATAACGTCACGAATTAGTCGAATACGTCACACGAACGACGATGGATGATGATCGGGAGGGTGTGACGGGAGGATGTGACGGGAGGATGTGACGGATGATCGCTGACGGGAGGGTGTGACGGGAGGATGTGACGGGAGGGTGTGACGGATGATCGCTGACGGGAGGGTGTGACGGATGATCGCTGACGGGAGGGTGTGATGGATGATCGTTGACGGGATGGTGTGACGGGAGGGTGTGATGGATGATCGTTGACGGGAGGGTGTGACGGGAGGATGTGACGGATGATCGCTGACGGGAGGGTGTGACGGGAGGATGTGATGGATGATCGCTGACGGGAGGATGTGACGGATGACCATTGACAGGAGGGTGTGACGGATGATCGTTGACGGGAGGGTGTGACGGGAGGGTGTGACGGGAGGGTGTGACGGATGATCGTTGACAGGAGCGTGTGACGGATGACCATTCACAGGAACCCGTCACACGGGGACCAATCAGCGTCCTTGGTTACATGACCTGTCACCACTTGTGACGCGGTCGTCACACACCTAACGACACCTAACTGCCCATCCAGATGACCTAAATGGTCGCCAACCAACTCAACACCTGACCTATAACAACCCGTTGGAACTTCACGACCAAACAGGTGGTTAAAGTAATAATCAAAAGATAATAATTGTGTCACTTACCTTAAGTAATAATCAAAAGATAATTAATAATTCTGTCACTTACCTTAAGTAATAATCAAAAGATAATTAATAATTGTGTCACTTACCTTAAGTAATAATCAAAAGGTAATTAATAATTCTGTCACTTACCTTAAGTAATAATCAAAAGATAATTAATAATTGTGTCACTTACCTTAAGTAATAATCAAAAGATATTTAATAATTCTGTCACTTCCTTAAGTAATAATCAAAAGATAATTAATAATTGTGTCACTTACCTTAAGTAATAATCAAAAGATATTTGATAATTCTGTCACTTCCTTAAGTAATAATCAAAAGATAATAATTGTGTCACTTACCTTAAGTAATAATCAAAAGATAATTAATAATTCTGTCACTTCCTTAAGTAATAATCAAAAGATATTTAATAATTCTGTCACTTCCTTAAGTAATAATCAAAAGATAATTAATAATTGTGTCACTTACCTTAAGTAATAATCAAAAGATATTTGATAATTCTGTCACTTCCTTAAGTAATAATCAAAAGATAATTAATAATTGTGTCACTTACCTTAAGTAATAATCAAAAGATAATTAATAATTCTGTCACCTTAAGTAATAATCAAAAGATAATTAATAACTGTGTCACTTACCTTAAGTAATAATCAAAAGATAATTAATAATTGTGTCACTTACCTTAAGTAATAATCAAAAGATAATTAATAATTGTGTCACTTACCTTAAGTAATAATCAAAAGATATTTGATAATTCTGTCACTTCCTTAAGTAATAATCAAAAGATAATTAATAATTGTGTCACTTACCTTAAGTAATAATCAAAAGATAATTAATAATTCTGTCACCTTAAGTAATAATCAAAAGATAATTAATAACTGTGTCACTTACCTTAAGTAATAATCAAAAGATAATTAATAATTGTGTCACTTACCTTCTGCTGGAGTGGAAGGTGGTGTCGTCGTCTGGGCTGTGGCAGTAATTAGCGACGGGAGGTCGTGGCTCGGGTAATTATCCAATTCACAGAATTATATCACAATGGCACAATATTCAGGTTTGAGTACATAATTACCGAAAGCTGTATTTTTCTTAATTATGATTACTTTGCCTAATGATGATTACACTCTGTATGTCACACAATAGGTCACACACGAACACTTTTACTGATTACAATCGTACGTAAAGTGATGCCACTTTTCTCCAAGCCACTTTTTTCCCCCCCCTCCGCAAGTGCTATTCACTAATCACTTATACCACTGTCTCTATTAATCTCTCACAGGATTGTCGTGTCAAAATGAAATCTCTAATCACCATATTCATATTGGAAATTTTCCCCGACACTCATATAATCATTTTCTTTATATATATATAAAAAAGAGATTACTTTATAATCATTTTCTTTATATGTCTAAAAAAGAGATTACTTTATAATCATTTTCTTTATATGTCTATATAAAAAAGAGATTACTTTATAATCATTTTCTTTATATATATAAAAAAGAGATTACTTTATAATCATTTTCTTTATATATATATATAAAAAAGAGATTACTTTATAACCATTTTCTTTATATATATAAAAAAGAGATTACTTTATAATCATTTTCTTTATATGTCTATATAAAAAAGAGATTACTTTATAATCATTTTCTTTATATGTATATATAAAAAAGAGATTACTTTATAATCATTTTCTTTATATATATAAAAAAGAGATTACTTTATAATCATTTTCTTTATATGTCTATATACAAAATTGACTTTTCCACTATAGTTGGCCTGTGTCATCGACACAATTGGGGGGTCCAGGTCGTATACTAAAATTGCCAGTGAAGTAGTTAAGATAGACTCACTGTAGAGATGATCAAGTCTGTCACACACTGTAACATAGTGTTAGTCAGTGAGGTAAACTCCTGCCTCATGCTCCCTCACTCATGCTCCCTCATGCTCCCTCACTCATGCTCCCTCACTCATACTCCCTCACTCATGCTCCCTCACTCATGCTCACTCACTGATGCTCCCTCCCTCATGCTCCCTCACTCATGCACCCTCATGCTCCCTCATGCTCCCTCACTCATGCACCCTCATGCTCCCTCACTCATGCTCCCTCCCTCATGCTCCCTCACTCATGCTCCCTCACTCATGCACCCTCATGCTCCCTCACTCATGCTCCCTCACTCATGCTCCCTCATGCTCCCTCACTCATGCTCCCTCATGCTCCCTCACTCATGCTCCCTCCCTCATGCTCCCTCATGCTCCCTCACTCATGCTCCCTCATGCTCCCTCACTCATGCTCCCTCATGCTCCCTCACTCATGCTCCCTCATGCTCCCTCACTCATGCACCCTCATGCTCCCTCACTCATACTTCCTCACTCGTGCAAGGTCTGGGTAGAACTGAGGGAGGAGGGAGGAGCTGTACACTAACGCTAGGGGAAGTGGAGGGCTCGTTGGACGAGGCTTGGTAACAAGCAGTTTGTGACGATTCAATCTACACTTTCCTTGAATCCTATTGGTGGATAATTGATTATTGGCGTTTATTATATATGAGGGACTTTGTAGAAAACTCGTCCTTACATGGTGATAAGAGTGTAGATAAAATAACGCCATGTAGGGCTCATGGTACATGATAAACTCAAACGATCGTTTGGCCTAGTTAGCTCTGCTACGGTTGGCGCATACCACCACTACCACCACAGCACGCACGGCCTCTCACAGCCACCTGCGTCAGGTGTTGCGTCATCCCATCTCGGGGTGTGTGTGTGAGATAAGAACACGACACACAATGATAACATAGAGAAGAAGAAGCACTTTATTGACCCTCCTCCCCCACACACACAAGGCAGTTCCTACGAGCGTTCACGTATGTATGCTCTCTTCCTAAAAACACATAATGATATAGCCCTTATGGGACGTCTCGTTGAAATATGAACGACGCAAATATGTGTGTGCGTCTTGGAAGCAAATGTGGCGCTCGTCTTAGAAGCTTGTGGCTCAGGGTGAAGGGTCTGTCCCAACATCTACATCCCTCACACGCGCTCCTCCTGCTCCCGGCCTCGCCTCCTCCTCACAAGGGAATGTGTATCTGTGTGATAGAATACATACACACACGTAGCGATCTTACTGACGGCTCGTGGCACTGCAGACAGAATGCGTCACTGTTGGACGTGTATGCCACGTCTTAACATGGCATCTCTGGTGGCACGACACACATACACACACACACACACACACAAACACACACACACTGCTAGAGACCCATTCACTGTGGTGAAGATGAGGATGTGGTGAATATGTAGTTCTGTGAAGATGAGGGTGTGGTGAATATGTAGTTCTGTGAAGATGATTGTGTGGTAAATATGTAGTTCAGTGAAGATGAGGATGTGGTGAATATGTAGTTCAGTGAAGATGAAGGTGTGGTGAATATGTAGTTCTGTGAAGATGATTGTGTGGTGAATATGTAGTTCAGTGAAGATGAGGATGTGGTGAATATGTAATTCAGTGAAGATGAGGGTGTGGTGAATATGTAGTTCAGTGAAGATAAGGGTGTGGTGAATATGTGTTATGTGAAGATGAGGATGTGGTGAATATGTAGTGCAAGTGAATGATGAGGAAGTGGTGAATATGTAGTTCAGTGAAGATGAGGATGTGGTGAATATGTAGTTCAGTGAAGATGAGGGCGTGGTACAAATGGTCTATTTCACCTGATCCCCCAACCCAACCTTAGCAAACATCACAATATAGCAACCACTTCGTTATGTGTTCGTTCTAAAGTCACACACGTTCTAAAGTCACATTCCTCTCGTTACATAATTTGTAACGGGTCCGTTACTCATCGCGTGGAGAGCTGTAACGCCACTGTATGTTACATAACGAGCTAAGATAATGTGGTAGAACACTGATTACATAATTATCTAATTACAGCCACTGTATGTTACATAACGAGCTACGATAATGTGGTAGAACACTGATTACATAATTATCTAATTACAGCCACTGTATGTTACATAACGAGCTAAGATAATGTGGTAGAACACTGATTACATAATTATCTAATTATGACGTAAGTGGACAAAAACCCTAGCAGCATTGAACAACGTGTGCAAAGAGAGATCGCTGGTTATCTGGGAGGGCAAAAAAAATGGGTATGTTTGAAGGTGTAAGAAGTCCCATCATTATCATATAGGAGCGAGGAATGGGTAGTATATATGACTGTGTGGAGGAGGATGGACATGTTGGATGTGTTGGATGTTTGAGGACAATATGTGGTATGAGGTGGTCTGATCGAGTAGGTAATGAAAGGGTAAGAGAGATGCGTGATGATGAAAAAGAGTGTGGTTGAGAGAACAGAAGAGGGTGTTTTGAAATGAGAGAGGATGAATGAAGAAAGGTCGACAAAGGGGGTGTATGTCTCAGAGGTGGAGGGAACGAGGACAACAGTGGGAGACCAAATTGGAGGAGGAAGGATGGAGTGAAAAAGATTTTGAGCGATCGGGGCCTGATCATGCAGGAGGGTGAAAGGCGTGCACCAGATAGAGTAAATTTTAACGATGTGGTATACTGGGGTCGACGTGCTACCAGTGGACTGAATCAGAGCATGCGAAGTGTCCGGGGTAAACCATGGAAAGGTCTGTGGGACCTGGTTGTGGCTAGGGAGCTGTGGTTTCGGTGCATTCATGACACATGACAGCTAGAAGATGGATATGAGCGGATGCACCATGTCTTAGTCTGATCCTGGCGCTGCCTCGCTAACACAGGAAACGTCGGTCAATTATGAAAGAAGCGATCAAGAAAACCAACTGATTAATGACTTCTATTTTTGTGTTCCACGGGAGTCCTACTGAAGCAGAGAAAATTAATCATTAGGGTCACACAAAGATTTCTGCTTATTAACTCTCCTCAAACCTGGTTATTAACTTTCGGTTAATGAAGTTCAAGATTAACGAGGAAGTGATACGTGAGATGTCATTAACCTAATGATCCATTTCTTTAGGTGATTAAATGACGCCACCGGTTGACCGAAATAAGTTAATGGGAAAGTGATTTTTATGGAAGGAGATCAAGTGTGGAATAAGAGATTGGAAAAGAGTTACTATCAGATTAAAGAGTTACTGGTTTAGATTGGTGATTGGGGATTGGAGATATGAAGTGTAGGGACATAAAGACTGGAAGCTGAAACTATTGGAAATATGGAGTGTGGGACGGGAGAGATTAGAAGCAGATGTGATTGGAAAAAGAGACGGGTGGTGGAGGAGGATTGGTAAACATGGAGATCAAGAGAGATTCCTTAAAAGTGAAAAAAAAAAGAGGAAGTTTTAAAAAGGAATTACTGAGGATGAAGGGGGATTAACGCTCGTGTGATTAGAGTGCTAGACAAAAGGGATTACAGGATTTCTTGTGTGGTGGGGATTAAACATCAAGGATTACACTTCTGATGTTTCTAACACTTGGGTATCACAATTATGTATGTATGTTGAGATTATTTGTGATGAAAAGTTGTGTGTTCAAGGGAAGTTTTACACTCATGTTGTCTCGTCTCTTAAACTTGTATATATACATCACGTCTGCGCACACACACACACACACACACACACACACACACACACACACCACACAAACACACAAACACACACACACACACACCACACACGCACATACACACACACACACACGCACACACACACCTACACACACACACACACACATACCACACCACACACACACACACAACCCAGCCTAAGCCGCCGCGCGCGCTGTGTGTGTGTTTGTGTGTGTTTTGTCGTTTCTGAGTTCGTTTGTAAATGCAAGACAGCTTTGCATGAACGGTCAAAAATTTTTTGATATTTTATATATATATATATATATATATATATATATATATATATATATATATATATATATATATATATATATATATATATATATTATAGTGATCGACATGGCATTGATAGATATATCTCAATCAAGGGCCGTCTCGGATCCAAAGAACAATGGAGAGAAAGTAGAAGTTAATGAGGGATCCGTAAGCGTTTATAGACTTGAACATCATAGGAAGAAACACTATATGAAGACCGGAAGACAGAGGAAGAAGAAGAAGAAGGAAGAGGATCCCACACCTTAGCTGTTCGAGGAAAGAACGAGACATCATCACAGCCAGTCCTCGAGTGCTCGGTCTACCACACACGAGTTGGAGGAAGCAGCCACCAAACACATGCAACACTGTGGTCCATACCTTGTGGGGTTAGGGGTGAGGGGGACATACACATACATACAATACAGACCGACCGCGAGACGAGAGGGGCGGCCGGGGGCAGAATAGTAGCTAAAGGAGAGAGAGAGAGAGAGAGAGAGAGAGAGAGAGAGAGAGAGAGAGAGAGAGAGAGAGAGAGAGAGAGAGAGAGAGAGAGAGAGAGAGAGAGAGAGGTGATGCCACGAGAATTAATGAGACGGAAGACGTTTGATTCCCCTTTGATTCACAGATAGGTAGAGTGTCAGCCACCTCAGCTGTGAGAGCAGTATGGAACAGCTGCTCGCAGGGGAAGAAAGAAAATAATGACGGCACCTGTACAACACTGCCAGCTTTTAAGATGCAGATTTTGTGGTGTTAATCATAAGGGATTCCCAAGATAAAACGAAGAGGGTTGATTATGTCTAATATATTCTCATTATGACAAGGTTGAATTGTGGTGTTTTTGAAACTGAACTGAACTACGCCATACTCAGCAAGCTGCTGTGTCACATGATGAACTGTGTGGCCTTTGGCAACGAACGGGTGGGCTATTTTGATAACTGCTTCTTTTCCTACACCACAAAACTTTGGAACTCGCTACCCTCTCGTGTCTTTCCCGATAACAATGAGCGGGCACATTTCATAGACAGGTTTTTTACTTTCTCCAAAACTCGTAATTACCTTCCCTTGTCTCTTCTTTTCTCCGTTTCATAATCTTTTCTATATTTCAATGAAGGCCCGGCTTTGAAGTGGAGTTCTGTCTGAGATTGGAGCTTCAGAGGTTAAAAAGAGAAAACAAATCTCAGAAAGTGATATGGGGAGAAATTGCGTATCAGCATTAATAATTTTCACAAGGTCACCACTACTCCAAGCTAAAATATTGCTCAGGTCAAAGTTACGAGAGGAAATATGTTCAGTGCGAGAAAGAGATCGAATGCTAAAAGAAGGAGAGGAGGAGAAGTGAGGTGAAGTCTGTCAAGTGGAATCATCAGCATAAGAGCGACAAATGTTCGAAGGAGGAAGAGAGATCATTTATTTGGGAGAAGAAAGTGAGTAGGAGGTGAGACAGATCCTTGTGGAACACTCGACGCTATCAAGTATGATGGCAGAGCTTGAACAACCCTAGATGTGAGAGCAGCACTCACCTTCATCCATTCCCAACGCCACCCCGTCCCATAGTGAATAGCACAAAAGCGTGAAGAAAAAGGAAAAAGATGACATGTACATTCTCTTCTCCTCTCCCCCCTCCCCAGAGACACACACCCGACTGCCGCTCCCTGCGTCAGCCAGGTTGCGCCAGGGGAAATAAATGACGAAGAAAGGCCACGTCCGCTCACATCTATACGCGAGCAGTCATGTGTGATGCACTGAAATAACAGCTCCCGATCGACGTTCACGCCCCACAGACCTTTCCATAGTTTGTCCCGGACACTTCACACACACACACACACACACACACACACACACACACGCACGCGCGCATATATACATATATATATATATATATATATATATATATATATATATATATATATATATATATATGTATATATATTGGAAAGGATCACAATTTTGCGCGTGATCAAAATATTTCTATGAGTCCACTGGGAAAATGAAACACGATAAGTTCCCAAGTGCACTTTCGTATAATAATCACATCATCAGGGGAGACATATGAGAGAAATATAAGTCAGTTGATATACATCGAAGAGACGAAGCTAGGACGCCATTTGGTAAACATGTGATTGTCCTAGCTTCGTCTCTTCGATGTATACCAACTGATTTATATATCTCTCATGTGTCTCCCCTGATGATGTGATTATTACACGAAAGTGCACTTGGGAACTTATCGTGTTTCATTTTCCCCGTGGACTCATAGGAATATATATATATATATATATATATATATATATATATATATATATATATATATATATATATATATATGTGGGTGGGTTGGGCCATTCCTCGTTTGTTGCCTTGCACTACCTCGCGGACGCGGGAGACGGCAATTAAGCATAAAATATATGAAGAAGGAACATAACATGGAGAGAGAGAGAGAGAGAGAGAGAGAGAGAGAGAGAGTGTCTCACTCTTACCATCTCAGGTATTTGTCATAACTGGAGACAGTTTTCCTCCTTCCTCCTGAGAGATTCCCCTCAGGTGGCTAATAAGACACGCCCCACGCCCACGCCCACGCCCACGTTGTAGTAAAATTAGTACACGCTCACGCAAGGGGCGTAGCTTAATTGGACACGCCCACGCCCTCTACTACAGTAAGAGGGTACGTCCACGCCCGATTCTGTAGCTAATGGGACAATCCTTGGCCTCTTCTTTTAACTGTTAAGGTACAGCATCCCACGTCCCTTGTAACGGTGAGGACACACTCTCCACCTTCCCTTGTGGCTAAGAGAACACGTTCTACAGTCTAGTTCCAGGTTAGTGGAGTGCACCTGTACTCAGCTGTTGTATCTGATGAGAAATATGATGCCAAAGCAACATACTGTTTAAGAATCATCGGACTTAAAGTATCGTCTATGTACATGTTTCAGTAATAAGGTCCCCTTCTCCCCACAACGTACTCCATCAGGACTGTGGACGTCGAATCCCAAGCTCCCTTCACCAGAGATGGAAAATGGAGTCGAAGCAACGGAAGTAGGGTGCTCGAACCATCTACCGAACGTTTCGAAGTGTTTCCCTCAAGTTCTGAAGCATTGGCCGAGGACTTCAAATTGTTTGATGAGGATTTTGAAGCATTTTTTTGAGGAATTCGAAGTTTTCTTCCGGTTTTGAAGCATTTACTGAGAACTTTGAAGTGATTGCTGAAGATTTTGAAGCAGTTTTTGAAGAATTCGAAGTGTCTGTTGAAGATTTGAAACAATTTACATCGGACTTCCAAGTGTCTGTTGAAGATTTCGAAACATTTTCTGGGAAATTCGAAGTAATACCTTAAGTCTTCGAAGTGTTTGCTAAAGTTGTCGAAACATCTACTGAAGACTTTGAAGTATTTGCTGAAGACTCCTGTATGCCGAGTGGGGATTAATACGCAGAACAGATGTGAATTCTCTTAAATCATAATCAAAAGGAGAGAATCAGTGAAGACGAGTGTGTAGTGAAGGTAAGGGTTCAGTTGAAATGAGAGGGCAGCGAGATTTAAGGTGTGGTAAAACTTAGAAAGTTCAGGGACGAGTGGGGGAAGTGGAAGATACAGAATGATAGACGGAAGATCATGAGATGAAAGACGTAAGATGGAAGAGAAAGGCAACATATGAACGATTATCCGGATAGTGAGGGAAGCTAGTCCGCTCTGCAAGCGATGACAACGAAAACAGAATCGATTCTTTTGGACAACCGACCGATTGCCACAACTAGGATTCGAACCCATGCGTTCGAGCTGGGGCAGGTCGTGAATCCGTTAAGTCAAGACATTTGATGACAAACCTCATACAATAGAAACATTGAAGATACCTTCCAGCAGACTCCATTAGGGACTAATACAACATCATGAATGTATACATCATCATGAACTAATACAACATCATGAATGTATACATCATCATGAACTAATACAACATCATGAATGTATACATCATCATGAACTAATACAACATCATGAATGTATACATCATCATGGACTAATACAACATCATGAATGTATACATCATCATGAACTAATACAACATCATGAATGTATACATCATCATGAACTAATACAACATCATGAATGTATACATCATCATGAACTAATACAACATCATGAATGTATACATCATCATGAACTAATACAACATCATGAATGTATACATCATCATGAACTAATACAACATCATGAATGTATACATCATCATGAACTAATACAACATCATGAATGTATACATCATGAACTAATACAACATCATGAATGTATACATCATCATGAGCTAATACAACATCATGAATGTATACATCATCATGAGCTAATACAGCATTAGGGACTAATACAACATCATGAATGTATACATCATCATGAGCTACATAAAGTTCAAGTCAGTGGTCCAGGTTGTGTGGTAGAATGCGTGTGGTAGAATGCGTGTGGTTGAATGCGTGTGGTAGAATGCGTGTGGTAGAATGCGTGTGGTAGAATGCGTGTGGCTGAATGCGTGTGGTTGAATGCGTGTGGTAGAATGCGTGTGGTTGAATGCGTGTGGTAGAATGCGTGTGGTAGAATGCGTGTGGTAGAATGCGTGTGGTAGAATGCGTGTGGCTGAATGCGTGTGGTTGAATGCGTGTGGTAGAATGCGTGTGGTAGAATGCGTGTGGTAGAATGCGTGTGGTGGCCGGGCTATTGTGAGGGAGCTGGGCGTCTGGATGTGACATCTGTAAAGTAACCTTTTGTGAAAGTTTGGTCCGCTGCCACTCTACCAAAATTAGTTTTTCTACATTGGACATTGTACTCTTGTCTCTCTCTCTGTCTGTCTGCTGAGTAACTGTCTTTTGTGTTCTCTCTGTCTGTCTGTCTGTCTGTCTGTCTTTCTCTCTCTCTCTCTCTCTCTCTCTCTCTCTCTCTCTCTCTCTCTCTCTCTTTTTTTCTCTCTCTCTCTCTCACCCACACACACACACACACTACTCACCCCATTCGTTACGCAGTCAAACACTCTCGTATCCACGCAATCACGCGTCCACTCACGCGTCCACAAGCACTCGCGCCCGCTCACACCGGTACCAGAGCATACCAAGGGGACGAGCCAGGAATGCTGCAGGTCACCTTGCTCCTGCTGCTGCCGCTGAACTTCAGGTAATGAACTCAAACGACGTCTACAAAGGATCGGGCGAGGCAAGGGAATGCGTGTGGTATTGCGAGCCACACCACTTCCTTCCAAAAACAACTTCGTTCTAAGATCACACTGCCCTCGTCTATGCTTGTACCGAAGGAGATTTCCTTTATATTATCTTTCGTGTGAAGGATCCAGTATAAAATGACCCTTAAGGTTCACTTTATCAAGAGAGGTTTAGATTAAGCACAAATAGACGAATCTCTTATCTACAGGAAGCAGTTGGAATCCTTCCTTCCACCCTCGCTCTGGCATCATCTTTAATCAGAATCCCTCTCCTCTTTGGCCAGTTCATGAATAGCCAGGTTGAAGAACCTCGTGCCTACAAACACCTCCCTACATCTCAAATGTTACCTTCAAGTGGCTCTACTCCCTTAGTACTGTATTTCCCTCCCTCTCTCGAGTTCTTTCCATTCCTGGTGTGCAAAGCCTCGCGAATGAACGGGACTTGCTTGCTTGCTCCTCCTCTTCCTCTTCTTGCTTGCTCTTCCTCCTCCTCCCCTTGCTCCTCCTCCTCCTCTTCTTGCTTGCTCCTCCTCCTCCTCTTCTTGCTCCTCCTCCTCCCCCTCTTGCTCCTCCTCTTCCTCTTCTTGCTCCTCCTCCTCCTCCTCTTCTTGCTCCTACTCCTCCTCTTCTTGCTCCTCCTCCGCCTCCTCTTCTTGCTCCTTCTCCTCCTCCTCTTCTTGCTCCTCCTCCTCCTCCTCTTTTTGCTCCTCCTCCTCCTCCTCTTCTTGCTTGCTCCTCCTCCTCCTCTTCTTGCTCCTCCTCCTCCTCTTCTTGCTCCTCCTCCTCCTCTTCTTGCTCCTCCTCCTCCTCCTCTTCTCTGGTCCCAGTTCCACCCTGGTCTGCAAGTGGTCTTCTTCTGCACCAGAGACCATCGTGATGACTTGTCTTTACACGACTTCCCTGATCTACATAGTCGCCCCCACCTCTCCATCATGTCCCGCAGTCATACCATGCCATTCCCTTTGTCTCCCACCTTAGCTAGAAGGAATAAATATATTCTGTATTTTCGTTGCCGCACAGCTATCATGGAGGGTCACTTTTCTTTTTAGGTATTTCATCCATTCTGTCAAATGCTGCCATGACACTGCTAGCTCTAGTTTGTCTATACCACCTCCTCAATGGCTCTATCCACCTTACTTCACATGCTGCCAACACCACCTCTTCAGTGGCTCTATCCACCTCACTTCACATGCTGCCAACACCACCTCTTCAATGGCTCTCTCCACCTCACTTCACATGCTGCCAACACCACCTCCTCAATGGCTCTCTCCACCACACTTTCAGTCATAAACACCCTGTAGTTTATCAAAGTTCATTCCGCTGTGCATGTGTCTTCTGCCATCAAATCACGCCCTTTGGCTCTGTCGCCCATCCTCTACCTACATCCATGCTCAGTGAGTGTCCATCAGCTCTTACTCTACCGCTATATTACACCATAATGCTACTGCATGTTTCTCCCTTCCTCACCTCCTCTCTGGGCTCTTGTATATCATCTCCAGGACACACCAGCAGGTTCCTCCATCAGTTCTCTATATTATCTTTCTTACCATTATCAAACACTCGTCATCCTCATCCTTAGCGATGATCTCCAGTGTGTGTGTGTGTGAATATTTTCCATACGTTCACGTAATATGTGTTTTCATAATGGACGCGAACAATACCACTTCATATCAAGCCATATCAAGCCATATCAAGCCATCAAGTCGTCATGGGTCACTGTCTTGATAAGAATGATAATGATAATAATGATACTACTGATGCTACTACTCATCTTTTTATTTTTTTTTCCATACTATTCGCCATCTCCCGCGTTAGCGAGGTAGCGTTAAGAACAGAGGACTGGGCCTTTGAGGGAATATCCTCACCTGGCCCCCTTCTCTGTTCCTTCTTTTGTAAAATTTAAAAGATACGAGAGGGGAGGATTTCCAGCGCCCTGCTCCCTCCCCTTTTAGTCGCCTTCTACGACACGCAGGGAATACGTGGGAAGTATTCTTTCTCCCCTATCCCCAGGGATAATATATATATACATATTCCGTTTTCTCTATCGCTCCCCATCCTCTGTTTTCTCCTGTCTCTCATAATAGCCATATTCCTCTGTCATCGTCTCTCGATATTGGATGCCTTCCCTGGAGGAAATTTCCCAGAAGAATTCAATCATTGCCTTCACGGTTATCATCCCTTGTGTATATGAAATTTCCCGAAGCGATTTCCCCCATCGCGAACATCTCCAGGATTTTTGTGAACGTACACTTACGATCGACGGGTCACGGAGGAGTTCATGTCTGCTCGCCCTCACAGGGCCGTTCAGCGAGGCGTTCACAGTCGAATGGAAGGATGGATTTATATCAGCCGGGAACGTAGATATGGATCGTTCAGATGCTACAAATGTCTTACAATGAAGTGAACTTTTATGTACGACAGATGTTAGCGATCTAATGATCATCCGTGTTTCTATTATCTAATAGGGAAATAATCCGTAGCAAAATACGTATTTTTCATAATCATTAATCATCTCTATTACTTAATAAGGAAATAATCAGAAGCAAAATACGTATTTTTCATAATCATTAATCATCTCTATTACCTAATAGGAAATAATCCGAAGCAAAATACGTATTTTTGATAATCATTAATCATTTCTATTACCTAATAAGAAAATAATCAGAACCAAAATACGTATTTTTGATAATCATTAATCATCTCTATTACTTAATAAGGAAATAATCAGAAGCAAAATACGTATTTTTGATAATCATTAATCATCTCTATTACCTAATAAGAAAATAATCAGAAGCAAAATACGTATTTTTGATAATCATTAATCATCTCTATTACCTAATAAGAAAATAATCAGAACCAAAATACGTATTATTGATAATCATTAATCATTTCTATTACCTAATAACTAATAATCTAAATGAGCTACAGGAAATCAAGACTTAGTCTTCGGAGTAAAATATACTATTTTCTTCAAATCACATTCTTGAAAAAATTGTATTTCATGATAATATTCGAGGTAGAATATTTGGTATCAATGTTGTTCAAGATTCCCTCGAATAAGTGCATTGGAGAACAATCTTCGAGGAGGAATACTGGGCTGTGTCAAGCCTTCATTACTCCTATAAACCCATTGGAGACGATCGGATCTCCCTCGTGGCTCAGTAAGGCAATTCTCCGCACTTGATCTTGTTATTCGATCCCTTAACTAATGGAGTTTTCTGGACGACCGTGTCTTCCCCGCCCTCTACCGGGTTATTCTGATACTCTTGCCACCGCTCCACTGTCGGGATTATACAAATGGTTTAGGAATGTGAATACATGATGTATATATACCACACACACACACACACACACACACACACACACACACATATATATATATATATATATATATATATATATATATATATATATATATATATTTATATATATTCCTATGAGTCCACGGGGAAAATGAAACACGAAAAGTTCCCAAGTGCATTTTCGTGTAATAATCACATCATCAGGGGAGACACAAGAGAGAAATATAACAGTCACTTGATATACATCGAAGAGACGGAGCTAGGACGCCATTTGGAAACATGTTTTACCATATATATATATTTTTTTTTTTTTTTATACTATTCGCCATTTCCCGCATTAGCAAGGTAGCGTCAAGAACAGAGGACTGGACCTTTGAGGGAACATCCTCACCTGGCCCCCTTCTCTGTTCCTTCTTTTGGAAAATTAAAAAAAACTGAGAGGGGAGGATTTCCAGCCCCCCGCTCCCATATATATATATATATATATATATATATATATATATATATATATATCATACCTGCCTCCAACAGCTAGACTTGAGTTCGGGACCTGGCAGGAGCGCTACCGCTCGGCTATGATCGCCCCTAATAAGGAAATGACTCTTCCAATGCTAAATAGTCGAATACCCTTCTCACGTTGGTGAGCAACGGTGTCTAGACCGGTCAAATCCCATCAGGCTCACACAACCAGCAGATAGCATTTTACAGAACCTAACTGGTGGCTGATTCGAGTGAGAAACTGCAGAAGTTGGTGACTAAGTTTGGAAAAGTGTGTGAAAGGAGAAAATTGAGAGCAAATGTGAATAAGAGCAAGGTTATGTTAGGTTCAGCAGGGTTGACAGACAAGTTAGTTGGGAAGTAAATTTGAATGGAGAAAAATTGGAGAAAGTGAGGTGTTTTAGATATCTGGGAGTGAACTTAAAAGCAAATGGAACCATGGAAGTTGATGTGAGTCATAGGGTGGGGCAGAGGTGAAGGTTCTGAAAGCGATCGAGGATGTGTGGAAAGAGAGAGCGTTATCTCATAGAGCAAAAATTGGTATGGTTGAAGAAATAGTAGTTCCAACAATGTTATATGGTTGAGAGGCATGGACTATAGATAGGCTTGTACGGAGGAGGGTGGATGTGTTGGAAATGAGATGTTTGAGGACAATATGTGGTGCGAGGTGGTTTGATCGAGTAAGTAATGAAAGAGTGAGAGAGATATGTGGTAATTAAAAGACTGCGGTAGAGGTAGCAGAAGAGGGTGTGTTGAAATGGTTTGGACATTTGAAGAGAATGAGTGAGGAAGAGTTGACCAAGAGGGTATATGTGTCAGACTTGGAGGGAAAAAAGAAGCGAGAGGTCAAATTGGAGGTAGAAGGATGAGGTGAAAAAGATTTTGAGCGATCGGGGCCTGAACATGCAGGAGGGTGAGAGGTATTGAAGGAATAGAATGAATTGGAACGATGTGATATACCGGGGTCGACGTGCTGTCAGTGAAAAGAACCAGGGCATGTGAAGCGTCTGGGGTAAACCATGGAAAGGTCTGTAAGGCCTGGATGTAGATAGGGAGCTGTGGTTTCGGTGCATTACACATGACAGCTAGAGACTGAGTGTGAATAAATATAGCCTTTCTTGTCTGTTTTCCTGGCGCCACCTCTCTGACGCAGGTCATAGAGATGCTGTGTACTGTGGGAGTGGGTAGCCTCAGGAATGGATGAAGGCAAGCAAGTATGAATATGTACATGTATATATATATATATATATATATATATATATATATATATATATATATATATATATATATATATATATATATATATGTATATATATGTATATGTCTTTGTGTATGTATATGTATGCATATGTGTATAGGTTGATATGTACATGTATAAGTATGTATTTGTACGTGTATGGGTGTGTATGTATATATGTGTGTATATGAGTGGATGGGTCTTTCTTCTGTTTTCTGACGCTACTTTGCTGACGCGGGAAGCGGCGATCAAGTACGATACATGAATATATATATATATATATATATATATATATATATATATATATATATATATATATATATATATATATATATATATATATATATATATATTTAGAGAGAGAGAGAGAGAGAGAGAGAGAGAGAGAGAGAGAGAGAGAGAGAGAGAGAGAGAGAGAGAGAGAGAGAGAGAGAGAGTTAGAATTCGAGCTTTGAATAACAAGAATAAGCCGCTTGGATCCTCGTCTGATGTATTCCTTAATGCTATCAAAAGAAACATAGGCAGCTCCTAGCGACGCCAACTATACACTGAGGAAGAATACACGGCTTTAGAAAATGTCCCACAAACAGTGTATGAAGAGATATACATCTAGGCTGTATAATGAGAGTATAGTGAGAATAAATGTGAATAAGAGCAAGGTTATTAGGTACAGTAGGGCTGAGGGACAAGTTAATTGGGAGGTAAGTTTGAATGGAGAAAAACTGGAGGAAGTAAAGTATTTTAGATATCTGGGAGTGGATTTGGCAGCGGATGGAACCATGGAAGAGGAAGTGAGTCAGAGGGTGGGGGAGGGGGCGAAGGTTCTGGGAGCGTTGAAGAATGTATGGTAGTCGAGAACATTATCTCAGAAAGCAAAAATGGGTATGTTTGAAGGAGTAGTGGTTCCAACAGTGTTATATTGTTGCGAGGCGTGGGCTATGGATAGAGTTGTGTGGAGGAGGGTGGATGCGTTGGAAATGAGATGTTTGAGGACAATATGTGGTGTGAGGCGGTTTGATCGAGTAAGTAATGAAAGGGTAAAAGATATGTGTGGTAATAAAAAGAGTGCGGTTGAGAGAGCAGAAGAGGGTGTGTTGAAATGGTTTGGCCACATGGAGAGAATGAGTGAGGAAAGATTGACAAAGAGCATATATGTGTCAGGGGTGGAGGGAACGAGGAGAATTGGGAGGTCAAATTGGAGGTGGAAGGGTGGAATGAAAAACATGTAGGAGGGTGAAAGGCGTGTAAGGAATAGAGTGAATTGGAACGATGTGGTATACCGTGGGTCGACGTGCTGTCAATGGATTAAACCAGAGCATGTGAAGCGTCTGGGGTAAACCATGGAAAGTTTTGTGCGGCCTGTATGTGGAAAGGGAGCTGTGGTTTCGGTGCATTACACACGACAGCTAGAGACTGAGTGTGAAGGAATGTGGCCGTTGTTGTCTTTTCGTAGCGCTACCTCGCGCGCATGCGGGGGGAGGGGGTGTCAATTCATGTATGGTGGTGTGGCGACGGAAATGGATGAAGGCAGCAAGTATGAATATGTACATGTATGTATATGTAAGTCTTTGTATGTATAAGTATGTATACGTTGAAATTCATTGGTATGTATATATGCGTGTGTGGGCGTGTATGTATATACATGTGTATGTGGGTGGGTTGGGCCATTCTTACGTCTGTTTCCTTACGCTACCTCGCTGACGCTGGAGACAGCGACTAAGTATAATCGAATGGTGATGTGATGGGTGACCCAGACCATGGAGATGTGTTGGGTGACCCAGACCATGGTGATGTGTTGGGTGACCCAGCCCATGGAGATGTGTTGTGTGATCCAGACCATGGTGATGTGTTGGGTGACCCAGCCCATGGAGATATGTTGGGTGACCCAGACCATGGTGATGTGTTGGGTGACCCAGACCATGGAGATGTGTTGGGTGACCCAGACCATGGTGATGTGTTGGGTGATCCAGACCATGGTGATGTGTTGGGTGACCCAGACCATGGTGATATGTTGGGTGATCCAGACCATGGTGATGTGTTGGGTGACCCAGACCATGGAGATGTGTTGGGTGACCCAGACCATGGTGATGTGTTGGGTGACCCAGACCATGGTGATATGTTGGGTGACCCAGACCATGGAGATGTGTTAGGTGACCCAGACCATGGTGATGTGTTGGGTGACCCAGACCATGGAGATGTGTTGGGTGACCCAGACCACCCAGACCATGGAGATATGTTGGGTGACCCAGACCATGGAGATATGTTGGGTGACCCAGACCATGGAGATATGTTGGGTGACCCAGACCATGGTGATGTGTTGGGTGACCCAGACCATGGAGATGTGCTGGGTGACCCAGACCATGATGAGCCACCACAAGAAGGTTTAACCTTTGCTCTGGTCAGTCAGTCTTCTCCCAACTTACTGACTCCAAAACGCCTCTCATCTTCCAGCGACCCATATGTTCCTCCACCAAGCTGGTACAAACCAAGGACATCCTGACTTGGTGGCAGGTCACCGTGAGTGACCTTCCCTGACCTCATCATCACCAGAGAAATGAGTATGATTGGCCCAGCCTGCGACCGTACATGTGGGGATGACTTCGCGAGACACACATCCAGACTCGTAGTGTGGCCATGACAGATCAACCGCTGATGTTGCAATCCTAGAGAAGCGGACCTGTTTCCAGGGGCGAAGGAGGGGCGAGGGGGAGCTGCTCTTACGTACTTAACCTCACTCCATCAGCTTAGAGAGAGAGAGAGAGAGAGAGAGAGAGAGAGAGAGAGAGAGAGAGAGAGAGAGAGAGAGAGAGAGAGAGAGAGAGAGAGAGAGAGGTGTGTCAGAATAGGCTTGCGACATCTCTAAGTCTCTTTGGGAATACCGACCCTTCGCAGACCCAGACCTCGCTACCTCCTTGAACACCAGGTGTTTCGCTCTCATGGAGGCCGGGTGGGTTTAACAAGCGCCTCACACAACCCCACTAGGCCCAGTGCTTAGGTCCCTCACCACCAGCCCTAGAACATAGGGCCCGCACCTACAACTGTATGACCCTTGAGTACGATGGTATGACCCATGAGTACGACGGTATGACCCTTGAGTACTGTTGTAAGATCGTTGGGTATTGGGGTACGACTTTTCAATACGGTGGTACGACCGTTGAGCACGTAGTTACGACCCTTGAGAACAACAGTAGACTCTCGAGCACGACGGTACGACCCTCGAGCACGTCAGTACGACCCCTGAGTACAACAGTACGACCCTTGAGTCATATATATATATATATATATATATATATATATATATATATATATATATATATATATATATATATATATATCTATATATATATATATATATATATATATATATATATATTCCTATGAGTCCACGGGGAAAATGAAACATGAAAAGTTCCCAAGTGCACTTTCGTGTAATAATCACATCATCAGGGGAGACACAGAGAGAAATATAACAGTCAGTTGATATGCATCGAAGAGACGAAGCTAGGACGCCATTTGATAAACATGTGTGTTTTGGACAATCACATGTTTACCAAATGGCGTCCTAGCTTCGTCTCTTCGATGTATATCAACTGACTGTTATATTTCTCTCTGTGTCTCCCCTGATGATGTGATTATTACACGAAAGTGCACTTGGGAACTTTTCGTGTTTCATTTTCCCAGTGGACTCATAGGAATATCTTGATAATGCGCAAAATTGTGATCCTTTCCAACATATATATATATATATATATATATATATATATATATATATATATATATATATATATATATATTGGTCGCAACAACATGGCACACAAGTGTCCCAAACCACAAGCCATTTAACTCCAAGTTTAGCTCAACTTCAGGTTTTAGCCAAGGGAGAGAACTGAAGTTGGCAGCTTTGACCAAAAGGCTTCCACTGCAGTTGGCGAACCTCTCGTATTCCAGAGTCGGGACTTGTCTATCTCATCTAACAAGCTGAAGTCTTTCATACTTGCAGTCCACAAAGGGAATTTCTTTTACCCCCGCCTGTAGCTCTGGCCTTGGATCATCAAGGACCTACTGTTCTGTTGTTGTGAGGTGGGACCTTCCGCGAGTGGGACACGAGAGAGAGAGAGAGAGAGAGAGAGAGAGAGAGAGAGAGAGAGAGAGAGAGAGAGAGAGAGAGAGAGAGAGAGAGACATGGTGAACACAGACGCTCACTTCGTCCCTCGATGTGCATTCAAGATCGCCTGAGAGAGAGAGAGAGAGAGAGAGAGAGAGAGAGAGAGAGAGAGAGAGAGAGAGAGAGAGAGAGAGAGAGAGAGAGAGAGAGAGAGAGAGAGACATGGTGAACACAGACGCTCACTTCGTCCCTCGATGTGAATTCAAGATCGCCTGAGAAAGAGAGAGAGAGAGAGAGAGAGAGAGAGAGAGAGAGAGAGAGAGAGAGAGAGAGAGAGAGAGAGAGAGAGAGAGAGAGAGAGAGGAACTGAAATTCGAATCAGTCGATCACACTCCTCATCTCAATCGTTGTTACCCAGTCGCATCAAGGCCTAGCTATTCGCACTGAGTCACATTCCTTTCATCACCCAATCACACCCTTAAATCTTAATCATTGTCACCTAATCGTATCCCTAATCACCCAATCACACCCTTAAATCTTAATCATTGTCACCTAATCGTATCCCTAATCACCCAATCACACCCTTAAATCTTAATCATTGTCACCTAATCGTATCCCTAATCACCCAATCACACCCTTAAATCTTAATCATTGTCACCTAATCGTATCCCTAATCACCCAATCACACCCTTAAATCTTAATCATTGTCACTTAATCGTATCCCTAATCACCCAATCACACCCTTAAATCTTAATCATTGTCACTTAATCGTATCCCTAATCACCCAATCACACCCTTAAATCTTAATCATTGTCACCTAATCGCATCCCTAATCACCCAATCACACCCTTAAATCTTAATCATTGTCACCTAATCGTATCCCTAATCATAGCTATGATTACCAAATCCTATTTCTCACGTCAACCAATCACACTCCCAATCTTGATTTATGTTAAGTACATAGAGAGAAGCAATACGATTATCATGTGCACCTGTGATACACACCTGTGTTGTACACCAGTGATACACACCTGCGTTGTGCACCAGTGATACACACCTGTGTTGTGCACCTGTGATACACACCTGTGTTGTGCACCAGTGATACACAACTGTGTTGTGCACCAGTGATACACACCTGTGTTGTACACCAGTGATACACACCTGCGTTGTGCACCAGTGATACACACCTGTGTTGTGCACCTGTGATACACACCTGTGTTGTGCACCAGTGATACACACCTGTGTTGTGCACCAGTGATACACACCTGTGTTGTGCACCAGTGATACACACCTGTGTTGTGCACCAGTGATATACACCTGTGTTGTGCACCTGTGATACACACCTGTGTTGTGCACCTGTGATACACACCTGTGTTGTGCACCAGTGATACACACCTGTGTTGTGCACCAGTGATATACACCTGTGTTGTGCACCAGTGATACACACCTGTGTTGTGCACCAGTGATACACACCTGTGTTGTGCACCAGTGATATACACCTGTGTTGTACACCAGTGATATACACCTGTGTTGTGCACCTGTGATACACACCTGTGTTGTGCACCTGTGATACACACCTGTGTTGTGCACCTGTGATACACACCTGTGTTGTGCACCAGTGATACACACCTGTGTTGTGCACCAGTGATACACACCTGTGTTGTACACCAGTGATACACACCTGTGTTGTGCACCAGTGATACACACCTGTGTTGTGCACCAGTGATACACACCTGTGTTGTGCACCAGTGATACACACCTGTATTGTACACCAGTGATACACACCTGTATTGTGCACCAGTGATACACACCTGTATTGTGCACCAGTGATACACACCTGTGTTGTGCACCAGTGATACACACCTGTGTTGTACACCAGTGATACACACCTGTGTTGTGCAACAGTGATATACACCTGTGTTGTACACCTGTGATACACACCTGTGTTGTGCACCTGTGATACACACCTGTGTTGTGCACCAGTGATACACACCATTAACAACAAACGTTTCAAGTCTTACCGTATCTCTTCCTCGAAACTCAGTTTCAGTCTGGGAATAAACACGACCAGTGTGAGGCAAAGAGTTTCAAACACCACTACAAACATATGCTGAAGGCGACTTCCATCCTACTGAGAAATGAGTCAAAACAATGAGGAAGAAAGGGATATAGGAACATCTATTCCTGGAAACTTAAGTTTCTTTTTTCCTTGAAGACGAATGAAAGTTCCAATGAACGGAGATATGAAACTGAACTTGTACATTCAAAGAAAAGATGGAGTATCGTGAATGTTAAGTTTTGAATAATTTTATGTTAGCATCACGAATACAAATATTCATCTTGGGATCATTGTGAAGTTTAAACCTGAACCTGCTGCTGTATGTGGCGCAATCTTAGGCTGCAGGAGGCCTTGGAAAAGGGTTCTTGGGTATCACAGTGGCACTATAGGAAAGGTCCTTGGAAGATGGATTCATATATATATATATATATATATATATATATATATATATATATATATATATATATATATATATATATATATATATATATATATATCCCAGGCTGGAGGGCTTATCACAGAGCCCTCTCGGCCCCCAGCAGTGCCTGAGGTCCCCCCCCCTTGCCCCTTTGTAACGTAATCAATCAAAACAAAAACGCAGCGAGGGTAAACTTTTTCATCTGCTGTCATAAAATTAAGAACAGAAAATGCGTTGTTTATGGGGTTTGAAACGTCCTGTGTTAGAACTTGTTCTGTCAAAAGCCGACGATTAAGTTAGGTTCAATATTCTTTGGAATATTCTCTCTCTCTCTCTCTCCTCTCTCTCTCTCTCTCTCTCTCTCTCTCTCTCTCTCTCTCTCTCTCTCTCTCTCTCAGATATATATATATATATATATATATATATATATATATATATATATATATATATATATATATATATATATATATATATGTTCCTATGAGTCCACGGGGAAAATGAAACACGATAAGTTCCCAAGTGCACTTTCGTGTAATAATCACATCATCAGGGGAGACACAAGAGAGATATATAACAGTCAGTTGATATACACCGAAGAGACGAGGCTAGGACGCCATTTGGTAAACATGCGATTGTCATATATATATATATATATATATATATATATGGGATCCATCTCCGTGTACTGAGAGTGTGAAGTTGCGCCTGTGCTTGCTCGTCTGTTCCATTCTCTTTAAGAACAAGAACTTTACTTTCTCTTAGATACACGCATTGGTACGTTCCATCCCTAAGACGGGTGGCCGTTCAAGCCCATTGAACTATCGTCCTGTTGCTTTGACATCTACCATTTCCAAAGTCTTTGAATCCCTCCTCAGCTCCCACATCCTCAGGTATCTTGGATCACACTGTCTTCTCTCCGATCACCAGTATGGCTCCTTTAAGGCGAGATTCACTGGTGATATTCTTTCCTATTTTACTAATACCTTGCCATCATTCCTGAGAGATTCTGGTGAGTCGTGTGTAGTTGCCCTTGACATATGTAAGGCTTTTGGTAGGGTGTGGCATTGGGGTCTCATCTCTAAGCTTCCTTCTTTTAGCCTCCCTCCCTCACTTTGCTCTCTATTATCTAGCTTCCTTTCCGGCCGCTTCAAAGACGGAATGATCCGTTCTTCTATTAAGCGCTGCTCTCATATCTGAGGTGTTCTGGCTCTTCATCGTTACTTGACAGAGTTGAGTCGAAAGCGATCCGACTTATAAACTCTCGCAGGCTCACTTGAAAACTTGACCCTCCGAAATATTGGTTCACTTTCTCTCTTCTATAGGTATTATTTCAGACTTTGCTCCCGGGAGCTGGCTGCTTGTGTGCCCCCCACCACTAGGTAGAACATGCAATATTTGGCAAGCTGCAGCGTCACATGATTACTGTGTGGCTGTCTGCAGCTCAAGGGTGGGCCGTTGTGATAACTCTTTCTTTACTTACACCTCGAAGTTTTGGAACTCTCTTCCGTCTCTCTTTCCTCATAGCTATGACTGGGCACAGTTTACAAGACAGGCCTTCCACTTCCACCACAAGTCATAAATTCATTCCCTTAACTTTTTCCCTCTTTAGTAATCCTCTCTATATTTCAATTAAGGCCTGGCTTTGATGTGGAATTTTATTCGTGACTGTAGCCTCCAACGTAAAAAAACATAACTTTATTGGCTTTGTTTAAGCTACAGCTTTAACCCAGTAAGTCACAACTGAATGTAAGGGATCACCCATCAAACTTTCATCAGTCAAGTTGTAGAACAGACGTTAAAAGAAATATCTTAAACTGTTCTGAGAATAACTTTTTAGATTTCCTTATAACATCTGTAACTTGATTATCTTTAACAGGTCTTTCTTATGATACTGAGATTTACTATCGCGAATTTTAGCAAGAAAAAGTTTGAGATGCGGTCTATTTGAATGAATAACAAAGAGTATATATATATATATATATATATATATATATATATATATATATATATATATATATATATATATATATATATATATAGATATGGAGGTGGAAAGATGGAGTGAAAAAGATTTTGAGTGATCGGGGCCTGAACATGCAGGAGGGTGAAAGGCGTGCAGGGAATAGAGTGAATTGGAACGATGTGGTATACCGGGGTCGACGTGCTGTCCATGGTTTGAACCAGGGCATGTGAAGCGTCTGGGGTAAACCATGAAAAGTTTTGTGGGGCCTGGATGTGGAAAGGGAGCTGTGGTTTCGGTGCATTATTACATGACAGCTAGAGACTGAGTGTGAACGAATGGGGCCTTTGTTGTCTTTTCCTAGCGCTACCTCGCACACATGAGGGGGGAGGGGGTTGTTATTCCATGTGTGTCGAGGTGGCGATGGAAATAAATAAAGGCAGACAGTATGAATTATGTACATGTGTTTATATGTATATGTCTGTGTGTGTATATGTGTACATTGAGATGTATAGGTATGTGTATTTGCGTGTGTGGACGTGTATGTATATACATGTGTATGTGGGTGGGTTGGGCCATTCTTTCGTCTGTCTCCTTGCGCTACCTCGCTAACGAGGGAGACAGCGACAAACGAAGTATAATACATACATATATATATATATATATATATATATATATATATATATATATATATATATATATATATATATATATATATATATATATATATATATATATAAGCATAAGATTAAGAGACGGGGCAGCACGAGTGTAACACTTTCTCCCCGTAATACACAAACTGTAATCACACACACACACACACACACACACACACACACATACATACACACACACACACACACACACACACACACACACATACACACACACACACACACACACACACACACACACACACACACACACACACACACATACATACACACACACACACACACACACACATACACACACACACACACACACACACACACACACACACACACACACATACATACACACACACACACACACACACACACACACACACATACATACACACACACACATACACACACACACACACACACACACACACACACACATACATACACACACACACATACACACACACACACACACACACACACACACATACATACACACACACACATACACACACATACACACACACACACACACACACATACACACAGAAACATCGCTCTCACTACAGTGTTGGATGTTTAGTTATATAAATTCTCCTCTGGTAGATGCCTGATCCCCTATATCATATCAGAATACCAAAACTAATCACCCTCACCCATTTTCTCTAACACTATGATTCCCAAGGAAAACGGATGGCAAACAAAAATTCCATTTTACAAAATTCTAAGAAAACAGACCGAGGTGCTTGATGCCACAGAGGAAAACCTCATTTGCCGTTCCTTTTACAACGCCACCTTCTCACTTGCCTTAATATTCTATTTTGCTCGTGTGGGCATCGATACTAACCTCCTTGTGACACAGGAGAGAAGCGACCAAAGACAATTCCAGGTAGAGCTAATGTGTACATCATCTCCCTACCACAACATACCTGCCTAGAGAGTCAAGGTGGTCTGTTCTTGTCTCTCTTTATCTCCTTTTTTCTATTTTTTCTTTCTTCAAAGGAGTAACGTAGATGGAGACGTGGTGATAAGAGTGGTAACATGAGTGAGTTAAGGAGACGGTCGGGATTTTGAGAGTGTATGTGATGGTGATGATGATGATCGTGGTTAATGTATGATGATGATGATCGTGGTTAATGAATGGTGATGATGATGACGAAGATGGTGAGTGCTGTAGAAGCAATGCTTAAACTACTACTACTACTACTACTACTACTACTACTACTACTATTACTACTACTACTATTACTGATACTACTATTACTGCTACTTCTACTGATACTACTACTACAACTGCTACTGTTGCTCCTGCTGTTACTACATGTAATACACATGCAGGTTGAGCGCCAACCGAGATGCGGGATGTTCTCTCACCAGCGAACATTAAGAGCATCATCAACTTCTGAAATACCCCACTGGTGCGTGCCTAATGATGGCTCGTTTTCTGTTCAATTGACAATAAGGAAGTCCCCCCTCTCCCAACCCCTCCAGCCTCACGGCGAAGCCTTTAGAACTCCCTCAGGGGGAGCTATTCTAAATATAAAACAGCTTTTGTGGAGATTTCATTCCGTAATGCTTTCTGCGTCGCATGGCCTCAGGGAGGAGCCTTTATTACAGGTGATGATGTGGGAGAAGTTGAGGATAAAGTGCATCAAGAAGATGGCAATTTATTCCGTTACGTGTTCTACATTGCGTGTCCATACATTTTCTTTTTCCATGATGCCTAAGATCTGCTTCTCTCTCGTTTTATGTAAATACTAAGAGTAAATCTAATTCTTCTTGATGATATTATTCTATTGTATGTAATATTATTATTGTCATTTTATCTTATAAAATCAAAAGTGTTGACCATCAGATAATTTCAAAGGATCGTATAAAACTTACCGTCATTCTTATGAATCTAAAGAAAATGATCAATATTTACACAGAAAAACCTCTTCAGTTTTAGTGAAGATTCGAACGCTTATTGGCGCTGACGTAGCATCTGATCGTGAGAAGAAAAGAGATCATAAGAGGCAAGTGTTTCGGGAGCAACTGAGTGAGTGTCAAATTTTGGTGCACGAGAACGAGGTGGTATTTGTGATGGATGATAGAAATGTGAAGGTGAGCAATATGGCAGGTGAGGGTATCACTGGGAGGCATAGGGTATTCAGTATCATGAATGGAAATGGTCAACAGCTCGTAGAGTTATGTCCTGAAGGATAAGTGGTGATTGGAAATACCTGGGTTAAAAAGAGGGATATACACAAGTATACGTATGTGAGTAGGAGAGATGGGTCTAAGGCACCATTGGATTACACATTGATTTCTAGGCTTGTAAAAGAGATATTATTGGATGTAAATGTGGTGAGAGGGGCAGCTGGTGGAATGTCTGATCACCTTCTTGTAGAGGCGAAGGTGAGGATTTGTAGAGATTTTGGGGAAGGTGAAAACAATATCGGTGAGAAGAGAGTGGTGAGAGTAAGTGAGCTTAGGAAGAGAGACTTGTGTGAGGAAGTATCAGGAGAGACTGAAAGTAGAATAGCAAAAGGTGAGAATAAATGAAGTGAGGGGAGTGGGGTGAGGAATGGGATGTGTCTATGGAATCAGTGATGGTCTGTGCAAGAGATGCATGTGGCATGAGAAAGGTGGGAAAAGGGCAGATTAGAAAGGTAGTGAGTGGTGGGACGAAGACGTAAGGTTGTTGGTGAAAGAGAACAGGGATGCGTTTGGGCGGTACTTACAAGGAAGGAATGCAAATGACTGAGGGAAAGTACGATAGAAAGTGGCCTGAGGTCAGGAGGAAGGTGCAAGTGTTGAAAAGAGGGGCAAATGAAAGTTGGGATGAGAGAGTAGCAGTAAGATATAGGGAGAATATGATGTTTTGTAACGAAGCTAATAATGTGCGAAAAACGAGAGAACAAATCGGAACATCGGTGAAGATGTTAAGAATAGAAATAGTAAAGATGAAAGCAGAAGGAGATGGAGTGAGTGTTATGAAGGACTTTTGAATGTATTTGATGATAGAGTGGAAGATGTAGGGTGTTTGGGTCGGGGTGGTATGCACAGAGAATCATAGAGAGTGGTTTAGTTAAGAGAGAAGAGGTAGTAAAAGCCTTGCGGAAGATGAAATGCGGCAACGCGGCTGGGACTGATGGCATTGCAATTGAACTTATCAAGAAAGGGAGGTGACTGTGCTGTTGATTTGGTTCATTAGGATTTTCAGTGTATGTATGGTTCATGGTGAGGTGCCTGAGAATTGGTGGAATGCATTATAGTGTCATATTGTAAAGGCAAAGGGGATAAATATGAGTATTCGAAGTACTGGGGTATAACATTGTTGAGTGTACATGGAAATTTGTATGTGAGGGTATTGATTGAGAAGGTGAAGTAATGTACAAAGCATCAGATTGGACAAAAGCAGTTTGAGAGGTGGAAGAGGATGTGTGGATCAGATGTTTGCAATGAAGACTGCGTTTGAGAAATACTAAGGGAAACGGATGGATTTGCATTTGCGTCTATGGACCTGGAGAAAGCATATGATAGGATGGATAGAAATGCTTTGTGGAAGATCTTAAGAGTACATGGTGTGGGAAGTAAGCTGCTAGAAGCAGTAAAAAGTTTTTTTATCAGGGATGTAAGGCATGTGTACGAATAGGAAGAGAGGAGAGTGATTGGCTCCCAGTGATGGGCTGTTTACGGCAGGAGTGTGTTATGTCATAATGGTTGTCTAATTTGTTTATGGATGTGGTGGTTAGGGAGGTAAAAGCCAGAGTCTTGGAGAGAGGGGCGATTATGCAGTCAGCTGGGGATGAGAAGGCCTGGGGAGTGTGTCATTTGTTGTTTGCTGATGATGAAAGACTGCTGGCTGATTTGAGTGTTACACCGCGGAAATTGGTTACTGCGTTCTGTAGGGCATGCGAAAGGAAGAAGTTAAGAGACAATGTAAATAAAGCAAGTGTTATCAGGTTTAGCAGAATTGAGAGACAGGTTACTCGGGGTATGAGTTTGAATGGAAAAAGATTAGAGGAAGTGAAGTCTTCTAGATACCTGGGAATGGACATGGTAGTGAATGGTTCCATGGGCGGAGAAGTGAGTCATAGGATGGACGAAGGGTTGACGGGTCTGGGAATAGTGAAGAATGTGGGGAGATATCTTTATCTGGCAGAGCAAAAATGGGTTGTATTTGAAGTTACAGTAGTTGCAACATTAGTATATGGTTGCGAGGCATGTGCTATAGACAGGGTTGTGCGGGAGAGAGTGGATTTGTTGGAAATGAAATGTTTGAGGACAATATGTGGTGTGAGGTGGTTTGATCGAGTAAGAGAGATGTGTGGCAATAAAAAGAGTGTGGTTGAAAGAACAGAAGAGTGTGTACTGATATGGTTTGGACACATGGAGTAAATGAGTGTGGAAAAGTTGATCAAGAGGATAAATGTGTCAGAAGTGGGGAATAAAGGAAAACAGGGAAACCGAATTGGAGGTGGAAGGATGGAGTGAAAAAGTTTTTAAGTGACCGGGGCCTGAACATGCAGGAGGGTGAAAGGCATGCAGGAGATAACGTGAACTGGAACGAAATGATACAGTAGTTGACATGTTGTCAGTGGACTGAACCAGGGCATGTTAAGCGTCCGGGGTGAGCCATGGAAAGGTCTGTGGGGCCTGGATGTGGATAAGGAGCTATGATGAACGTGAAGAGATGCGACTGGATGCGGTCTTTCTTCGTCTGTTCCTGGCGCCACCTCGCTAACGCGGGAAACTGCGATTAAGTATGAAAAAAAATCTTTTACTTGCTGAGCTTATGAAATTGGATGTATAGATATGTGATATTATGAATAGCAAAGCTTCTCCCGCCGTCTCTGGCCTTCACATATTTAGCTTTCCAACTATGGCACCATATTCATTATCTACCCAAACGCTATGATATTATCTGATCCATTTTTCTCACCTGCTTAAAATCTTTTACTCTTCAAACAATAACCAGATTACCAAATTATTGTGTATATGTTTTTTCTCTTTTAATGAAAGGTCACTTTTTTAACAGTGTGTGTGTGTGTGTGTGTGTGTGTGTGTGTGTGTGTGTGTGTGTGTGGCATGATTGTGAACATGTGCAGAAGGTGATTCCAATGTTTCCCTTGGGTGGTTGTGATTGGATGTTGACGCCTTAATTGACATGGGCCATTGAGAGATCTAAAGCCCCAGTTAACCAGACAAATCAGTCTCCCCCCTCTCTCTCTCTCTCTCTCTCTCTCTCTCTCTCTCCCATCAGCTTTCGCCTCCAGTTTCCATTCTGTTTTATGTGAGACCTTTTATTGAACCTTTGAAAGCAGTTCATCAAAGCACTACCCCATGACCGTGGCAGTAACCAGTCTATCCCCCCCCCCCACACACACACATACCCGCGCGCGCACGCACACACACACACACACACACACACACACACATACATCTCACCTCACCGAAGAGGTCAACCCTGTGTTTGGTATAAGCAACAGATAAAATTTTCCCACCACACTCACTTTTCTTGGTGGCGAGAGGATGGGTAGTACATGGGCGCTGAGTATGTGGGAGTTGAGTCCATGGGAAGTGGATACATTGGAGTGGGTGGCCAAGACTCATGTCTCGTGTGTGTGTGTGTGTGTGTGTAAGCCATAACCTACCTCTTGTTGATAAAAGAAATCATCAAAAAAAACATTGAAAATAAGCTTCCATTTCTTTATCGCTTGTGAGGAACGCGACACTAAAGACTCGATCATTTTGCTTTTCAGACGATGGCTCGTGAATGCAGCGCCTCAGACGAACACCGATGACGACAGTAAGAGAACAAGTGAATGTTGTTGTGATAACAGAAGGTTATTAAGTGAGTCGCACTGGGAAGGAGTTTATTGACACGTGAGGAAATTACCTCGCACTCTTTCACCTCATCAACCTCCTTATCTCATTCCTTCTCTCCCTAAAAAGAAAGAAAGGGGAGAAAAAAAAAAGGAGAAAGAAATTGGACGGTCTGACATTTTATGTCACCTCCCCACGGGCGCCCGAGTGACGGGGGACGTAAACATGTACCACATAGGTAAACGAAAGGCTATTACGGGCGACGTGGCTGAAGGTGTCTTTGTTTAAACGGTGTTTCTCGGACTGGAGACGCCTCTGTTTTCCCCCGCTGCCAGACGACGGCGCGTGGCACCACCATCACTATGGCCATTATCGGAGGCGCGACTTCCTCCACTGGCATCGTCGGTGGGGTGACTTCCCCCTCCGGTGGTGTCACGTCGATGCCCTACCAGGAGGGAGGGACGAGAGAGGTCCTCACGCGAGACATCGAGGAGATTCTCGAACGATGCGACGAAGATCTGCTCGACGTCCTTCGTCTGAACGAGACCAGGTCCTTCCCTCCCTTCACTCACTGCCAGATCTGCAACATGAGTCAGGAAGAGATGGACGTCTTGTTCTACTCGGGGATCTGTACTCCCTCCAACTTCTCCTACACCCAGACCATCTACCTGATGTACACGTCCATCTTTCTCCTGGCGCTCTTGGGCAACTCCCTCGTCCTGTACACAGTGGCCTCGAACCGCATCATGCGCACTGTCACCAACCTCTTCATCGCCAACTTGGCCATCGGAGACCTGCTCATCATGGTGCTCTGCGTGCCCTTATCCGTCGCCTCCATCATCGTCCTCCAGTACTGGCCCTTCGGAGAGGGGCTCTGCATCTTCGTCAACTACTTTCAGGTAAGGTGATGGATGTGGGACTTAGGTCTTACGCATAACTCTTTCGTTGAGGGACGAAGATGCTGATATGAGGGATGACTAACGCTCGCTGGAGAGACTGCCTAACAATGAGGATGAGGTTTTGCCCAAGAGGAAGGGGGCAGCACGTAGCGTCCACCACACATTTTGCATGGTTGATAGTACGGTCTCTTTTTTCCCCGTTACGTTAATTCACTCGATCATTGATCCTGTGTTCTCCTAGGACTGATTTCAGCTACGTATCAAGTTTCAGTTTACATTTCAGTAGTTGTTCTACGTGTGTATCTCATTCCTCCTGGCTGTACACTAGACGATCTGTTTTTCTTGTAGGATTCTCGCACGTTGCCTCTCATGCCTTTGTGGTATATGTCATCATATTCTGGCAGGTTTTGAGAAATCTGTTTCTCCCATGTTGAGATGTGTTGAAGGTCGTAATATCGTCACTCGTCCCTTGAGTGTGTTGCTATGTATAGCGTCTTCTTTCAAGATTGTAGAATACGATTTCTTTTAGTCTCTAAAATGACTTCGTATTCGTTATCTTTTTTTTTTTTTTATCTTAACTGAGGCTGCAGAGGTAACTGGGGTGATAATCAACATATATATATATATATATATATATACCCTAGCCTGAGCCAGGTACCCATCTCATCGACCAACTACTAAGGGCAGATGAACAGCTGGGTTGACTGTGGACCGACTACCACAACCAGGATTCGAACCTATGCGCTCGACCCTGAGCGGCCCGTGAGTGTATGATGGTCAGGGACGCTAACCGCCATACCACGGAGGTCCAACCTCTCGCTTTCGCCCGTGAAGTACCTTTGTGTACTCTCTAACCTGTTTATCTTCGGTCGTCCAGCATAACAAAACATGTCTCTCTTCATATCTAGAAAGTATTGCGTTTGTTTTATACGCGTAATTACCCCCCGTGTTTTTTTGAAGGCATATCAGCTTCTTGGATATATTTTGCATCATCATATTGCTCGTGATGTCCGTAATATTCAGCTTTGTTGCCTTATTCGTACCATTTTATCCCTTTACGTATTTGTGTATCAAGATTAGAAGTGTGTGATTGAATCAGTAGTTGTATGATTGGACGTTGCATTTTCTTTTTTTCCCCCTTCTGTCGGTTCCGTTGGAGAGAGAGAGAGAGAGAGAGAGAGAGAGAGAGAGAGAGAGAGAGAGAGAGAGAGAGAGAGAGAGAGAGAGAGAGAGAGCCAAAATAAGAACAGAGTCTTCTACATAAACGTATTTCGAGCATAATGAGCGAAATTCACACCATGATCATCAGATCAGGGGGTTTTTCTTACGCCATCTTTTACGGTTCTCAAAAGAACGCCAACTAATATCAACTTACGTGACCCTTTGTGGAGGCCGATTGCATTATCAGGGGTCACAATAGACCTCATTTAAGGTGTTTTCCCGAAGTTGTGCAACGATACGCGAGGCGCCTTGTGTTGAACCACCGAAGCTTGGAACTTTCGTTGGACTTTCCCGAAAAGATTCGAATCTCTCTCTCTCTCTCACTCTCTCTCTCTCTCTCTCTCTCTCTCTCTCTCTCTCTCTCTCTCTCTCTCGGGGACACCCAGTGTCAACTGAGCCTCACTTCAAACGGAGTCTCGAAACTCGGCCTGACTTGAAACGGAGTCTCGAAGCGCTGCTTCACTAGAATCGGAGCCTCGAGATGCTGTTTCATGAATCATGACGTTCAGTAAAGCCACGAAAAACAAAATTGTCATTAGATTTAGAAGTCAATGGGTAGAGGAAATACTTGATTTAGGAATTCCCTTATGGTTTACAAATTCTTGTGACGATGTCATTCGCGAAGCGCTCGAACGCGTAGCGAAAATTCCACTTTCCAAACCCAAATTGTTCGTCCCACCCCAAAAAAAAAAAGATAACAGGGAAAAGAGCATTTCTGAGTATCGTGTGACACAGAAAATTGCGAGTTGACGTGAAGGGGAAAACAATGTGTGATGGAGGAAGGGGAGGTTGAGTGAAGCGTTTGGTTGGAGGGAGTAACGTGAGTAAAATCATTGACCCGATGGTTCCAATCATGTCAAAACCCCTTACCTAGAACCCTCCACCAGTGCTGGGTGGCTCACTGTACACATTTGCAACCCGTTGGTCGAGGATTAGCCAACACCACTTGCAAGCCAGATTGCAATGGGCTTTCCCAAACATCCTGCTGTGTTGACAGATGTTCTGGAACCTCTCACGCATCGATGCTTGGTCATGCTTATGCATTAGGCCAACTAGATACTAACCTGATACATAACACGGGAGAACCATATATATATATATATATATATATATATATATATATATATATATATATATATATATATATATATATATATTATTACTATTATCATTAATATTATTATCATCATTATACTTTGTCGCTGTCTCCCGCGATAGCGAGATAGCGCAAGGAAACAGATAGATGAAAGAATGACCCAACACACCAACGTACACATGTATATACATACACGTCCACAGACAGACATATACATATATACACATGTACATAATTCATACTGTCTGCCCTTATTCACTCCGGTCGCCACCCCGCCACACATGAAATAACAACCCCCTCCCCCCGCATGTGCGCGAGGTAGCGCTAGGAAAAGACAACAAAGGCCTCATTCGTTCACACTCAGTCTCTAGCTTCCATGTATAATGCACCGAAACCACAGCTCCCATTCCACATCCAGGCCCCACACAACTTTCCAAGGTTTACCCCAGATGTTTCACATGCCCTGGTTTAATCCATTGACAGCACGTCGACCCCGGTATACCACATCGTCGCAATTCCTCACCTCAACATTCTCTCTTCTTTTCTGAAAACCTCTACAAATCTTCACCTTCTCCTCCACAAGATAATGAACAGACATCCCTCCAGTTGCACCTCTCAGCACATTAACTTCCAAAAGTCTCTTTCGTGCGTCTATCAATTAACACGTAATCCAATAACGCTCTCTGGCCATCTCTCCTGCTTACATACGTATACTTATGTATATCTCTCTTTTTAAACCAGGTATTCCCAATCACCAGTCCTTTTTCAGCACGTAAATCTACAAGCTCCTCACTATTTCCATTTACAACACTGAACACTTCATGTACACCAATCATTCCCTCAACTGCCACATTACTCACCTTTGTATTCAAATCACCCATCACTATAACCCGGTCTTGTGCATCAAGACCACTAACACACTCATTCAGCTGCTCCCAAAACATTTGCCTCTCATGATCTTTCTTCTTATGCCCAGGTGCATATGCACCAATAATCACCCATCTCTCTCCATCCACTTTCAGTTTTACCCATATCAATCTAGAGTTTACTTTCTTACACTGTATCACATACTCCCACCACTCCTGTTTCAGAAGCAGTGCTACTCCTTCCCTTGCTCTTGTCCTTTCACTAACCCCTGACTTTACACCCAAGACATTCCCAAACCACTCTTCCCCTTTACCCTTGAGCTTTGTTTCACTCAGAGCCAAAACATCCAGGTTCCTTTCCTTAAACATACTACCAATCTCTACTTTTTTCTCATCTTGTTTACTTCCACACACATTTAGACACCCCAGTCTGAGCCTTCGAGGAGGATGAGCACTCCCCGCGTGACTCCTTCTTCTGTTTCCCCTTTTAGAATGTTAAAATACAATGAGGGGTGGGTTTCTAGCCCCCCGCTCCCGTCCCCTTTAGTCGCCTTCTACGACACGTGAGTAATACGTGGGAAATATTCTTTCTCCCGTATCCCCATATATATATATATATATATGTGAAAAAAGGAGAGATAGGTAGTATGTTTGAGGAAAGGAACCTGGATGTTTTGGCTCTGAGTGAAACGAAGCTCAAGGGTAAAGGGGAAGAGTGGTTTGGAAATGTCTGGGGAGTGAAGTCAGGGGTTAGTGAGAGGACAAGAGCAAGGGAAGGAGTAGCAATACTCCTGAAACAGGAGTTGTGGGAGTATGTGATAGAATGTAAGAAAGTAAATTCTCGATTAATATGGGTAAAATTGAAAGTTGATGGAGAGAGGTGGGTGATTATTGGTGCATATGCACCTGGGCATGAGAAGAAAGATCATGAGAGGCAAGTGTTTTGGGAGCAGCTAAATGAGTGTGTTAGCGGTTTTGATGCACGAGACCGGGTTATAGTGATGGGTGATTTGAATGCAAAGGTGAGTAATGTGGCAGTTGAGGGAATAATTGGTATGCATGGGGTGTTCAGTGTTGTAAATGGAAATGGTGAAGAGCTTGTAGATTTATGTGCTGAAAAAGGACTGATGATTGGGAATACCTGGTTTAAAAAGCGAGATATACATAAGTATACTTATGTAAGTAGGAGAGATGGCCAGAGAGCGTTATTGGATTACGTGTTAATTGACAGGCGTGCGAAAGAGAGACTTTTGGATGTTAATGTGCTGAGAGGTGCAACTGGAGGGATGTCTGATCATTATCTTGTGGAGGCTAAGGTGAAGATTAGTATGGGTTTTCAGAAAAGAGGAGTGAATGTTGGGGTGAAGAAGGTGGTGAGAGTAAGTGAGCTTGGGAAGGAGACCTGTGTGGGGAAGTACCAGGAGAGACTGTGTACAGAATGGAAAAAGGTGAGAACAATGGAAGTAAGGGGAGTGGGGGAGGAATGGGATGTATTTAGTCAATCAGTGATGGATTGCGCAAAAGATGCTTGTGGCATGAGAAGAGTGGGAGGTGGGCTGTTTAGAAAGGGTAGTGTGTGGTGGGATGAAGAAGTAAGAGTATTAGTGAAAGAGAAGAGAGAGGCATTTGGACGATTTTTGCAGGGAAAAAATGCAATTGAGTGGGAGAAGTATAAAAGAAAGAGACAGGAGGTCAAGAGAAAGGTGCAAGAGGTGAAAAAAAGGGCAAATGAGAGTTGGGGTGAGAGACTATCAGTAAATTTTAGGGAGAATAAAAAGATGTTCTGGAAGGAGGTAAATAGGGTGCGTAAGACAAGGGAGCAAATGGGAACTTCAGTGAAGGGCGTAAATGGGGAGGTGATAACAAGTAGCGGTGATGTGAGAAGGAGATGGAATGAGTATTTTGAAGGTTTGTTGAATGTGTCTGATGACAGAGTGGCAGATATAGGGTGTTTTGGTCGAGGTGGTGTGCAAAGTGAGAGGGTTAGGGAAAATGATTTGGTAAACAGAGAAGAGGTAGTAAAAGCTTTGCGGAAGATGAAAGCCGGCAAGGCAGCAGGTTTGGATGGTATTGCAGTGGAATTTATTAAGAAAGGGGGTGACTGTATTGTTGACTGGTTGGTAAGGTTATTTAATGTATGTATGACTCATGGTGAGGTGCCTGAGGATTGGCGGAATGCGTGCATAGTGCCATTGTACAAAGGCAAAGGGGATAAGAGTGAGTGCTCAAATTACAGAGGTATAAGTTTGTTGAGTATTCCTGGTAAATTATATGGGAGGGTATTGATTGAGAGGGTGAAGGCATGTACAGAGCATCAGATTGGGGAAGAGCAGTGCGGTTTCAGAAGTGGTAGAGGATGTGTGGATCAGGTGTTTGCTTTGAAGAATGTATGTGAGAAATACTTAGAAAAGCAAATGGATTTGTATGTAGCATTTATGGATCTGGAGAAGGCATATGATAGAGTTGATAGAGATGCTCTGTGGAAGGTATTAAGAATATATGGTGTGGGAGGCAAGTTGTTAGAAGCAGTGAAAAGTTTTTATCGAGGATGTAAGGCATGTGTACGTGTAGGAAGAGAGGAAAGTGATTGGTTCTCAGTGAATGTAGGTTTGCGGCAGGGGTGTGTGATGTCTCCATGGTTGTTTAATTTGTTTATGGATGGGGTTGTAAAGGAGGTAAATGCAAGAGTCCTGGAAAGAGGGGCAAGTATGAAGTCTGTTGGGGATGAGAGAGCTTGGGAAGTGAGTCAATTGTTGTTCGCTGATGATACAGCGCTGGTGGCTGATTCATGTGAGAAACTGCAGAAGCTGGTGACTGAGTTTGGTAAAGTGTGTGGAAGAAGAAAGTTGAGAGTAAATGTGAATAAGAGCAAGGTTATTAGGTACAGTAGGGGTGAGGGTCAAGTCAATTGGGAGGTGAGTTTGAATGGAGAAAAACTGGAGGAAGTGAAGTGTTTTAGATATCTGGGAGTGGATCTGTCAGCGGATGGAACCATGGAAGCGGAAGTGGATCATAGGGTGGGGGAGGGGGCGAAAATTTTGGGAGCCTTGAAAAATGTGTGGAAGTCGAGAACATTATCTCGGAAAGCAAAAATGGGTATGTTTGAGGGAATAGTGGTTCCAACAATGCTGTATGGTTGCGAGGCGTGGGCTATGGATAGAGATGTGCGCAGGAGGATGGATGTGCTGGAAATGAGATGTTTGAGGACAATGTGTGGTGTGAGGTGGTTTGATCGAGTAAGTAACGTAAGGGTAAGAGAGATGTGTGGAAATAAAAAGAGCGTGGTTGAGAGAGCAGAAGAGGGTGTTTTGAAATGGTTTGGGCACATGGAGAGAATGAGTGAGGAGAGATTGACCAAGAGGATATATGTGTCGGAGGTGGAGGGAACGAGGAGAAGAGGGAGACCAAATTGGAGGTGGAAAGATGGAGTGAAAAAGATTTTGTGTGATCGGGGCCTGAACATGCAGGAGGGTGAAAGGAGGGCAAGAAATAGAGTGAATTGGAGTCATGTGGTATACAGGGGTTGACGTGCTGTCAGTGGATTGAAGCAAGGCATGTGAAGCGTCTGGGGTAAACCATGGAAAGCTGTGTAGGTATGTATATTTGCGTGTGTGGACGTGTGTATGTACATGTGTATGGGGGGGGGGGTTGGGCCATTTCTTTCGTCTGTTTCCTTGCGCTACCTCGCAAACGCGGGAGACAGCGACAAAGTATAAAAAAAAAAAAAAAAAAAAAAAAAATATATATATATATATATATATATATATATATATATATATCATAAAACATACAAACCTCCAACAGCCAGGATCGAACCCGGGACCCGCTAGGCTATGGGACTGTACATATACAGTCCCATAGCCTAGCGGTTAGCATGCCTGCCTCTTGCACAGGGGTCCCGGGTTCGATCCTGGCTGTTAGAGCTTTGTATGTTCTATGAAGGTGTGCGTTCATATGCACTTTATTCGTATATATATATATATATATATATATATATATATATATATATATATATATATATATATATATATATGTCATAGGCCCCAGTAGAAGACTGGGGTATCTGGCAAGTGGTTACTTCTTCTAGATTTACTTAAAAGTATTTATGGCGAGAGTCTGCCGAGATGGCAGAGTCAGCACATATTGTTCGCTGAGCGAAAATATATCGATCTGCGAAGAACGAGTCGTGTGTTGTCAAGTGTTACGTGTGAGCTGGAGAGATTGTTCGTTTGTTGGATGAATGCCAGCAGCCTCCATGTTATCCCTGCTTCCCTTGATAACCTTACATTCCTCACCCATTTCCCTAGCTTCATTTACTCTCACCTTTTGCCATTCTACACTTCGTTTCTCCCGGTGTCTCCTTACACAAGTCCTTTTTAATTTTTCCTTCCAATCTTCGTCGCTTTGACCATATATATTCTCTCCTCTCCTCTGGACCCTTTTAACCCCAGTCCACATTAAAGTCTCCACGAGAGATTTACAGGTCGAGTTCTCGTGGGGTTAAAGTAAGAGTGAAATTTACTTTATTAGTCTGTGGACCCAGAGGCCATTCATACCCGCTATTTCAACACAAACGTGTGTACTCCCACTGTTTCTTCGCACACTAAGGTACATCAGCTTCAAGAGATGTGAGGAAATGAATCTTTTACTTATTTGATATCTTTTTGTTTCACTGTATGCAAGGGGGATGTACTGTTGTGCTTTACAGCAGAGATGCAACTTTAGTAACATGGATTCCAAGAAGGAATCGGATACTATACTGAGATGTTGTCTCTCTAATATAAGTACAAGACACGAGAAGGAGCCAGCGGAAGGGAGCTTAATATGCGAAGACCTTCACCATGTTCCGTCAAATGCTTTGATGGTGCAAAGGACAAAGATATAAGGTTCACCAGAATTCTTCAGAGAATTAGGCTAAAGTTGAGTCACATTGGAGAGATCATGCGAGGATAAAAGTGTTGATGATGTGAGATAAAGAATAAGATTTCAGGTGCTAAAAAGAGGAAAGAAAATTAAGGAAAGTTTATAAGATTTTGGAGATAATAGAAGAGAAAGCGATTGGGCGATAGGATGTTAGTTACTATGATATCTAACTCTCTTTAATCTTGTGTTTTTCTAATTCATATTCTAGATATATCTTCCGTTTTCTGTTATCTGGGAACTATTGGTTTTATCTCATACCTCTTCATGGATCATGGTGCGATGCCTGATGATTGGCGGAATGAATGTGTATATAGTGCTCTCACAGAAAGGCAAGGGGGATAAAGGTGATTGTTGAAACTACAGAAGTATAAGTTTGTTGAGTGTACCTGGTAAGTTGCATGGACGGGTATTGATTAAGAGGGTGAAGTCACGCACTGAGCATCAGACTGGGAAGAGCAGTGTGATTTCAGAAGTGGTAGAGGATGTGTGGATCAAGTGTTTCCTTTAAAAGAATGTACGTGAGAATAATTAGATAAATAGATGGATTTTCGTATGGCATTTATGGATCTGAAGAAGGCATATGATAAGGTTGATAGAGATGCTTTGTGGAAGGTCTTAAGATTATATGGTGTGGGAAGAAAGCTGCAAGAAGCAGTGAGAAGTTTCTGTCAAGGATGTAAGGCTTCTGTACGATTAGGAAGAGAGGAGAGTGAATGGTTCCAAGTGAAGGTTGGTCTGCGGCACGGGTGTGTGATGTCACTCTGGTTATCCAATTCGTTTGCAGATGCAGCGGTGAGGGGGTAAATGCTAGTCTTGAAAAGAAGGGCAAGTATGCAGAATGCAGGGGACGAGATGGTCTGGGAAGTGAGTCAGTTGTTGTTTTCTGATGATACAACATTGGTGGCTGATTCGAGTGAGAAACTGCAGACATTGGTGATTGAGTTTGGAAGAGTGTGTGAAAGGAGGACGTTGAGGGTAAAAGTGAATAAAAGCAAGGTTATTATGTTTAGCAGGGTTGAGGGACACGCAATTTGGAATGGGAGTTTGACTGGAGAAGAATTGGAGGAAGCATTGTTTCAAGTACCTAGGATTGGACATGGCAGTGAATGAAATCATGGAAGCAGAAGTGTTCATAGGGTGAATGAGGGGGTGAAGGTTCTGGGAGCGATGAAGAATGTGTGGAAAGAGAGACCTATATCTGGAAGGGCATAAATAGGTATGTCTGAAGAATATCATATGGATGCGAGGCATGGCCTATAGATAGGGTTGTGCGGAGGAGGGTGGATGTGTTGGAAATGAGATGTTTGAGGACAATATGTGGTGTGAGGTGGTTTGATCGAGTAAGTAATGAAAGGGCAAGAGAGATGTGTTGTAATAAAAAGAGTGTGGTTGAGAGAGCAGAAGAGGGTGTTTTGAAATGGTTTGGACGTATGGAGAGAATGAGTGAGGAAAAGTTGTCAGAGGTGGAGGGAATGAGGAGAAGTGGGAGACCAAATTGCAGGCGAAAGAATGAAGTGAAAAATATTTTGAACAATCGGGGCCTAAACATGCAGGAGGGTGAAAGGCGTATACGGGATAGAGCTGAATTGGAAATAGGTGGTGTACAGGTTTCAACGAGCTGCCAGTGAACTGAAATGAGGGTATGTGATGCATCCGGGGCCTGCATGTGGATAGGGAGCTGTGGTTTCAATGCTTTACGAATGACAGTTAGAAACTGAGAGTGAGTGGATGTGGCCATTCTATACCTGTTTCCTGGCGCTACCTCGTTAACGTGGTAAACGGTTATCAATTATGGAAAAAAAAAACCCACTTCATATGTGTGTATTTACTCTTCTCCATTTGCCAATTTTCGTTTGTTTTTTCTTCTTAAATCATCTGGCGATCCCTAACATCTGCTTTCGGAATATCTGTCTTTCCCTCAATTTCTCCTGTTTTCTCTCATCTTCTCCTATTCACCATCTTTATCACCATTGCTTTTCGTTCATACTTCCCTCATCCTCTTCTCTTTTTTCTTTTCACTCCTCTATCATCATTTTATCCTCTTCCTCGGTCCTTTCCTTCTCCTTTTTTTGTTCTTTCACATATTCACACTTCTTTCACTCTTCCCCTTTAATCTTCGATGCTTCTATCAGTGTTCTCCTTCATGCTTCCTTCACCCGCTACTTTCGTTCCTTCACGCTTCATTCATCCTGTTTCTTCACCTGTTCCCAAACTCCTTCTCTTCCTTCAGGTTGAACACCCTTCCCACTCTCCTTCTGTGTTTCTGTCCTTTGTTCCTCCATTTCTCTCCTCACCTGCCTCTCATCCCTCTCATCATCCACGTCACTTCACCTGCCTCTCATCCCTCTCATCATCCGCGTCACTTCACCTTCCTCTCATCATCCGCGTCTCTTCACCTGCCTCTCATCCCTCTCATCATCCACGTCACTTCACCTGCCTCTCATCCCTCTCATCATCCACGTCTCTTCACCTGCCTCTCATCATCCTCGTCTGCCTCCCACAGCCTTACGTCAAGACACCGTCATGGGCAGGTACTGTCTTTCTCCTCCCGCCTGGGCCCAGCCACGACACACGACACACCCGAGGGAGGAATTACCCACTTGGCTGGCGGCCTCGAAGCTAAGTTGGCTACCTGGAAAATAGTGGCGCGAGAATTTCCTGCCTCGCCAATTTTCCTCTCTCTCTCTCTCTCTCTCTCTCTCTCTCTCTCTCTCTCTCTCTCTCTCTCTCTCTCTTCGTACGTTCTCCTCTCTATTTACTCTCATTTTTGAGCTCTTCTTCAGCCACCGCTCTCTCTCTCTCTCTCTCTCTCTCTTTCTACGTTCTCCTCTCTATTTACGCTCATTTTTGAGCTCTTCTTCAGCCACCGCTCTCTCTCTCTCTCTCTCTCTCTCTCTCTCTCTCTCTCTCTCTCTCTCTCTCTCTCTCTCTCCGTACGTTCTCCTCTCTATTTACGCTCATTTTGAGCTCTTCTTCAGCCACCGCTCTCTCTCTCTCTCTCTCTCTCTCTCTCTCTCTCTCTCTCTCTCTCTCTCTCTCTCTCTCTCTCCGTACGTTCTCCTCTCTATTTACGCTCATTTTTGAGCTCTTCTTCAGCCACCGCTCTCTCTCTCTCTCTCTCTTTCTACGTTCTCCTCTCTATTTACGCTCATTTTTGAGCTCTTCTTCAGCCACCGCTCTCTCTCTCTCTCTCTCTTTCTACGTTCTCCTCTCTATTTACGCTCATTTTTGAGCTCTTCTTCAGCCACCGCTCTCTCTCTCTCTCTCTCTCTCTCTCTCTCTCTCTCTCTCTCTCTTTCTACGTTCTCCTCTCTATTTACGCTCATTTTTGAGCTCTTCTTCAGCCACCGCTCTCTCTCTCTCTCTCTCTCTCTCTCTCTCTCTCTCTCTCTCTCTCTCTCTCTCCGTACGTTCTCCTCTCTATTTACGCTCATTTTTGAGCTCTTCTTCAGCCACCGCTCTCTCTCTCTCTCTCTCTTTCTACGTTCTCCTCTCTATTTACGCTCATTTTTGAGCTCTTCTTCAGCCACCGCTCTCTCTCTCTCTCTCTCTTTCTACGTTCTCCTCTCTATTTACGCTCATTTTTGAGCTCTTCTTCAGCCACCGCTCTCTCTCTCTCTCTCTCTCTCTCTCTCTCTCTCTCTCTCTCTCTCTCTCTCTCTCTTTCTACGTTCTCCTCTCTATTTACGCTCATTTTTGAGCTCTTCTTCAGCCACCGCTCTCTCTCTCTCTCTCTCTCTCTCTCTCTCTCTCTCTCTCTCTCTCTCTCTCTCGCTCTCTCTCTCCTTCTACGTTCTCTTCTCTATTTACTCTCATTTTTGAGCTCTTCAGCCACCGCTCTCTCTCTCTCTCTCTCTCTCTCTCTCTCTCTCTACGTTCTCCTCTCTATTTACTCTCATTTTTGACCTCTTCAGCCACCGCTCTCTCTCTCTCTCTCTCTCTCTCTCTCTCTCTCCCGCTTTTCCATTTGTCTTACGGAGCCCATCCACTTCGTCGCCTCTTCTCTCTCTCTCTCTCTCTCTCTCTCTCTCTCTCTCTCTCTCTCTCTCTCTCTCTCTCTCTCTCCCCGCCAACCCATTCCCTCCTCTCATCTCCCGCACTCAGACCCATCTATTTTCCCCTGAACCCATCCATTCTGCCCAACTTACTTCCCCTAACCATTCGCTCCCTTACCCTTGTTACCCATCCATTCCCCAAGCTCCCTCAGCCAACCTATCTATCCTCCCTCAACAGCTTTTCTCGACTCATTCACTCCTGTTACTCATCCTCTCTTCCCAGCCTCTTGTCTACACACATCAATTCCCTAAAACTACTCACCTTAAGCGATCCCTAAATAGCATGAATGATTTAGGTAAACAATCCATAAATAGCATTAATGATTTTAGGTAAGCCATCCCTGGATAGCATTAATGATTTTAGGTAAAAATCCATAAGCAGCATTAACGATTTTAGGTAAGCAATCCATAAGCAGCATTAACGATTTTAGGTAAGCAATCCATGAGCAGCATTAACGATTTTAGGTAAGCAATCCATGAGAAGCATTAACGATTTTAGGTAAGCAATCCATGAATAACATTAACGATTTTAGGTAAGCAATTCATGAGCAGCATTAACGATTTTAGGTAAGCAATCCATGAATAGCATTAACGATTTTAGGTAAAAATCCATAAGCAGCATTAACGATTTTAGGTAAGCAATCCATGAATAACATCAACGATTTTAGGTAAAAATCCATAAGCAGCATTAACGATTTTAGGTAAGCAATCCATGAATAGCATTAACGATTTTAGGTAAGCAATCCATGAGCAGCATTAACGATTTTAGGTAAGCAATCCATGAGAAGCATTAACGATTTTAGGTAAGCAATCCATGAATAACATTAACGATTTTAGGTAAGCAATTCATGAGCAGCATTAACGATTTTAGGTAAGCAATCCATGAATAGCATTAACGATTTTAGGTAAAAATCCATAAGCAGCATTAACGATTTTAGGTAAGCAATCCATGAATAACATCAACGATTTTAGGTAAAAATCCATAAGCAGCATTAACGATTTTAGGTAAGCAATCCATGCATAGCATTAACGATTTGGAGCGATGTGGTATACAGGGGTTGACGTGCTGTCAGTGGATTGAATCAAGGCATGTGAAGCGTCCGGGGTAAACCATGGAAAGCTGTGTAGGTATGTATATTTGTGTGTGTGGACGTGTGTATGTACATGTGTATGGGCGGGGTTGGGCCATTTCTTTCGTCTGTTTCCTTGCGCTACCTCGCAAACGCGGGAGACAGCGACAAAGTATAAAAAAAAAAAAAACATCGAGCATAGAATTGATATATTACCTTTACGAAAATTACGATTATATCATCTCGATATAATTCTATTGATAAATATAATGATGTAATTACCACCATAATCATCAATAAACTGTAGCCGTATCTTAAGGATGACACAGCGGATATAAAGTGAATCTATTCATACTATAGAAAACGTTATCCCTTTAAGGGCTAACTTGGCTACATGACGGATGCCAACTCATAAGATGAATTCTCTCTCTCTCTCTCTCTCTCTCTCTCTCTCTCTCTCTCTCTCTCTCTCTCTCTCTTTCTCTCTCTCTCTCTCTCTCTCTCTCTCCATCTATCTATCTGGGAGTGGATTTAGCAGCGGATGGAACCATGGAAGCGGAAGTGAGTCACAGGGTGGAGGAGGGGGCGAGGGTTCTGGGAGCGTTGAAGAATGTTTGGAAGGCGAGAACGTTATCCCGGAAAGCAAAAATTGTGTAAGTTTGAAAGAATAGTGGTTCCAAAAATGTTATATGGTTGTGAGGCGTGGGTGATAGATAGGGTTGTGCGGAGGAGGGTGGATGTGTTGGAAATGAGATGTTTAAGGACAATATGTGGTGTGAGGTGGTTTGGTCGAGTAAGTAATAAAAGGGTAAGAGAGATGTGTGGTAATAAAAGAGTGTGGTTGAGAGAGCAGAAGACTGTGTATTGAAATAGTTTGGTCACATGGAGAGAATGAGTGAGGAATAATTGACAAAGAGCATATATGTGTCAGAGGTGGAGGGAACAAGGAGAAGCGGGCGACCAAATTGGAGGTGGAAGGATGGAGTGAAAAAGATTTTGAGCGATCGGGACGAGAACATGGATTAGAGTGAAAGGCGTGCAAAGAATAGAGTGAATTGGAACGATGTGGTATACCGGGGTCGACGTGCTGTCAATGGATTGAACCAGGGCATGTGAAGCGTCTGGGGTAAACCATGGAGAGTTTTATGGGGCTTGGATGTGGAAAGGGAACTGTGGTTTCGGTACATTACACATGACAGCTAGAGAGTGAGTATGAACGAAAGTGGCCTTTGTTGTCTTTTCCTAGCGCTACCACCGCGCGCGTGCGGGGAGGAGCGGGGGCTTGGGGGGGGGGGGGGGGGGGGGGGGCTGGGGGAGGGGGAGGGTGTGCCATTTCGTGTGTGGCAGGGTGGCGACGAAAATGGATGAAGGTAGCAAGTATGGATATGTACATGTGCATATACGTATATGTCTGTGCATGTATATGTATGTATACATTGAAATGTATAGGTATGTATATGTGCGTGTGTAGGCGTTTATGTATATAGATGTGTGTGTGGGTGGGTTGGGCCATTCTTTCGTCTGTTTCCTTGCGCTACCTCGCTCACGCGGGAGACATCGATTAAGTATGATAAATAGAATATATACATATATATATATATATATATATATATATATATATATATATATATATATATATATATATATATATATATATATATATACATATATATTCTTTTTTTTTTTTTTTTGCTTTGTCGCTGTCTCCCGCGTTTGCGAGGTAGCGCAAGGAAACAGACGAAAGAAATGGCCCAACCCACCCCCATACACATGTATATACATACGTCTACACACGCAAATATACATACCTACACAGCTTTCCATGGTTTACCCCAGACGCTTCACATGCCCTGATTCAATCCACTGACAGCACGTCAACCCCGGTATACCACATCGATCCAATTCACTCTATTCCTTGCCCTCCTTTCACCCTCCTGCATGTTCAGGCCCCGATCACACAAAATCTTCTTCACTCCATCTTTCCACCTCCAATATATATATATATATATATATATATATATATATATATATATATATATATATATATATATATTCACCATTTTCAGCGTTAGTGAAGTAGCGTTAAGAACAGAGGACTGAGTCTTCAAGGGAATATCTTCACTTGGACCCCTTCTCTGTTCCTTATTTAGGCAATGATGATAGCTGAATATCCTGGAGCTGCTGTACTTCAACATCGTACTTCAGGAGCATAACTCGACATCTCATGAGGAGCAGGTGTCAGTGGACATGACGAAGGTTGGCCACGACACCATACCACTCACCTCCTCACCACATCCTGGGTTTGAGGACTTTCCCTCCCTCCTCCCACTGCTGCCTCCTTCATACCCTCATAGTACTCAAGGGAATTCGACCCTAAGTCATCAGTACATATGGGGGGTTAAAGGTCTTCACCGCTGCTCCCTTCCTTTCCCCCACACCCTTTTTGCACATCAGGCCAGGTAGGAAAATCTGATCATCTCACAAAGTTGATAGCCAGAGGAGAGGGAAATGAAGTTGATTCTCGTCACTGAGGGAGAAATGAGGAAATATGACCTGTAGTATGACCCTTGTTAGCCCCTCACCCAAGTGATAGACCCGAGGCATCGGTACTTCCGTGTTCTGTGGTGAGACCGCTGCTGGTACGAGAGAGAGAGAGAGAGAGAGAGAGAGAGAGAGAGAGAGAGAGAGAGAGAGAGAGAGAGAGAGAGAGAGAGAGAGAGAATCATGGCAATCTTTCTTCGTCTTTTTGTCACTGTGCCGCAATTTGGTGTGTCATTTCCTTACATAAAACTCATATCTCACAAAAAAAATCGTATATATATGCAGAACAATTTTGTCTTTCCCCTTCTGAGGTGGTTGGATGGTTGTCCAATATCTTCATGACATCTTAGAAATGATTTGGACAAGACCAGGATGGTGAGGCGTGGTTTAACGTGGAGCGAGTGAATTGTTTGGACGGGATGTTCAGGGATTCTTCTCTAGTTTCCCCCTCTCTAGATCTAGTGCCAGTTAGTGTTCCGCGGGCTGTGTGTTACTTCTTTGTTGGTAAACGTTTGAGGGGAGTGAACGTTCCGTGTGTGCCCCATGTGGAAGCTAGAATGGTTGGTGTTTTGACTGTTCTAGGGCGCGCGGGCTGGGAAAAATCATGGCGGAACGGAAGGATGTACGACGGAAGAGAGGAATACACCGTGGAATAGAGAAAGAGAGAGAGAGAGAGAGAGAGAGAGAGAGAGAGAGAGAGAGAGAGAGAGAGAGAGAGAGAGAGAGAGAGAGAGAGAGAGAGAGAGAGAGATGTGACCGTAACAGAGATAAACCTTGTGTACTGATGGAGAAATTGTCGGATGGAGAGATCCCTTGTGGGACAGAGAGGCTGATCCTGGGGGGAGGTGGGACCCGGTGGTAGTCACGCCACTTGCATTTGCCTGCGGATGACGGCACTTCAGAGCCGATGCGTCCGGCTCGGGTAACGAGGAGGAGGAGAAGTAGGAGGAGGAGGAAGGAAGAGGTACTACGGTTTCTGTATAGGTGAGGGTAGCTCACAAGGAAGACTTTGGGAGGGGGACGGGAGCGGGGGGCTGGAAACCCTTCCCTTATTGTATTTCAACTTTCTAAAAGGGGAAACAGAAGAAGGAGTCACGCGAGGAGTGCTCATCCTCCTCGAAGGCTCAGATTGGGGTGTCTAAATGTGTGTGGATGTAACCAAGATGAGAAAAAAAGGAGAGATAGGTAGTATGTTTGAGGAAAGGAACCTGGACTTTTTGGCTCTGAGTGAAACGGAGGTCAAGGGTAAAGAGGAAGAGTGGTTTGGGAATGTCTTGGGAGTAAAGTCAGGGGTTAGTGAGAGGACAAGAGCAAGGGAAGGAGTAGCACTACTCCTGAAACAGGAGTGGTGGGAGTATGTAATAGAGTGTAAGAAAGTAAACTCTAGATTGATATGGGTAAAACTGAAAGTGGATGGAGAGAGATGGGTGATTATTAGTGCATATGCACCTGGGCATGAAAAGAAAGATCATGAGTGGCAAGTGTTTTGGGAGCAGCTGAGTAAGTATGTTAGTGATTTTGATGTACGAGACCAGGTTATAGTGAAGGGTGATTTGAATGCAAAGGTGAGTAATGTGGCAGTTGAGGGAATAATAGGTGTTCATGGGGTGTTCAGTGTTGTAAATGGAAATGGTGATGAGCTTGTAGATTTATGTACTGAAAAAGAACTGGTGATTGGGAATACCTGGCTTAAAAAGAGAGATATACATAAGTATACGTATGAAAGTAGAAGAGATGGCCAGAGAGCGTTATTGGATTACGTGTTAATTGATAGGCGCGCGAAAGAGAGACGTTTGGATGTTAATGTGTTGAGAGGTGCAACTGGAGGGATGTCTGATCATTAACTTGTGGAGGCGAAAGTGAAGATTAGTAGAGGTTTTCAGAAAAGAAGAGAGAATGATGGGGTGAAGAGAGTGGTGAGAGTAAGTGAGCTTGGGAAGAAGACTTGTGTGAGGAAGTACCAGGAGAGACTGAGTACAGAATGGAAAAAGGTGAGAACAAAGGAGGTAAGGGGAGTGGGGGAGGAATGGGATGTATTTAGGGAAGCAGTGATGGCTTGCGCAAAAGATGCTTGTGGCATGAGAAGCGTGGGAGGTGGGCTGATTAGAAAGGGTAGTGAGTGGTGGGATGAAGAAGTAAGATTATTAGTGAAAGAGAAGAGAGAGGCATTTGGACGATTTTTGCAGGGAAATAATGCAAATGACTCGTAGATTTATGAAAGAAAGAGGCAGGAGGTCAAGAGAAAGGTGCAAGAGGTGAAAAAGAGGGCAAATGAGAGTTGGGGTGAGAGAGTATCATTAAATTCTAGGGAGAATAACAAGATGTTTTGGAAGGAGATAAATAAAGTGCGCATGACAAGGGAACAAATGGGAACTTCAGTGAAGGGGGCTAATGGGGAGGTAATAACAAGTAGTGGTGGTGTGAGAAGGAGATGGAGTGAGTATTTTGAAGGTTGTTGAATGTGTTTGATGATAGAGTGGCAGATATAGGGTGTTTGTCGAGGTGGTGTACAAAGTGAGAGGGTTAGTGAGAATGATTTGATAAACAGAGAAGATGTATTAAAAGCTTTGCGGAAGATGAAAGCCGGCAAGGCAGCGGGTTTGGATGGTATTGCAGTGGAATGTATCAAAAAAAGGGGGTGACTATATTGTTGACTGGTTGGTAATGTTATTTACGTATGTATGATTCATGGTGAGGTGCCTGAGGATTGGAGGAATGCTTGCATAGTGCCATTGTACAAAGGCAAAGGGGATAAAAGTGAGTGCTCAAATTACAGAGGTATAAGTTTATTGAGTATTCCTGGGAAATTATATGGGAGGGTATTGGTTGAGAGGGTGAAGGCATGTACAGAGCATCAGATTGGGGAAGAGCATTGTGGTTTCAGAAGTGGTAGAGGATGTGTGGATCAGGTGTTTGCTTTGAAGAATGTATGTGAGAAATACTTAGAAAAGCAAATGGATTTGTATGTAGCATTTATGGATCTGGAGAAGGCATATGATAGAGTTGATAGAGATGCTCTGTGGAAGGTCCTAATAATATATGGTGTGGGAGGCAAGTTGTTAGAAGCAGTGAAAAGTTTTTATCGAGGATGTAAGGCATGTGTACGTGTAGGAAGAGAGGAAAGTGACTGGTTCTCAGTGAATGTTAGTTTGCGGCAGGGGTGTGTGATGTCTCCATGGTTGTTTAATTTGTTTATGGATGGGGCTGTTAGGGAGGTGAATGCAAGAGTTTTGGAAAGAGGGGCAAGTATGCAGTCTGTTGTGGATGAGAGAGCTTGGGAAGTTAGTCAGTTGTTGTTCGCTGATGATACAGCGCTGGTGGCTGATTCATGTGAGAAACTGCAGAAGCTGGTGACTGAGTTTGGTAAAGTGTGTGAAAGAAGAAAGCTGAGAGTAAATGTGAAATGAGCAAGGTTATTAGGTACAGTAGGGCTGAGGAACGAGTCAATTGGGAGGTAAGTTTGAATTTAGAAAAACTGGAGGAAGTGAAGTGTTTTAGATATCTGGAAGTTGATTTGGCAGCGAATGGAACCATGGAAGCGGAAGTGAATCATATGGTAGGGGAGGGGGCGAAAATTCTGGGAGCCTTGAAGAATGTGTGGAAGTCGAGAACATTATCTAGGAAAGCAAAAATGGGTATGTTTGAAGGAATAGTGGTTCCAACAATGTTGTATAGTTGCGAGGCGTGGGCTATGGATAGAGTTGTGCGCAGGAGGGTGGATGTGCTGGAAGTGAGATGTTTGAGGATAATATGTGGTGTGAGGTGGTTTGATCGAGTAAGTAATAATAGGGTAAGAGAGATGTGTGGAAATAAAAAGAGTGTGGTTGAGAGAGCAGAAGACGGTGTTTTGAAATGGTTTGCTCACATGGAGAGAATGAGTGAGGAAAGATTGACCAAGAGGATATATGTGTTAGAGGTGGAGGGAACGAGGAGAGGTGGGAGACCAAATTGGAGGTGGAAAGAAGGAGTGAAAAAGATTTTTAGTGATCGGGGCCTGAACATGCAGGAATGTGAAAGGCGTGCAAGGAATAAAGTGAATTGGAACGATGTGGTATACCGGGGTCGATGTGCTGTCAATGGATTGAACAAGGGCATGGGGTAAAAGCGTCTGGGGTAAACCATGGAAAGTTCTGTGGGGCCTGGATGTGGAAAGGAAGCTGTGGTTTCGGTGCATTATTACATGACAGCTAGAGACTGAGTGTGAACGAAAGTGGCCTTTGTTGTCTTTTCCTAGCGCTACCTTGCACACATGAGGAGGGAGGGGACTGTCATTTCATGTGTGGCGAGGTGGCGATGGGAATGAATAAAGGCAGACAGTATGAATTATGTACATGTTAATATATGTATATGTCTGTGTGTGTATATATATGTATACGTTGAGATGTATAGGTATGTATATTTGCGTGTGTGGACGTGTATGTATATACATGTGTCTGTGGGTGGGTTGGGCCATTCTTTCGTCTGTTTCCTTGCGCTACCTCGCTAACGCCGGAGACATCGACAAAGCAAAATAAATAATAATAAATATATATATATATGTATACACGAACAAAGTGCATAGGAACGCTCACCTTCATAGAACATACCAAACCTCCAACAGCCAGGATCGAACCTGGGACCCCTGGCGGTTGGAGGTTTGTATGTTTTATGAAGGTGCGCGTTCCTATGCACTTTGTTCGTATTCATATACCTCCGCGTTGTACAGTTCGGTAAAATGCTATCTGCTGGCTATGTGCGCCTGTTGGGAAATGACCGGTGTAGACCCCGTTGCTCACCAACGTGAGACGAAGGGTATTCGAGTACGTAGTATTCGAGTAGCTATTTCCTATTAGCCAGGCCCATAGCCTAGCGGTAGCATAGAGAGAGAGAGAGAGAGAGAGAGAGAGAGAGAGAGAGAGAGAGAGAGAGAGAGAGAGAGAGAGAGAGAGAGAGAGAGAGAGAGAGAGAGAGAGAGAGAGAGTCATTTAAGCAAATACGTCCACATTCAGAGCGAGCCTCACCCCTATTCCTACAACTTATTCAATGATGGGAAATACAATACAGTCAGTTTTACTTTCCACCAATTCTTAAACACTGATGACGCTAAATTCTCATTGTAATCACGTTCAATGTGGGAGACACACTGTCGCTGGAGGGGTGACTCAATCCTTCAAAATCATCGTATTCTATTCGTATTATCCTTGTCTCTCTCTATGTGATCAATGCGTATCAACCGGTGGCTTGATTAGTTTCTACCAGGATCTTCAACCTGTCATTACCATTCTGGTCGCCTTTGATGTGTTGTGGGTAGACGACATTATCTAAACGACCCGTCTCCGACGAGAGACATCATGAAATTGTTCTTTAATCCCTCAGGTCGGGTCAAACCCTCAGGTCAGGTCAAAGGGGAAGGGAGATGACAGCTAATTTCCCCGTGTGTTAATCCCCTCGGTGGAATCATGCATAACAAAGGGTTCTGATTAATATGCAAATTGTAGAATGCTGGAGAGTGGAAATAGAATTGATCATGAAGCTATTGTTGAAAGAGAGTGTGAGCACGACGGTACGGCCACGGAGCGCGACGGTGTAGCCCTTGAACACGACGGTACGGCTCTTCAGCACGACGGTACGATCTTTGAACAAAAGAGTACGACCCTAGAGCACGATGGCACGACCCTTGAACATGACGGTACGACCCTGGAGCACGATGGCACGACCCTTGAACACGACGGTACGATCCTTGAACACGACGGCACGGCTCTTCAGCACGACGGTACGATCCTTGAACACGACGGTACGGCTCTTCACCACGACGGTACGATCCTTGAACACGACGGTACGGCTCTTCAGCACGACGATACGATCCTTGAACACGACGGTACGATCCTTGAACATAAACGGTACGACCCTGGAGCACAACGGTGCTACTACGGTGCTACCCTTGAGCGCTACGGTACATTCCTTGCGTACCTTAGCTTGACCTTTGACCTTATCTCTCAGGCTGGGTCATCACGACCCAGCAACATCCCTCGCCAATGTATAGAACGATAACCGACATGACGCATCAGCTACATACATTGAGAAACATCTTGACATCTATCTGTCTATCTGGTTACACCGTTTATATAATCTCACGTACACTCCCTCCGTAACTTTACGCTAGCGTTACCAGACTCAGCCTGCAAGTGGTTCCACCACGAGCGAGAAATCACACCCTTAAGGAGACTCTTATCATCACCACTGGACGGAAAGAAGTGCAATCTCGTCGAGGAAACTTAGTCGTTCCATAGAGGTTCCATCATTTCCCTGCTCCTGCATGGAGCGCAGCCCTCGAAGCTATAGTAGCACCAAAATGAGAAACCTGAGGCTGTATAATAATGATTCTAATAAGTTAATGCCTTCGCTAATGGGAAACTTTTGAAAAAAATATGAATACCTCTCACCAACACACCAGACTGCCAATATCTTGCGGTGCAATCCAACATGTACTCACATAGACTTTGAACAGGAAATATTTGTGGTGATTTCTAGACATATCTCTGATGGAACCTCTCCATAATTCAACTCTTCCGACCCTCATTAAGTGCAAACAAGCGGGAAAAGATCAGCCAGACGCTCCCTACCACCCTAGCGGCCTCCGGCAGAATTAGCCAAAGATGTAAACACGACAGAGCGCCTCTAGCGACCATCAGCGGTACTACCTTAACATGAGACGTCCTTGCGAAGGGGTTAGTTGGAAACGCCGATATCAAAGGATGTGATCTCCATTTCATGCATTTTGAATCCTGGAGACCATAACACTGAGAAACAGCGCAAGGACTTTGATGACACAAGACATTCCAGGTGCATCTTTTTTTTCATCATATGTGGGCATATAGTTGATCTATAACATAGCAACACAGACATGAAAAGCTTTTTTCATCTCTCTCTCTCTCTCTCTCTCTCTCTCTCTCTCTCTCTCTCTCTCTCTCTCTCTCTCTCTCTCTCTCTCTCTCTTTATACACACACACACACAGACACACACACACACACACACACACACATACACACACACATATACATATATATATATATATATATATATATATATATATATATATATATATATATATATATATATATATATATCCCTGGGGATAGGGGATTAAGAGTACTTCCCACGTATTCCCTGCGTGTCGTAGAAGGCGACTAAAAGGGGAGGGAGCGGGGGGCTGGAAATCCTCCCCTCTCGGTTTTTTTTTTAATTTTCCAAAAGAAGGAACAGAGAATTGGGCCAGGTGAGGGTATTCCCTCAAAGGCCCAGTCCTCTGTTCTTAATGCTACCTCGCTAATGCGGGAAATGGCGAATAGTTTGAAAAGAAAGAAAATATATATATATATATATATATATATATATATATATACATAAGTATACGTATGTAAGTGGGAGAGATGGCCAGAGAGCGTTATTGGATTACGTGTTAATTGACAGGCGCACGAAAGAGAGACTTTTGGACGTTAATGTGCTGAGAGGTGCAACTGGAGGGATGTCTGATCATTATCCTGTGGAGGCTAAGGTGAAGATTTGTATGGGTTTTCAGAAAAGAAGAGTGAATGTTGGGGTGAAGAGGGTGGTGAGAGTAAGTGAGCTTGGGAAGGAGACTTGTGTGAGGAAGTACCAGGAGAAACTGAGTACAGAATGGAAAAAGGTGAGAACAATGGAAGTAAGGGGAGTGGGGGGGGGGATGGGATGTATTTAGGGAATCAGTGAGTGATTGCGCAAAAGATGCTTGTGGCATGAGAAGAGTGGGAGGTGGGTTGATTAGAAAGGGTAGTGAGTGGTGGGATGAAGAAGTAAGATTATTAGTGAAAGAGAAGAGAGAGGCATTTGGACGATTTTTGGAGGGAAAAAATGCAATTGAGTGGGAGATGTATAAAAGAAAGAGACAAGAGGTCAAGAGAAAGGTGCAAGAGGTGAAAAAGAGGGCAAATGAGAGTTGGGGTGAGAGAGTATCATTAAATTTTAGGGAGAATAAAAAGATGTACTGGAGGGAGGTAAATAAAGTGCGTAAGACAAGGGAGCAAATGGGAACTTCAGTGAAGGGCGCAAATGGGGAGGTGATAACAAGTAATGGTGATGTGAGGAGATGGAGTGAGTATTTTGAAGGTTTATTGAATGTGTTTGATGATAGAGTGGCAGATATAGGGTGTTTTGGTCGAGGTGGTGTGCAAAGTGAGAGGGTTAGGGAAAATGATTTGGTAAACAGAGAAGAGGTAGTAAAAGCTTTGCGGAAGATGAAAGCCGGCAAGGCAGCAGGTTTGGATGGTATTGCAGTGGAATTTATTAAAAAAGGGGGTGACTGTATTGTTGACTGGTCGGTAAGGTTATTTAATGTATGTATGACTCATGGTGAGGTGCCTGAGGATTAGCGGAATGCTTGCATAGTGCCATTGTATAAAAGCAAAGGGGATAAGAGTGAGTGCTCAAATTACAGAGGTATAAGTCTGTTGGGGATGAGAGAGCTTGGGAAGTGAGTCAGTTGTTGTTCGCTGATGATACAGCGCTCGTGGCGGATTCATGTGAGAAACTGCAGAAGCTGGTGACGGAGTTTGGTAAAGTGTGTGGAAGAAGAAAGTTAAGAGTAAATGTGAATAAGAGCAAGGTTATTAGGTACAGTAGGGTTGAGGGTCAAGTCAATTGGGAGGTGAGTTTGAATGGTGAAAAACTGGAGGAAGTGAAGTGTTTTAGATATCTGGGAGTGGATCTGTCAGCGGATGGAACCATGGAAGCGGAAGTGGATCATAGGGTGGGGAAGGGGGCGAAAATTTTGGGAGCCTTGAAAAATGTGTGGAAGTCGAGAACATTATCCCGGAAAGCAAAAATGGGTATGTTTGAAGGAATAGTAGTTCCAACAATGTTGTATGGTTGCGAGGCGTGGGCTATGGATAGAGTTGTGCGCAGGAGGATGGATGTGCTGGAAATGAGATGTTTGAGGACAATGTGTGGTGTGAGGTGGTTTGATCGAGTAAGTAACGTAAGGGTAAGAGAGATGTGTGGAAATAAAAAGAGCGTGGTTGAGAGAGCAGAAGAGGGTGTTTTAAAATGGTTTGGGCACATGGAGAGAATGAGTGAGGAAAGATTGACCAAGAGGATATATGTGTCGGAGGTGGAGGGAACGAGGAGAAGAGGGAGACCAAATTGGAGGTGGAAAGATGGAGTGAAAAAGATTTTGTGTGATCGGGGTCTGAACATGCAGGAGGGTGAAAGGAGGGCAAGGAATAGAGTGAATTGGAGCGATGTGGTATACAGGGGTTGACGTGCTGTCAGTGGATTGAATCAAGGCATGTGAAGCGTCCGGGGTAAACCATGGAAAGCTGTGTAGGTATGTATATTTGTGTGTGTGGACGTGTGTATGTACATGTGTATGGGGGGGGGTTGGGGAATTTCTTTCGTCTGTTTCCTTGCGCTACCTCGCAAACGCGGGAGACAGCGACAAAGTATAAAAAAAAAAAAAAAAAAAAAAAAAAAGTTTGTTGAGTATTCCTGGTAAATTATATGGGAGGATATTGATTGAGAGGGTGAAGGCATGTACAGAGCATCAGATTGGGGAAGAGCAGTGTGGTTTCAGAAGTGGTAGAGGATGTGTGGATCAGGTGTTTGCTTTGAAGAATGTATGTGAGAAATACTTAGAGAAGCAAAGGGATTCGTATGTAGCATTTCTGGATCTGGAGAAGGCATATGATAGAGTTGATAGAGATGCTCTGTGGAAGGTACTAGGAATATATGGTGTGGGAGGCAAGTTGTTAGAAGCAGTGAAAAGTTTTTATCGAGAATGTAAGGCATGTGTACGTGTAGGAAGAGAGGAAAGTGATTGGTTCTCAGTGAATGTAGGTTTGCGGCAGGGGTGTGTGATGTCTCCATGCTTGTTTAATTTGTTTATGGATGAGGTTGTTAGGGAGGTGAATGCAAGAGTTTTGGAAAGAGGGGCAAGTATGCAGTCTGTTGGGGATGAGAGAGCTTGGGAAGTTAGTCAGTTGTTGTTCGCTGATGATACAGCGCTGGTGACTGATTCATGTGAGAAACTGCAGAAGCTGGTGACTGAGTTTGGTAAAGTGTGTGAAAGAAGAAAGTTAAGAGTAAATGTGAATAAGAGCAAGGTTATTAGGTACAGTAGGGTTGAGGGTCAAGTCAATTGGGAGGTAAGCAAAAAACTGGAGGAAGTAAAGTGTTTTAGATATCTGGGAGTGGATCTGGCAGCGGATGGAACCATGGAAGTGGAAGTAAATTATTAGGTGGGGGAGGAGGCGAAAATCCTGGGAGCCTTGAAGAATGTTTGGAAGTCGAGAACATTATCTCGATAAGCAAAAATGGGTATGTTTGAAGGAATAGTGGTTCCAGCAATGTTGTATGGTTGCGAGGTGTGGGCTATGGATAGAGTTGTGCGCAGGAGGGTGGATGTGCTGGAAATGAGATGTTTGAGGACAATATGTGGTGTGAGGTGGTTTGATCGAGTAAGTAATGTAAGGGTAAGAGAGATGTGTGGAAATAAAAAGAGCGTGGTTGAGAGAGCAGAAGAGGGTGTTTTGAAATGGTTTGGGCACATGGAGAGAATGAGTGAGGAAAGATTGACCAAGAGGATATATGTGTCGGAGGTGGAGGGAACGAGGAGAAGAGGGAGACCAAATTGGAGGTGGAAAGATGGAGTGAAAAGGATTTTGTGTGATCGGGGCCTGAACATGCAGGAGGGTGAAAGGAGGGCAAGGAATAGAGTGAATTGGAGCGATGTGGTATACAGGGGTTGACGTGCTGTCAGTGGATTGAATCAAGGCATGTGAAGCGTCCGGGATAAACCATGGAAAGCTGTGTAGGTATGTATATTTGCGTGTGTGGACGTGTGTATGTACATGTGTATGGGGGGGGGTTGGGCCATTTCTTTCGTCTGTTTCCTTGCGCTACCTCGCAAACGCGGGAGACAGCGACAAAGTATAAGAAAAATATATATATATATATATATATATATATATATATAGACATCTATATATCTCCCTGGGGATGGGGGAGAAAGAATACTTTCCACGTATTTTCTGCGTGTCGTACAAGGCGACTAAAAGGGGAGGGATAAGTGGGCTTGAAATCCTCCCCTCCCGTTGGGAAATGACCGGTATAGGCGCCCTTGCTCATGGATGTGAGACGAAGGGTATTCGAGTACATAGTATTCGAATAGTTATTTCCTATTAGCCAGGCCCATAGCCTAGCGGTAGCATTCCCGCCTGTTACATAAGGGTCCCGGGTTCGATCCTGGCTGGTGGAGGTTTGTATTTCCTATGAAGGTGCGCGTTCATATGCACTTTGCTCGTGTATATATATATATATATATATATACATATATATATATATATATGGACTCCAGTGGTGTAGCGGTTAGCGTTTCGACCGTGACGCATTCACGGGCCGCCCAAGGTGGATCGCATAGGTTCGAATCCTGGATGCTGCGGTCGGTCCGCAGTCAACCAAGCTGTTCATCCACCTCTAGATACTGGACGATAAAATGGATAGCTGGCTTAAGCTAGGGTGTAGATATATATACAGCATTAATGGGATGGCTTTTAAGAGGGCCTCAGCTGCCCGTGCCGCCTCAGCTAACATAAACGAAACATATTTATTTATATATCATACTTAACCGCCGTCTCCCGCATTAGCGAGGTAGCGCAAGGAAATAGACGAGGAATGGCCCAACCCACACACATACACATGTATATACACAAACGCCCACGCACGCACATATACATACATATAGATATACATACATATACATACACAGACATATACGTATATACACATGGACATATCCATACTTGCTACCTTCATCCAATCCCGTCGCCACCCCGCCACACACGAAATAGCCCACATGAACATCGCTGATATCAACGATGAATACCTTCACATATAACAAAAAAGTGGCTTTTCGCTGCATACTTCGGGTGGGAATGAACTCTTCAGCGATATTAGATGGTCCTTTTTTTTCAACGCTAGAATGCAATTGGAAAAATCATTCAAAAAGGCTTAAAATGAGGACAAGTATGAGACAAAGGAGCAACATCCTGACAGTGGCCTCTCGCTGTTAAACAATACAGTCGAGCATCTTATATAAGTAGCGTTGTCTCGTCGCCCGTAGATGCAGCTGACAGGAAGTCCCAAGATAAGTTAAATTAGGTTGTCTGATGAATATGCAAATTACGAAGGCTCTTAGAAATTCTAAACCAGGTTTGTTGCCGAGGAAAAAATAGAAAAACAGGTTTAAAGATTTCTACTGTATGACATCTCATTTCGGAGATGAGGGATCAAGGGGGTTCAGCCATCAGACAGACATATAGATAGACAGACAGGTAGACAGACAAGCGGTTGGACGCACAAAACACTCCCATGGACCTCCGTGGTGTGATGGTTAGCGTTACTGACCATGAGGCAGAACGGGACTGCTTGGGGTAGAACATGCATGGATTCTACACTTGACCCAGGTGTTCGTCCTCCTCTCGGTGTCGGTCGATAAAAGTGTGTGTGTGTGTGTGTGTGTATAGTAATAAAGACATTATATATATATATATATATATATATATATATATATATATATATATATATATATATATATATATATATATATATATATATTGGAAAGGATCACTATTTTGCGCGTGATCAAGATATTCCTATGAGTCCAAGGGGAAAATGAAACACGAAAAGTTCCCAAGTGCACTCTCGTGTAATAATCACATCATCAGGGGAGACACAAGAGAGAATTATAACAGTCAGTTGATATACATCGAAGAGACGAAGCTAGCTCAAATTACAGAGGTATAAGTTTGTTGAGTATTCCCGGTAAATTACATGGGAGGGTATTGATTGAGAGGGTGAAGGCATGTACAGAGCATCAGATTGGGGAAGAGCAGTGTGGTTTCAGAAGTGGTAGAGGATGTGTGGATCAGGTGTTTGCTTTGAAGAATGTATGTGAGAAATACTTAGAAAAGCAAATGGATTTGTATGTAGCATTTATGGATCTGGAGAAGGCATATGATAGAGTTGATAGAGATGCTCTGTGGAAGGTATTAAGAATATATGGTGTGGGAGGCAAGTTGTTAGAAGCAGTGGAAAGTTTTTATCGAGGATGTAAGGCATGTGTACGTGTAGGAAGAGAGGAAAGTGATTGGTTCTCAGTGAATGTAGGTTTGCGGCAGGGGTGTGTGATGTCTCCATGGTTGTTTAATTTGTTTATGGATGGGGTTGTTAGGGAGGTGAATGCAAGAGTTTTGGAAAGAAGGGCAAGTATGAAGTCTGTTGTGGATGAGAGAGCTTGGGAAGTTAGTCAGTTGTTGTTCGCTGATGATACAGCGCTGGTGGCTGATTCATGTGAGAAACTGCAGAAGCTGGTGACTGAGTTTGGTAAAGTGTGTGAAAGAAGAAAGTTAAGCGTAAATGTGAATAAGAGCAAGGTTATTAGGTACAGTAGGGTTGAGGGTCAAGTCAATTGGGAGGTAAGTTTGAATGGAGAAAAACTGGAGGAAGTAAAGTGTTTTAGATATCTGGGAGCGGATCTGGCAGCGGATGGAACCATGGAAGCGGAAGTGAATCATAGGGTGGGGGAGGGGGCTAAAATCCTGGGAGCCTTGAAGAATGTGTGGAAGTCGAGAACATTATCTCGGAAAGCAAAATGGGTATGTTTGAAGGAATAGTTGTTCCAACAATGTCGTATGGTTGCGAGGCGTGGGCTATGGATAGAGTTGTGCGCGGGAGGATGGATATGCTGGAAATGAGATGTTTGAGGACAATGTGTGGTGTGAGGTGGTTTGATCGAGTAAGTAATGCAAGGGTAAGAGAGATGTGTGGAAATAAAAAGAGCGTGGTTGAGAGAGCAGAAGAGGGTGTTTTGAAATGGTTTAGGCACATGGAGAGAATGAGTGAGGAAAGATTGACCAAGAGGATATATGTGTCGGAGGTGGAGGGAACGAGGAGAAGTGGGGGACCAAATTGGAGGTGGAAAGATGCAGTGAAAAAGATTTTGTGTGATCGGGCCTGAACATGCAGGAGGGTGAAAGGAGGGCAAGGAATAGAGTGAATTGGAGCGATGTGGTATACCGGGGTTGACGTGCTGTCAGTGGATTGAATCAAGGCATGTGAAGCGTCTGGGGTAAACCATGGAAAGTTGTGTGGGGCCTGGATGTGGAAAGGGAGCTGTGGTTTCGGGCATTATTGCATGACAGCTAGAGACTGAGTGTGAACGAATGGTGCCTTTGTTGTCTTTTCCTAGTGCTACCTCGCACACATGAGGGGGGAGGGGGATGGTATTCCATGTGTGGCGAGGTGGTGATGGGAATGAATAAAGGCAGACAGTGTGAATTGTGTGCATGGGTATATATGTATGTGTCTGTGTGTGTATATATATGTGTACATTGAGATGTATAGGTATGTATTTTGCGTGTGTGGACGTGTATGTATATACATGTGTATGGGGTTGGGTTGGGCCATTTCTTTCGTCTGTTTCCTTGCGCTACCTCGCAAACGCGGGAGACAGCGACAAAGCAAAATAAAATGATAAATAAGTAAATGAATATGTAATGTTAAAGAGACGGGGCAATATGAGTGTAAAACTCTCTCAGTAGCACAAATATAGTAAGCACAAACAGAACAGTTGACCACGTAGGTACATACGTTCGTAAAGTCTTCGGTACACAAGGGAAAACCATCTTTTGATCAAGATAACTTTATTACAAATAACCTTTCATGTCTTAATCAACGCTAATTAACACTTATTATCTCTCCCAAGCCCTAACTCGCAGCTCCATAACGTTATCAAAATGTACGAAAATTTGAACTTTGTCATACTCGTTTTATTTCGCAGACCCTCCGCGAAAGTTAGGAGGGTAGACTTGTTTAAATCGTGTTAATATATGCTCTCTCTCTCTCTCTCTCTCTCTCTCTCTCTCTCTCTCTCTCTCTCTCTCTCTCTCTCTCTCTCTCACGAAGCGAGGGAATTTTCCTCTAGGGTTACTTCTCGTGTTTTGCTCGACGTGCTATGGGGATGGAGTTCATCCCTGTGGCTTCTTGACTTCTTCCTTTATTTCTCGCTGAAAAATCCTTGTGAACGTCTACTGGTGTGTTGATTACACACACACACACACACACACACACACACACACACACACAAACACACACAGTACAGCTTCGTCAAAGAACTCCCTTTACAGGAGTTCATCCTCTTCATCCTGCTCACGGCCAATGAGAGGAGGTTGGGTGGGTGTTGGGGCTCCACCGTACCTGGGCTCAAGGGGACAAAAGGGGAGCCCAGGGAATTTCCTGGAATCGCAGAACATGTTGGCACATATCGAGGACCAGGAGGATCCACACATTTCTGGTGCGTCTATAAAGTTCAAATACTCTTCCAGCACACGTGAAGCAGACACGACCCACGGTTGAAAACTGTGCTGGATAAAAACACAATGACTAATGCAGGAGGGAAGGAAGGAAGGAAGAGCGCGCGGGGGAGAAAGAATCTTGGTACCTTCTGATATTATCTCTCTCAGAGGCCCTGAATCCCTGCTCATGAATGTAGCTCACCAGTGGCGCTGTGAGAGCCACTATATGAGGGATAATGATAATGATAATGATGATAATAATAATAGTAATGATAATAATAATAATAATAATAATAATAATAATAATAATAATAATAATAATAATGATAATAATAGTAATGATAATGATGATGATAATAATAATGATAATAATAATAATAATAATAATAATAATAATAGTAATGATAATGATGATAATAATAATAGTAATGATAATAATAATAATAATAATAATAATGATAATAATAATAATAATAATAATAATAATAATAATAATAATAATAGTAATGATAATGATGATAATAATAATAATAATAATAATAATAATAATAATAATAATAATAATAATAATAATAATAATGATAATAATAATAATGATAATGATAATAATAATAATAATAATAATAATAATAATAATAATAATAATAATAATAATAATAATGATTAAAATAATGATTATATTTACAATGATAAAGATAGCAATAGTAAAGATAATAATGATAACAATAATAATAACAATAATGAATATAATGACGATAATAATGATAATACTAATGATGATAATAATAATATGAAAATGAAGATAACAATGATAGTAATACTAATATTAATAAAGATAATAATAATGATAATAATAACAATAATAATGATAATAATGATAATAATGATCATAATTATCATAATGATAATGATGAAAATAATAATGATAGTAATAACAATGATAATAATATTAATAATAATGATTATTATGATGATAATAGTAAGAATAATGATAATGATAGTAACAATAATAATAATAATAATAATAATAATAATAATAATAATAATAATAATAATAATAATGATAATAATAATAATAGTTATAATGATAATAATAATAATAATAATAATAATAATAATAATAATAATAATAATGATAATAATAATAATAATTATAATAATAATAATGATAATAATAATAATAATAATAATAATAATAATAATAATAATAATGATAATGATAAAAATTATAATAATAACAATGATAATAATGATATTGATAATGATAACAATAATAACAATAATAGCATTGATAATGATGATAATGATGATATTAATGATAATGATAATGATAATAATAATGCAGAGGTGAGTAATGTGGCAGTTGAGGGAATAATTGGTGTACATGGGGTGTTCAGTGTTGTAGATGGAAAGGGTGAAGAGCTTGTAGATTTTCGTGCTGAAAAAGGCCTGGTGATTAGGAATACCTGATTTAAAATGAGAGATATAGATAAGTATACGTATGTAAGTAGGAGAGATGGCCAGAGAGCGTTATTGGATTACATGTTAATTGATAGGCGCGCGAAAGAGAGACTTTTGGATGTGAATGTGCTGAGAGGTGCAACTGGAGGGATGTCTGATCATTACTTTGTGGAGGCGAAATCGAAGATTTGTAGAGGTTTTCAGAAAGAAGAGAGAATGTTGGGGTGAAGAGAGTGGTGAGAGTAAGTGGGCTTGTGAAGGAGACTTGTGTCAGGAAGTACTGGGAGAGACTGAGTAGAAAATGGAAAAAGGTGAGAACAAAGGAGGTAAGGGGAGTGGGGAGGAATGGGATGTATTTAGGGAAGCAGTGATGGCTTGTGCAAAAGATGCTTGTGGCATGAGAAGCGTGGGAAATGGCCAGATTAGAAAGGGTAGTGAGTGGTGGGATGAAGAAGTAAGATTATTAGTGAAAGAGAAGAGAGAGGCATTTGACCGATTTCTGCAGGGAAACAATGCAAATGACTGGGAGATGTATAAAAGAAAGAGGCAGGAGGTCAAGAGAAAGGTGCAAGAGGTGAAAAAGAGGGCAAATGAGAGTTGGGTTGAGAGAGTATCATTAAATTCTAGGGAGAATAAAACGATGTTTTGGAAGGAGGTAAATAAAGTGCGTAAGACAAGGGAACAAATGGACAAATGGGAACATCAGTGAAGGGGGCTAATGGGGAGGTGATAACGAGTAGAGGTGATGTGAGAAGATGGAGTGAGTATTTTGAAGGTTTATTGAATGCGTTTGATGATAGAGTGGCAGATATAGGGTGTTTTGGTCGAGGTGGTGTGCAAAGTGAAAGGGTTGGGGAGAATGATTTGGTAAACAGAGAAGAGGTAGTAAAAGCTTTGCGGAAGATGAAAACCGGCAAGGCAGCGGGTTTGGACGGTATTGCAGTGGAATTTATCAAAAAAGGAGTGACTGTATTGTTGACTGTTTGGTGAGGTTATTCAATGTATGTATGACTCATGGTGAGGTGCCTAAGGAATGGAGGAATGCTTGCATAGTGCCATTGTACAAAGGCATAGGGGATAAAAGTGAGTGCTCAAATTACAGAGGTATAAGTTTGTTGAATATTCCTGGTAAATTATATGGGAGGGTATTGATTGAGAGGGTGAAGGCATGTACAGAGCATCAGATTGGGGAAGAGCAGTGTGGTTTCAGAAGTGTTAGAGGATGTGTGGATCAGGTGTTTGCTTTGAAAAATGTATGTGAGAAATACTTAGAAAAGCAAATGGATTTGTATGTATTATTTATGGACCTGGATAAGGCATATGATAGAGTTGATAGAGATGCTCTGTGGAAGGTATTAATAATATATGGTGTGGGAGGCAAGTTGTCAGAAGCAGTGAAAAGTTTTTATCGAGGATGTAAGGTGTGTGTACGTGTAGGAAGAGAGGAAAGTGATTGGTTCTCAGTGAATGTTGGTTTGCGGCAGGGGTGCGTGATGTGTCCATGGTTGTTTAATTTGTTTATCGGTGGGGTTGTCAGGGAGGTGAATGCAAGAGTTTTGGAAAGAGGGGCAAGGATGCAGTCTGTTGTGGATGAGAGAGCTTGGGAAGTGAGTCAGTTGCTGTTTGCTGATGATACAGCGCTGGTGGCTGATTCGGGTGAGAAACTGCAGAAACAGGTGACTGAGTTTGGTAAAGTATGTGAGAGAAGAAAGCTTAGAGTAAATGTGAATAAAAGCAAGGTTATTAGGTACAGTAGAGTTGAGGAACAAGTCAATTGCAAGGAAAGTTTGAATTGAGAAAAACTGGAGGAAGCGAAGTGTTTTAGATATCTGGGAGTTGATCTGGCAGCGGATGGAATCATGGAAGTGGAAGTGAATCATAGGGTGGGGGAGGGGGCGAAAGTTCTGGGAGCGATGAAAAATGTGTGGAAGTCGAAAACGTTGTCTTGGAGAGCGAAAATGGGTATGTTTGAAGGAACAGTGGTTCCAATAATGTTATATAATTGCGAGGCGTGGGCTATAGATAGAGTTGTGCGGAGGAGGGTGGATGTGCTGGAAATGAGATGTTTGAGGACAATATGTGGTGTGAGGTAGTTTGATCGAGTAAGTAATGAAAGGGTAAGAGAGATGTGTGGAAATAAAGAGAGTGTGGTTGAGAGAGCAGAAGAGGGTGTTCTGAAATAATTTGGCTACATGGAGAGAATGAATGAGGAAGGAATGACCAAGAGGATATATGTGTCAGAGGTGGTGGGAACGAGGAGAGGTGGGACACCAAACTGGAGATGGAAAGATGGAGTGAAAAAGATTTTGAGTGATCGTGTCCTGAACATGCAGGAGGGTGAAAGGCATGCAAGGAATAGAGTGAACTGGAACGATGTGGTATATCGGGGTCGACGTGCTGTCAATGGATTGAATCAGGGCATGTCAAGCGTCTGGGGTAAACCATGGAAAGTTCTGTGGGTCCTGGATGTGGAAAGGGAGCCGTGGTTTCGGTGCATTATACTTGACAGCGAGAGACTGAGTGTGAACGAATGTGGCCTTTGTTGTCTTTTCCTAGCGCTACCTCGCACACATGAGGGGGGAGGGGGTTGTTATTCCATGTGAGGCGGGGTGGCGATGGGAATGAACAAAGGCAGACAGTATGAATTATGTACATGTGTATATATATGTATGTCTGTGTGTGTATACATATGTATACGTGATATGTATAAGTATGTATATTTGCGTGTGTGTACGTGTATGTATATACATGTGTCTGTGGGTGGGTTGGGCCATTCTTTCGTCTGTTTCCTTGCACTACGTCGCTAACGCGGGAGACAGCGACAAAGTAAAATAAATAAATGAATATATATATATATATATATATATATATATATATATATATATATATATATATATATATATATATATATATACATATAAATGTATACACCATGTCTTTACTCCCATGTGTATATAAAACATACACACACACACACACACACACACACACACACACACACAGAAACGCAGCAGCCTAAGCCAGATACCCATTTGTCGACCAATCTTGAGGAGAGGATGAACACATGGATTGGGTGTGGGACGAATGCAGCGCCATGGATTCGAACTATGGGGTTCCGACCCGGACAGGCCCGTGTTGACTCATGTGTGTGTGTGTGTGTGTGTGTGTGTGTGTGTGTGTGTGTGTGTGTGTGTGTGTGTGTGTACTTTTTTACTCATGTATATCTGTTTGAGCATTCATGACATACGAAATCTTATGCATAGAAGGTAAAGTTTAAGTTAATAAGTGCAAAAACACGTAATACTTAAATACAGGTATAGAGTTCAGAACACCGATCCTCTGTGATACTTTCTATTCTAAGGTCGAATGATTACGAGTTGTGAGTCCACCAGACTCATAATATTCTCACACCCAAAGTTTTTACCCATAATATCAAACCCTACTGTCCCTACGTACATTACTATTGATACTCACAAACCCCCCTACTCACAAAACTCATAATATTCTTCCCTACACGAATCTTTCTACGATGGTAATTTCGAAGGTTCTAATATCATCTGTGTGTCTCTCTCTCTTCATCACAGGGCGTGTCCATCTTCGTCTCGGCCTACACCTTAGTGGCCATCAGCCTCGACCGATACCTAGCCATCATCTACCCTCTGCGACCCCGAATGACCCGCCTGCAGGCCAAGGTCATCATCGCCCTGGTGTGGGGATCGGCCCTGCTGACGACCTTACCCATAGCACTCTTCTCAAGGCTGGATCCAACTGGTGAGGGCTGGTGGTCAAGGGCCGCCTTGATAAGGGCTCGTTGAACGCTGGTGTTGTCATGGTTCTGAGTGAGGTCTTCTGTTGGTGTCACTTTGCTTCATTGCATCTCATATATATATATATATATATATATATATATATATATATATATATATATATATATATATATATATATATATATATATATATATATATTTTCCTGTCCCTGTCTCCTCTGTCTGTCTGTCTGTCTGTCTCCTCTCTCTCTTCTCTCTTTCTCTCTTCTTCTATCATAACACTTCCCTCTCTGTCTTTGCCTACCTCATTCACTCCCATCCCAACGTCCTCCTCTGCTTCCTCATCCCTCATACCATCAAGGTAGCCCTCATTCTACGACTTGCAAGACTTCCTCAACACACAGTTCTCCTCCCGCCTCCTCTGTACAAGGACTGCACACGCCACGAGCCTCAGGGTGCAAGGCTAAGGCGCCACAGATTAAAGAAATTTCGTAAGAGAAGCCCCTTGGCTGAATGATGAGAAAGATAGCGAAGATTTCAAAAGAGATATTTGAAGATATTGTATTGATCTTCTACAGGATCTTCTGCCCTTGGTAACAAAATAAGATGGATTAGAGGCAGCGAAGATGAAAAAAAAACTAAAAGCAAGAACCAAGGAACAAATTAATTTTTTTTTTCGTCAGTTTCGACGACGCCTTCGTCAGGAGAACAGGTTTTCCTGAAAATGTCTTGGTCGAAAATGGTTGAGATGAACATCCTCGTAGCTCCTGCTATCGCTGATATCTTTCTCTCCTCCCACTAAGGTAAAAGATAACCCAAAACCACTGAAGATATCTTTTTCTCTCCCCCACTAAGGTAAAAGATAACCCAAAACCACTGGAGATATCTTTTTCTCCCCAACTATGGTAAAAGATAACCCAAACCCACTGAAGATATCATTTTCCTCTATCTCTAAAAAGGATCTAAGGTACGTGTTGATGTGGTGGCCCGTGTTTATATCAAATAATCCCTGATGGCAGAAGAAGTTCGAGAGAGGGGAAAATACACAGAACACATCCTCTTTTTTTATATTTCCCCCACTCCTCCCTCACCCTCACAGCGAGGGGCGTTGGCTGGGGGGAGAGGGATGATTCCATTGGCGATGGAGTCAAAAGATGTTTAGGAAGGGCCGACGTGAGGCGAGTCCTAGATAGGACGCTCCTGTAGGAGTGAGAGCAGACGAAGGAAAGGAGTTTTTTCTTTTTTTGTCTCGCCAAAGTCGATGTCTACCTCGATCTCTTCTCCAGCTAATGAGAGGAGATAGATAGATAGATAGATAGATAGATAGATAGGTTAGGAAAGATGTTTAGGAAGGGCCGACGTGAGGCGAGTCCTAGATAGGACGCTCTTGTAGGAGTGAGAGCAGACGAAGGAAAGGAGTTTTTTTCTTTTTTTTGTCTCGCCAAAGTCGATGTCTACCTCGATCTCTTCTCCAGCTAATGAGAGGAGATAGATAGATAGATAGATAGATAGATAGATAGATAGATAGATAGATAGAGAGAGAGAGAGAGAGAGAGAGAGAGAGAGAGAGAGAGAGAGAGAGAGAGAGAGAGAGAGAGAGAGAGAGAGAGAGGAACTAAGGACCATCTCTCGAGGACAAAGAAGAGCGTAGCTGGCACAACAGCTGGCACAGCAGCTGCTGCAACAGCTGGCACAACAGCTGGCACACCAGCTGGGACAACGACTGGGACAGCAGCTGGCACAGCAGCTGGCACAACAGCTGGCATAAAAGCTAGCCCAACAGCTGGCACAACAGCTGATACAACAGCAGCTGATACAACAGCTGGCGCAACAGCTGGCACAACAGCTGATACAAACAGCTGGTCATAAACCTAAGAGTTACCTTACCCCTCCTATAATGCTACGTGCAGCTGTAATCAAAATGCTGTTGCACGCAGCTGTGAACACACAGACGCTGGCGAGACCAACGAACTTCACAGCACAGCTGACGTGGGTCCCACGGACGGGTACGCTGTAAGCATAGCGAAGTAGATCATACGTAAGACGCTCAGGGAGGACGCGTTCAATGTACGGCAGTGGCGATTATAACAACGTCTCCTGCCTGAACTCCCAGTCCTTCGTCACTCCAAACCCTCACTCCCCAGCCACCAACCCGGTCCCTCATTGAACATGAGTAGTAGGGGTATGAACACCGCTCAAGGGCTACCCCTCACTCCTCTCTGTCTGTCTGTCTCTCTCTGTCTGTCTGTCTGTCTGTCTGTCTGTCTCTCTCTCTCTCTCTCTCTCTCTCTCTCTCTCTCTCTCTCTCTTTCTTTCTCTCTGTCTGTCTGTCTGTCTGTCTGTCTCTCTCTCTCTCTCTCTCTCTCTCTCTCTCTCTCTCTCTCTCTCTCTTGGTTAGTCCTTAACACACACACACACACACACACCGTGTCTTCATTCCTCCCCCACCCCAACCATCTCCCCCACCAACACCCAATCCCCACCTTTCCCCGACCTAATTCCAGGCGACCCAACCCACTATCATTTTCCAGGCAGGTTAACAAGCCTGCCTCACTACATGAGACTAATTAAACATTTTTTTCCCTTTTCTTTTTTTTTAAACGCTTGCGAATGAACCTGTCTTGCCGGCGGTGCATGATTGTACCCAGATGAGAGAGAGAGAGAGAGAGAGAGAGAGAGAGAGAGAGAGAGAGAGAGAGAGAGAGAGAGAGAGAGAGAGAGAGAGAGAGAGAGAGAGAGAGCCTCTGCATGGCGTACCCCAGCCCCCAAATGGTGTATCGTAGCCTCCACATAGTGTACCCCAGCCTCCACACGATGTACCACAACCTCCACACTGTTTAACGCATCCTCCACACGGTGTGCTAAAACCACCACACAGCGTACCTTAACCTCCACACGGTTTAACACATCCCCCATACGACGTACAGCAATCTCCACACGGTGTACCAAAAACCTCCACACGGTGTAAGACATCCTCAACGAGGCGTGCCACACCCTCCACAAGGCTTATATCACATCCTCCACACGGCGTACCACATCCTCCACACTGTCTACCACAACCATTCCCGGAGCGAAGCGCTCATGCAAATACCCTCCCTACCTCACACATATCATGCTATTAAGACTCGGACGCCCACATGGAACTCGCACGAAATATATAGAAGCAAACATAGAGGCCTCTGTTCTGGCTGGAGCAACAGCTTGGCTCAACTGATGATTTCAGTGGGAACACAATTCCTAGGACGCGTTATTCAGTGGTACTCAGGTCCACTTTACACCGTGAAAACATTAATGACACACACACACACAAAAAAGATTCAGTTTTTGATGTAACCCCAGTACAATCAGGTGTGTTATTCACATCACTGGAGCTTACTAGTACAATCAAATCTATGTTTACATATTTCATTTCTTTCCGTTTTGATTTTGTGTATGATTTATAGTTCACTGAACACAATGGTGATATGTCATGCTGAATAATACATGTTTTGCTTTTTTTTATTTTTGCGACATTTGATTAAATTTCCCCCGCATGATTTTATGAACAGGATATCAAAGGGACAGATGTGACAAGAAAAAAAAAAAGCAAATAAAAAAAGATACTATCTTTGTCCTTTATGATTAATATGGAATAATCATTTCTAACTGGTGTTAGTTAATCGTTTGATTAGATACACACTCAATGATTATCATGAGAGAATAAACCTCAAAATATCTTTTTTTATAATCATGCGAAGCTGTGATATTCTCTGATCTTCCTCCCCATATGTACTTATGTATGTGGCTGATATCAGCAAGCATTTGACCCCATCCCTGGACGTATCCATTTACACAAACACTTGCCACAGATCTTCTTAGAAATGACAAAATAATCGTTGGCTTAATTCACTTTCCTGGATTGCTAGGCTAGGGTATAAGACACGGACACAGTTCTAGAATATTTTGACCTCTACAAAAGAGTTCTCAAGGGAATGGTCATATTAGACCATCTGTTGATTTTCTATGTCCCCTCCACACACACACACACACACACACACACACACACACACACACACACACACACACATCTATCCTCACAAACCGAAGTGTTAAACGACCCCTCATATGCAAATGGCCAAACTGTTACCTCAAAACACGCAAAACAAAATCATGCAAATAGAACAATGGCTTTCACACACGAAAATGTGAATTACGCACGGGACCTAACAAATGATTTAACTTCAAGGCTTATGGTTGAAAAACTTGTTTGCATTTTAAACTTAGGACGAAATTTCCCAAGAGTTGATATTAATGGTTCTAATTAGCCGAGAAATGAATGCAGGTTTGATTAGCGGAGAGAGAGAGAGAGAGAGAGAGAGAGAGAGAGAGAGAGAGAGAGAGAGAGAGAGAGAGAGAGAGAGAGAGAGACAAAGATTCATTCAGAGCGAAAGACAAAACACAGTTTATCCCATAACGTTCGAAGCAAATGAGCCATGTACTTAACTTTTTACCACTGCTAATCAAAATCAATTTAGCCTTAAAAAAGAAATCTCAAAATATCACAACAGAAAATATCTCTAATGCATATTCTTTATATGTACTGCGTTGCTGTGATACACAGGTGAACACCAGAACATCACTAGTATAGTAGACGTTTACTTCAAACCATCGTCTGCCGTGTAATGTGCCAAGCCTCACAAAAATTCCCATTCTTTAGCCAGACAAGAACGAAACTCTACGGGAAATGACAGCCATATTTCACTACATAAAACCTTTTCGTCAGTTTACCTTACCCTATATTCACAGATTAACAACTCCCTTAGGGCCAATTCTTATGCACAAACTCTGGTTTTACCAAAGACATTGTTTTTAAGGTCACCTTAAGCCCATTGCTGCGCTACTTCCAGCAGCAAGGATGTGTAGACTCCTTTGGAGTGAGAAGTTCTTTGACGAGACTCGACCGTCCTCACATAGCGGCCTCCAGTGACAAAGATTCGAACCTCGTACCATATGCGTGGTAACTTGGTGTTCTAACCACTCAGCCATGCTGCCCATAACAGGGAAATGACTATTCGATAACTAGTAACCAGTGATCAGCGCACAAAGCTACCACGCATGTGGTACTAGGTTCGAATCCTTGCTACTGAAGGTTATCATGTGTTTTTTATAGTTATTTTCTGTATTTAATTTGCTTTGTCGCTGTCTCCCGCGTTAGCGAAGTAGCGCAAGGAAACAGACGAAAGAATGGCCCAACCCACCCCCATACACATGTACATACATACACGTCCACACACGCACATATACATACCTATACATCTCAACGTATACATATATATACACACACAACCATATACATATATACATAGTGCATAATTCATACTGTCTTCCTTTATTTATTCCCCGCCACCCCGCCACACATGAAATAACATCTCCCTCCCCCCTCATGTGCGCAAGGTAGTGCTATGAAAAGGCAACAAGGGACACATTCGTTCACACTCAGTCTCTAGCAGTCATGTAATAATGCCCGAAACCACAGCTCCCTTTCCACATCCAGGCCCCACAAAACTTTCCATGGTTTACCCCAGATGCTTCACTTGCCCTGGTTCAATCCATTGACAGCACGTCGACCCCGATATACCACATCGTTCCAATTCACTCTATACCTTTCACGCCTTTCACCCTCCTGCATGTTCAGGTCCCGATCACTCAAAATCTTTTTCACTCCACCTTTCCACTTCCAATTTGGTCTCCCACTTCTCCTCATTCCCTCCACCTCTGACACATATATCCTCTTCATCAATCTATCCACACTCATTCTCTCCATGTGACCAAACCATTTCAAAACACCCTCTTCTGCTCTCTCAACCACACTCTTTTTCCTACCACTCATCTCTCTTACCCTTTCATTACTTACTCGATCAAACTACCTCACACCACATATTGTCCTCAAACATCTCATTTCCAGCACACCCACACTCCTCCGCACAACTCTATCTATAGCCCACGCCTCGCAACCATATAACATTGTTGGAACCACTATTCCTTCAAACATACCCATTTTCCTTTCCAAGATAACGTTCTCGACTTCCACACATTTTTCAACGCTCCCAGAACTTTCGCCCCCTCCAGTACCCTATGATTCACGTCCGCTTCCATGGTTCCATCCGCTGCCAAATCCACTCCCAGAAATCTAAAACACTTCACTTCCTCCAGTTTTTCTTTATTCAAACTTACCTCCCAATTGACTTGTATCTCAATCCTATTGTACCTAATAACCTTGCTTTTATTCACATTTACTCTCAGCTTTCTTCTTTCACACACTTTACCAAACTCAGTCACCAGCTTCTGCAGTTTCTCACCCGAATCAGCCACCAGCGCTGTATCATCAGCGAAGAACAACTGACTCACTTCCCAAGCTCTCCCATCCACAACAGACTGCATACTTGCCCCTCTTTCCAAAACTCTTGCATTCACCTCCCTATCAACCCCATCCATAAACAAATTAAACAATCATGGAGACATCACACACCCCTGCCGCAAACCTACATTCACTGAGAACCAATCACTTTCTTCTCTTCCTACTCGTACACATGTCTTACATCCTCGATAAAAACTTTTCACTGTTTCTAACAACTTGCCTCCCACACCATATATTCTTAATACCTTCCACAGATCATCTCTATCAACTCTATCATATGCCTTCTACAGATCCATAAATGCTACATACAAATCCATTTGCTTTTCTAAGTATTTCTCGCATACATTCTACCACTTCTGAAACCACACTGCTCTTCCTCAATCTGATGCTCTGTACATGCCTTCACCCTCTCAATCAATACCCTCCCATATAATTTCCCAGGAATACTCAACAAACGTATACCTCTGTAATTTCAGCACTCACTCTTATTTCCTTTGCCTTTTGCTGGTCACTGAGTTTGGTAAAGTGTGTGAAAGAAGAAAGTTAAGAGTAAATGTGAATAAGAGCAAGGTTATTAGGTACAGTAGGGTTGAGGGTCAAGTCAATTGGGAGTTAAGTTTGAATGGAGAAAAACTGGAGGAAGTAAAGTGTTTTAGACATCTGGGAGTGGATCTGGCAGCGGATGGAACCATGGAAGCGGAAGTAAATCATAGGGTGGGGGAGGGGGCGAAAATCCTGGGAACCTTGAAGAATGTGTGGAAGTCGAGAACATTATCTCGGAAAGCAAAAATGGGTATGTTTGAAGGAATAGTGGTTCCAACAATGTTGTATGGTTGCGAGGCGTGGGCTATGGATAGAGTTGTGCGCAGGAGGGTGGATGTGCTGGAAATGAGATGTTTGAGGACAATATGTGGTGCGAGGTGGTTTGATCGAGTAAGTAATGTAAGGGTAAGAGAGATGTGTGGAAATGAAAAGAGCGTGGTTGAGAGAGCAGAAGAGGGTGTTTTGAAATGGTTTGGGCACATGGAGAGAATGAGTGAGGAAAGATTGACCAAGAGGATATATGTGTCGGAGGTGGAGGGAACGAGGAGAGGTGGGATTCAATCCACTGACAGCACGTCAACCCCGGTATACCACATCGATCCAATTCACTCTATTCCTTGCCCTCCTTTCACCCTCCTGCATGTTCAGGCCCCGATCACACAAAATCTTTTTCACTCCATCTTTCCACCTCCAATTTGGTGTCCCACTTCTCCTCGTTCCCTCCACCTCCGACACATATATCCTCTTGGTCAATCTTTCCTCACTCATTCTCTCCATGTGCCCTAACCATTTCAAAACACCCTCTTCTGCTCTCTCAACCACGCTCTTTTTATTTCCACACATCTCTCTTACCCTTACGTTACTTACTCGATCAAACCACCTCACACCACACATTGTCCTCAAACATCTCATTTCCAGCACATCCACCCTCCTGCGCATAACTCTATCCATAGCCCACGCCTCGCAACCATACAACATTGTTGGAACCACTATTCCTTCTAACATACCCATATATTCATATGTCGTCTTTCTTCCTGTAGAGAATCGTATCTACCAGTCGTACGGACGTGTGGTGTGTCGAGAGATGTGGCCAGACGAGTCACTCCGCAAATCGTACACCATGACACTGATGGTCCTCCAGTACTTTCTCCCCCTCGTCGTCCTCATCTACACCTACTCCAGGTTAGTGGTCCTCGAATACTGTACTACCTCTTAAAGGTGGTCCTCGAATACTGGACTACCTCTTCAAGGTGATCCTCGACTACTGTACTACCTCTTAAAGGTGGTCCTCAAATACTGGACTACCTCTTCAAGGTGATCCTCGACTAGTGTACTACCTCTTAAAGGTGGTCCTCGAATACTGGACTACCTCTTCAAGGTGATCCTCGACTACTGTACTACCTCTTAAAGGTGGTCCTCGAATACTGGACTACCTCTTCAAGGTGATCCTCGACAACTGTACTACCTCGTAAAGCTGGTCCTCGAATACTGGACTACCTCTTCAAGGTGATCCTCGAGTACTGTACTACCTCGTAAAGGTGGTCCTCGAATACTGGACTACCTCTTAGAGGTGATCCTCTACTACTGTACTACCATCTGTAGGCTATCCTCGAGTACTGTGCTATCTCCTGAAAGTGGACCTCAAATACTGTACTATCTCTTGAAGGTCATCCTCGACTATTGTACTACCTTCTGAAGATGGTCCTTGACTACTGCATTACATAATAAAGGTGGTCCTCGAGTACCGCTTCCCTCAATGCCAGGTAAGTGGTCCTCGAGTGCTGTATCATCTGTATATGTCCTCCTCGAGTGATGCCTCCCGCTGTCGTCCTCTTCCTCCCCCCAATTCAAGGTTAGTGGTTGTCGAGTTCTACCTCGTATAGGTCGTGTTCGAGGACAACCTCCTGTACGTCGTCCTTTACCACTACCTCCTGCTGGTCTTCTCCAGGTTTGTGGTTGTCGAGTACTACCTTCTCCTTTAGGTTGTCCTCGAAATCTAGGCCTTGAGTGCAAAGTGGCAGTACATACCCCTCACAAGGAGAATGACAGCATCGTAAAGTGAAAAATGAACAAGTCTCTAACCATGACGCGAGATGATCAGCTTTAAGGATGAGTTCATTAACGCAATTATAACGCCAACCAGTCTTCCTCCAACCTCGTAAACACACTACGTAAAGCACATCCACTGCTCATACAGCAGATGTAATGCTTCTATATATTCCTATGAGTCCACGGGGGAAAATGAAACACGAAAATGAAACTTTTCGTTTTTTCATTTTCCCCCGTGGACTCATAGGAATATCTTGATCTACGCGCAAAATTGTGATCCTTTCCAGCTTCTATATATATATATATATATATATATATATATATATATATATATATATATATATATATATATATATATATATAGCTATGTGATATATCTTCTCAAGGTCTATATATCAATGGTGGACGCAATGTGTTGTATATTCACTCCTCTCTCTCTCTCTCTCTCTCTCTCTCTCTCTCTCTCTCTACATTTTGTAACTTTCCGAGGCTATGTTCACCATCTTTTATTTCTTTTTCTCTCCCACGTTCTTTTCCATCTTTCAGGAGTATTAGAATCTGGAGCCGGTCACACCCTCGACCCAAATTCTTTGCTCTTTCATCCTCAACTCTTGGGTAACTTGATGGTCCTTCAGATGAGGGTTAAGGAGTCATTTCTAGCTCTAATGTCCCCTGGTTGTTTGAGTTACGAGGTTAGCAATATATTGTTGCAGAGGTCTCCAGGTCCTGCGGCCAGGTCTTCCCATTGGTGATCTGGTCTCCAGGTCTGCAGGTCATGTCTTCCAACTGGTGACCTGGTCTCCAGTTTGCAGGTCATGTCTTCCTACTGGTGCTCTGGTCTCCAGGTCTGCAGGTCATGTCTTCCTACTGGTGATCTGGCCTTCAGGTCTGCAGGTCATGTCTTCCTACAGGTGATCTGGTCTACAGGTCTTGGGCCAGGTCTTCCCACTGGTGTTCTAGTCTCCAGGTCTGCAGGTCATGTCTTCCCACTGGTATTCTGGTCTACAGGTCCAGCATGAGACTCGATACTCCAGGATCAGGTCTCGTCTCGTCCATGACGAAGGTCACAGCAGCAGTTGACCATACAGGAACCATCTTTGCAACCATCATTTTCTCTGTGTTAAATCAAGTTGTATCAATCTTATGAACCTAAAATATACGTCTGCATATATACATACATATATATATATATATATATATATATATATATATATATATATATATATATATATATATATATATATATATATATATCTGGGGATAAGGGAGAAAGAATACTTCCCACGTATTCCCTGCGTGTCGTAGAAGGCGACTAAAAGGGGAGGGAGCGGGTGGCTGGAAATCCTCCCCTCTCTTTTTTTTTTAATTTTCCAAAAGAAGGAACAGAGAAGGGGGCCATGTGAGGATATTCCCTCAAAGGCCCAGTCCACTGTTCTTAACGCTACCTCGCTGACGCGGGAAATGGCGAATGGTATGAAAGAAAGAATATATATATATATATATATATATATATATATATATATATATATATATATATATATATATATATATATATATATATATCATCTTCATCAGATTTAAGATTCCTCGTTTATATAAATACATTCCTCCTGCTTTTCTTCCTGTATGATAGTGTATGGTATCACTTCAAGAGTTCATGGATCTTCTGAATTAGAAATATTTGAGATCTGATCATCTTCGGTCTCGTTTTCCATTCCCTCCCCACACCAGTCTATCATATCCACTATACTGCCTTCTGTATCGAGTTCACTTCATTGTGGTTAGCATGTGTACATCATGTGTCTTTGTGGATTATCTCTATATGTAAAAGTTCTGTTGTATTCAAGACACTAAGAAGTCTTCAACCTCTGTATTAAGTCTTAAGTGTCATTTAGAATAACCCTTTTGACTGATAGATAGATTTGCTGCATCTATCACCCCGAAGTGGTTTCTCTCCCACGTATATTCACATATGCTTTACTCAGATGACTTCTTCTTCCAAGTGTTTCACTGCACTCTGGACACTGACACAGTGTCTCCTCCTTCCACGTGTTTCACTGCACTCTGGACACTGATACAGTGTCTCCTCTGTGTGTGAACTTCCGCATGCTGTGTTAGAACATGTTTCTGAGTAAAGGAAGTTCTGCATTGTGAACCCTGAAATGGCCGCCTTTCTCTACTGTATGAACTCTCATATGTTTTACTAGATTACCTTTTCAGACTGAAGGATTCATTGCAGTGTGTGAACACTCATATGAATTTTCTCTAGAGTGAACCCTGACATGCTCTACTGAGGTTTTTTTTGTAACTACAGGGGTGTCTTTGGCACTAATCACTGCATTGAACCCCAGGGTGAGATAACAGCTCTTCAGTACCACAAATTAAACCTCCTGGAAGATAACGAGAGCTGCCAGTTGAACCCCCAAGAGACGCCTTTAGACACTAAACACTGGTACTTGAACCCGTCCGAAAGATGTTTTTTGAACTCAAGGGAACGCCGATTGTGCCCTTGATCTTCGAGAGTTGACTCCCAAGGAAAAGACAGTGGTCAATTAACTCTGTTATTTGAACTCCAGTGGTGACTGAACACCATTGGTTGAAACCAAGTGGATGACCCTAGGACCTTAAACACTGCTGGCTGAACCCCAGTGGATGACCCTAGGACCTTAAACACTGCTGGCTGAACCCCAGTGGATGACCCTAGATCATACACGGTATTTGAACACCTGCCTCGATAGTTCAGTACAATGCTAAGACCATACACCTTTGCTTATCAGTGCCTTTAAAAGGGGACAATAATATACGTCGCTGACAAACAAGATACGAAAAGAAATGGAAAGTTTATACATTTTTTTTTCAGTTTTTGAGGCTAGTGGGCATTCGTCATCGGGGAAATTATCTTTTTCTTACAGATACAGATATTCACTTGTTAATCCCATGAGCTAATGGGGCATATTTTTCATCATGAATTCATGAATGATGGATACAAGTCAAGTGGTTGACTGGGCTTTCAAGATAATTAAGAGTTATTGCTGAAGAATCCGTTTTCTATCATGTCTGCATCCTTACGTTACACCAATAATATAATTCGTTTTCTGTATTGCGATTATGTGAGGGGTAAATCCGTTACAGCATATATATATATATATATATATATATATATGAGGATTGGCGGAATGCGTGCGTAGTGCCATTGTACAAAGGCAAAGGGGATAAGAGTGAGTGCTCAAATTACAGAGGTATAAGTTTGTTGAGTATTCCTGGTAAATTATATGGGAGGGTATTGATTGAGAGGGTGAAGGCATGTACAGAGCATCAGATTGGGGGAGAGCAGTGCGGTTTCAGAAGTGGTAGAGGATGTGTGGACCAGGTGTTTGCTTTGAAGAATGTATGTGAGAAATACTTAGAAAAGCAAATGGATTTGTATGTAGCATTTATGGATCTGGAGAAGGCATATGATAGAGTTGATAGAGATGCTCTGTGGAAGGTATTAAGAATATATGGTGTGGGAGGCAAGTTGTTAGAAGCAGTGAAAAGTTTTTATCGAGGATGTAAGGCATGTGTACGTGTAGGAAGAGAGGAAAGTGATTGGTTCTCAGTGAATGTAGGTTTGCGGCAGGGGTGTGTGATGTCTCCATGGTTGTTTAATTTGTTTATGGATGGGGTTGTAAGGGAGGTAAATGCAAGAGTCCTGGAAAGAGGGGCAAGTATGAAGTCTGTTGGGGATGAGAGAGCTTGGGAAGTGAGTCAGTTGTTGTTCGCTGATGATACAGCGCTGGTGGCTGATTCATGTGAGAAACTGCAGAAGCTGGTGACTGAGTTTGGTAAAGTGTGTGGAAGAAGAAAGTTGAGAGTAAATGTGAATAAGAGCAAGGTTATTAGGTACAGTAGGGGTGAGGGTCAAGTCAATTGGGAGGTGAGTTTGAATGGAGAAAAACTGGAGGAAGTGAAGTGTTTTAGATATCTGGGAGTGGATCTGTCAGCGGATGGAACCATGGAAGCGGAAGTGGATCATAGGGTGGGGGAGGGGGCGAAAATTTTGGGAGCCTTGAAAAATGTGTGGAAGTCGAGAACATTATCTCGGAAAGCAAAAATGGGTATGTTTGAGGGAATAGTGGTTCCAACAATGTTGTATGGTTGCGAGGCGTGGGCTATGGATAGAGATGTGCGCAGGAGGATGGATGTGCTGGAAATGAGATGTTTGAGGACAATGTGTGGTGTGAGGTGGTTTGATCGAGTAAGTAACGTAAGGGTAAGAGAGATGTGTGGAAATAAAAAGAGCGTGGTTGAGAGAGCAGAAGAGGGTGTTTTGAAATGGTTTGGGCACATGGAGAGAATGAGTGAGGAGAGATTGACCAAGAGGATATATGTGTCGGAGGTGGAGGGAACGAGGAGAAGAGGGAGACCAAATTGGAGGTGGAAAGATGGAGTGAAAAGGATTTTGTGTGATCGGGGCCTGAACATGCAGGAGGGTGAAAGGAGGGCAAGAAATAGAGTGAATTGGAGTCATGTGGTATACAGGGGTTGACGTGCTGTCAGTGGATTGAAGCAAGGCATGTGAAGCGTCTGGGGTAAACCATGGAAGGCTGTGTAGGTATGTATATTTGCGTGTGTGGACGTGTGTATGTACATGTGTATGGGGGGGGGGGGTTGGGCCATTTCTTTCGTCTGTTTCCTTGCGCTACCTCGCAAACGCGGGAGACAGCGACAAAGTATAAAAAAAAAAAAAAAAAAATATATATATATATATATATATATATATATATATATATATATATATATATATATATATATATATATATTCCTATGAGTCCACGGGGAAAATGAAAAATGAAACACGATAAGTTTTCAAGTGCACTTTCGTGTAATAATCACATCATCAGGGGAGACACAAGAGAGAAATGTAACTGTCACTTGATATACAACGAAGAGACGAAGCTAGGACGCCATATGGTAAACATGCGATTGTCCAAGACAGACAACGAGCGTATCATAAACTTATCATTTTACAAATTTTATCAACAACAAAGTTATCTAATTTGTACAGACCATCACTAATATTAAGATTATAATTCTTTGTGTATTTAATGATAGAAGATTCAATTATATTTCTCTTGGTAATATAGTTAGAGTTGATAACTGAGATGGCATTACTCCTGTCAATACAATGATCATCGTTTTTAACATGATTAAACAAGGCATTTGATTCTTGTCCCGTTCTTATACTATATTTCTATTGCTTAAGTCTAACAGAAAGATCCTTACCAGTCTGCCCAGCATAAAACTTATCACAATTTCTACAAGGCGCTTTATAGATGCAACCAAGAGAATTTTCTGGTGAATTCCTGATTAAGATATTCTTTATAGTATCATTGTTGCTAAAGGCAACATTTACATTAAAGGATTTAAGCAACATGGGAAGTAGAGTAATAATTTTATTTTACTTCCCATGTTGCTTAAATCCTTTAATGTAAATGTTGTCTTCAGCAACAATGATATTATAAAGAATACCTTAATCAGGAATTCACCAGAAAATTCTCCTGGGTGCATCTATAAAGTGCCGTGTAGAAATGTGTACATACATATAAGTTTTATGTTGGGCAGACTAGTAAGGATCTTTCTGTTAGACTTAAGCAAAATAAATGTAGTATAAGAACGGGACAAGAATCAAATGCCTTTGTTTAATCACGTTAAAAACTATGATCATTGTATTGACTGGAGTAATGCCATATGGCGTGGGAGGTAAGTTACTTGAAGCAGTGGAAAGTTTTTATCAAGGATGTAAGGTATGTGTACGAGTAGGAAGAGAGGAAAGTGATTGGTTCCCGTTGAATGTCGGTTTGCGGCAGGGTGTGCGTGATGTCTCCATGGTTGTTTAATTTGTTTATGGATGGTGTTCTTAGGGAGGTGAATGAAAGAGTTGTGGAGAGAGGGGCAAGTATGCAGTCTGTTGTGGATTAGAGGGCTTGGGAAGTGAGTCAGTTGTTGTTTGCTGATGATACAGCGTTGGTGGCTGATTCGAGTGAGAAACTACAGAAGTTAGTGACTGAGTTTGGTAAAATGTGTGAAAGAAGAAAGCTGAGAGTAAATGTGAATAAGAGCAAGGTTATTAGGTTCAGTAGGGTTGAGGAAGATGTCAATTGGGAGGTAAGTTTGAATGGAGAGAAACTGGAGGAAGTGAAGTGTTTTAGATATCTGGGAGTGGATTTGGCAGCAGATGGAACCATGGAAGCGAAAGTGAGTCACAGGGTGGGAGAGGGGGCGAAAGTTCGGGAAGCGTTGAAAAATGTGTGGAAGGCAAGAACGTTATCTCGGAGAGCAAAAAAATGGGTACGTTTGAAAGAATCGTGGTTCCAACAATGTTGTATGGTTGCGAGGCATGGGCTATAGATAGAGTTGTGGGGAGGGGGTGGATATGTTGGAAATGAAATGTTTTAGGACAATATGTGATGTGAGGTGGTTTGATCGAGTAGGTAATGAAATGGAAAGAGAGATGCGTGGTATTGAAAACAATGTGGTTGAGAGAGCAGACGAGGGTGAATTGAAATGGTTTGGTCGCATGGAGAGAATGAGTGAGGAAAGACTGACAAAGGGGATATTTGTGTCAGAGATGGAGGGAACGAGGAGAAGTGGGAGATGCTTGTGAATTGGAACGATGTGGTTTACCGGGGTCGACGTGCTACCAATGGATTAAACCAGGGCATGTGAAGCGAGTGGGGTAAACCATGGAAATTTCTGTGGGGCCTGGATGTGGAAAGGGAGCCGTGGTTTCGGTGCATTACTCATGACAGATAGAGACTGAGTGTGAACGAATCTGGCCTTTGTTGTCTTTTCCTAGCGCTACCTTGCGCTCGCGGGGGGGAGGGGGTGCCATTTCATGTGAGGCGGGGTGACGACTAGAATGGATGAAGGCAGCAGGTATGAATATGTACATATATATATATATATATATATATATATATATATATATATATATATATATATATATATATATATATATATATGTGTGTGTGTGTGTGTGTGTGTGTGTGTGTGTGTGTGTGTGCTCAAACTATAAATCTCAAAGAGACTTGGTTTTTGTCAAAGCGTTGACTGAGAGTGTAATGATAATAATAATGCTAATGAATATAATGAATATGAGCATTAACAATTTCATTATCTCATCATCATTATCATTATTATGATCATCTGTAACAGTAGTAGTAGTAGTAGTAGAAGTTGTAGTAATAGTAATAATGATAGTTGTACTTGTAGTGCTGAACAAGAGACTTAAAGCACGTGAAGCAGGAAACAATGTTAACAAGGGTTCACCTTCACCCGTATATGAGACGATGAACATACGAGATCTGGACAAAATGAAGAGATGAACATACGGGATGTGGACAAAATCAAGAGATGAACATACGGGATGTGGACAAAATCAAGAGATGAAAGTTTACGACTTGCAGATGATAATGACATAGCTTCTTGAGGACAGAAGTACGAGTGGTGAACACGACGGTACGGTCCTTGAGGACGACGGTACGGCCCTTGAGCACGACGGTACGGTCCTTGAGGACGACGTTATGGTTCTTGAGGGCGAAGGTATGGTCCTTGAGGACGAAGGTACGGTCCTTGAGGACGATGGTACGGTCCTAGAGGAGGTACGGTCCTTGAGGACGAAGGTACAGTCCTGGAGGACGATGGTACGGTCCTTGAGCACGACGGTACGGTCCTTGAGCACGAGGTACGGTCCTTGAGGACAACGGTACGGTCCTTGAGGGCGAAGGTACGGTCCTTGAGCAAGGAAGGGCGCGGACATTGAGGACGACGGTACGGTCCTTGAGCAAGCAAGGGCGCGGACATTGAGCACGACGTTACGCACCGTGGATACAAGACCGTGAACTCAAACCTTGAAATGTCCAGTCAAAGGTCACGTCCTTGTACTACAGAGTTGTATCATTACGTTCAGTGGCTATTACGTCGTGTTCAAAGCATATAAACACAACCACTTAGCTCTACCATTGAGAAGTATGGTAATGCATTCCCATCCCACAAACAAGGGGCGAAAATCCTTCCCCGTGTTCCTAGGGAGGATTGTGAAGTCTGGAATGGTTCAAAAAAACACCGGAGCTTCGTGTGTTTATAAACAACAAAAACAAACCCTGTTCTGTTCCTCTCTCAGTGTTGTGTACGGTACAAACCGGCGTTCATTACTCCAGCTTTGGTGGAAGTGGCCCAAAACAGGCAATACGACTGGACAAAACTCGGCCCTTTAATGAAAGCTAGCACAATGGTCGTTGGCGAACGGTTTATCAAAATACAGTGTTCCTTTGGCCTCAGAAAACAAGAAGGTTCATTAGTGCGTCACAAATGCACGGGCTAACGAACTGGGGGATATTTTTCATGTATACTTCACAACTAATGTTTCCTAAACCGGAATACTTTCGAGAGAGAGAGAGAGAGAGAGAGAGAGAGAGAGAGAGAGAGAGAGAGAGAGAGAGAGAGAGAGAGAGAGAGAGAGAGAGAGAGAGAGATGGTGGTAAGAGGTTCAGGGATAGAAAAAGTTACGAGCCATACATGTATATATATATATATATATATATATATATATATATATATATATATATATATATATATATATATATATATACATATATATATATGCGAAGTGAGAGGGTCAGGGAGAATGGTTTGGTAAACAGAGAAGAGGTGGTGAAAGCTTTGCGGAAGATGAAAGCCGGCAAGGCGGCGGGTTTGGATGGTATTGCTATGGAATGTAAATACGCAAACGCCCACACACGCACATATACATACCTATACATTTCAACGTGTAAATACATATACATACACAGACATATACATACACATGTTCATATTCACACTTGCTGCCTTCATCCATTCCTGTCGCCACCCTGCCACACACGAAAAACAGTATCCCCCCCACCCTCGCGCGAGGAAGGGCTAGGAAAAGACAACAAAGGTTACATTCGTTCATACTTAGTCTCTAGCTGTCATGTGTATGCACCAAAACCATAGCTCCCTTTCCACATCCAGGCCCAACAAAACTTTCCATGGTTTACCCCAGCTGCTTCACATCCCCCGACAGCACGTCGACCCCGGTATGCCACATCGTTCTAATTCACTCTATTCCTTGCACGCCTTTCACCCCGCAGTATGTTCAGGCCCCGATCGCTTAAAATCATTTTCACTCCATCCTTCCATCTTCAATTTGGTTTCCCACTTCTCCTCGTTCCCTCCACCTCTGACACATATAGCCTCTTTGTCAATCTTTAGGTACTAATTCTCTCCATGTGACCAAATCATTTCAATACACCCTCTTCTGCTCTCTTAACCACACTCTTTTTATTACCACACATCTCTCTTACCTTTAACTTTCTAAAAGGGGAAACAGAAGGAATCACGCGGGGAGTGCTCATCCTCCTCGAAGGCTCAGATTAGGGTGTCTAAATGTGTGTGGATGAAACCAAGATAAAAAAAAAGAATGATAGGTAGTATGTTTGAGGAAAGGAACCTGGATGTTTTGGCTCTGAGTGAAAGGAAGCTCAAGGGTAAAGGGGAAGAGTGGTTTGGGAATGTTTTGGAAGTAAAGTCAGGGGTTGGTGAGTGGAAAAGAGCAAGGGAAGGAATAACACTACTCCTGAAACAGGAGTGGTGGGAGTATGTGATAGAGTGTAAGAAAGTAAACTCTAGATTGATATGGGTAAAACTGAAAGTTGATGGAGAGAGATGGGTGATTATTGGTGGCTATGCACCTGGGTATGAGAAGAAAGATCATGAGAGCCAAGTATTTGGGAGCAGCTGAGTGAGTGTTTTGATAGTTTTGATGCACGAGACCGGGTTATAGTGATGGGAGATTTGAATGCAAAGGTGAGTAATGTGGCAGTTGAAGGAATAAATGGTGTATATGGGGTGTTCAGTGATGTAAATGGAAATGGTAGGGAGCTTTTAGATTTCTGTGCTGAAAAAGAACTGGTGATTGGGAATACCTGGTTTAAAAAGAGAGATATACATAAGTATACGTATGTAAGTAGGAGAGATGGCCAAAGAGCGTCATTGGATTACGTTTTAATTGATAGGCGCGCGAAAGAGAGACTTTTGGATGTTAATGTGCTGATAGGTGCAACTGGAGGGATGTCTGATCATTATCTTGTGGAGGCGAAGGTGAAGATTTGTAGAGATTTTCAGAAAAGAAGAGAGAATGTTGGGGTGAAGAGAGTGGTGAGAGTAAGTGAGCTAGGGAAGGAGACTTGTGTGAGGAAGTACCAGGAGAGACTGAGTACAGAATGGAAAAAGGTGAGAGGAAAGGAGGTAAGGGGAGTGGGTGAGGAATGGGATGTGTTTAGGGAAGTAGTGATGGCTTGTGGAAAAGATGCTTGCGGCATGAGAAGCGTGGGAGGTGGGCAGATTAGAAAGGGTAGTGAGTGGTGGGATGAAGAAGAATGATTATTAGTGAAAGAGAAGAGAGAGGCATTTGGACGGGTCTTGTAGGGAAATAGTGCAAATGAGTGGGAGATGTATAAAAGAAAGAGGCAGGAGGTCAAGAGAAAGATGCAAGAGGTGAACAAGAGGGCAAAAGAGAATTTGGATGAGAGAGTATCATTAGATTTTCAGGAGAATAAAAAGATGTTTTGGAAGGGTGTATATAAAGTGCGTAAGACAAAAGATCAGATGGGAACATTGGTGAATGGGGCTAATGGGGAGGTAATAACAAGTAGTGGTGATGTGAGAAGGAGATGGAGTGAGTATTTTGAAGGTTTGTTAAATGTGTTAGATGATAGAGTGGCAGATATAGGGTGTTTTGGTCGAGGTGGTGTGCAAAGTGAGAGGGTTAGGGAGAATGATTGGGTAAACAGAGAAGAGGTAGTTAAAGCTTTGCGGAAGATGAAAACCGGCAAGGCAGCGGGTTTGGATGGTATTGCAGTGGAATTTATCAAAAAATGAGGGTGACTGTGATGTTTGCTGGTTGGTGAGGATATTTAATGTATGTATGACTCATGGTGAGGTGCCTGAGGATTGGTGGAATGCATGCATGGTGCCATTGTCCAAAAACAAAGGGGATAAAACTGAGTGTTCAAATTACAGAGGTATAAGTTTATTGAGTATTCCTGGGAAATTATATGGGAGGGTATTGATTGAGAGGGTGAAGGCATGTACAGAGCATCAGATTGGGGAAGAGCAGTGTGGTTTCAGAAGTGGTAGAGGATGTGTGGATCAGGTATTTGCTTTGAAGAATGTATGTGAGAAATACTTAGAAAAGCAAATGGATTTGTATGTAGCATTTATGGATCTGGAGAGGGCATATGATAGAGTTGATAGAGATGCTCTCTGGAAGGTATTAAGAATATATGGTGTGAGAGGCAAGTTGTTAGAAGCAGTGAAAAGTTTTTTATCGAGGATGTAAGGCATGTGTACGTGTAGGAAGAGAGGAAAGTGATTGGTTCTCAGTGAATGTTGGTTTGCGGCAGGGGTGTGTGAAGTCTCCATGGTTGTTTAATTTGTTTATGGATGGGGTTGTTAGGGAGGTGAATGCAAGAGTTTTGGAAAGAGGGGCAAGTATGCAGTCTGTTGTAGATGAGAGAGCTTGGGAAGTGAGTCAGTTGTTGTTCGCTGATGTTACAGCGCTGGTGGCTGATTCATGTGAGAAACTGCAGAAGCTGGTGACTGAGTTTGGTAAAGTGTGTTAAAGAAGAAAGTTAAGAGTAAATGTGAATAAGAGCAAGGTTATTAGGTACAGTAGGGTTGAGGGTCAAGTCAATTGGGAGGTAAGTTTGAATGGAGCAAAACTGGAGGAAGTAAAGTGTTTTAGATATCTGAGAGTGGATCTGGCAGCGGATGGAACCATGGAAGCGGAAGTGGATCA